>NC_064640.1:226427070-227027070 GCF_023864345.2 Schistocerca serialis cubense
AGTTTTACCCTTTTCCAGATAGTCGATGAGGATTATCCCTTGTGAATCACAAAAGACACTCGCCATAACCTTTCCGGCCGAAGGAATGGTCTTCGCCTTTTTTGGTGCAGATTCTCCCTTGGTAGCCCACTGTTTGGATTGCTGTTTGGTCTCAGGAGTACAGTAATGTATCCATATTTCATCCACAGTGACGAATCGACGCTTAAAGTCCTGCGGACTCTTCCTCAACAGCTGCAAACCATCCTTGCAGCACTTCACACGATTCCGTTTTTGGTCAAGCGTGAGCAATCGCGGAACCCATCTTGCGGAAAGCTTTCTCATGTCCAAATGTTTACGCAAAATATTATGTACCCGTTCATTCGTGATGCCCACAGAACTAGCAATCTCACGCACCTTAACTCTTCTGTCATCCATCACCATATCATGGATATTATCAATGATTTCTGGAGTCGTAACCTCCACAGGGCGTCCAGAACGTTCAGCATCACTTGTGCCCATATGGTCACTCCGAAAATTTTGAAACCACTTATAAACTGTTCTAATTGAAGGTGAAGAGTCACCGTAATGTTTATCAAGCTTCTCTTTAGCCACACGAAATTCTTTTTGGTCCATGTTTTGACAGTCACTTGAGTTCCTTGATTCACACGAATACGAACCACAAAGAAATAGACCAATATGGCTGAAACTTGGTGTGCGTTCTTTCCAAAGATGCTACTAATTAAACATGACCTCGATACGCGCATGTGGTGCCACCTCTCGGACTCTGCAAGGACTTTTCAAACGCCCCTCGTAGGGCTAGGCCGTGCCATTGCAACAATGTGTTGCTGTTCCTGTACAGGTTGTTGAAATACGTGTTCATATGAAAAATGGGAATTTCGAAGAATTCTGTTTCATGCAATGTGCTGAAAACTTGGGTAAACACTCTATGACTAGGAATTCCACGTGTCGCAAAGCGCCGACGGTATTCTTCGATAGCCGTAAACATATACTATATCTACACATTCTACATTAGTGTATTTGTGAGGCATTTTAGCCAGTGTATGTACGAAAAAAGTTGACCAGCACTTCTCTCTGATACACTCTCACTCCATCGCACTATTTCACTTACTACAAACCATGGACAACTGCACGTTCAACAGGCTAGTTTAATGGCAGAAAGACATCCAGAGCAAACAGGTTGAAAGCAACGAGGCAGGTTGGCCTAGAAAGAAACGTCAAAGATGCTGGCTCGGTAAGACACAGCGCGCGCCACCAGCCCAAAAACAAAACTACATTAAATGCGTATTATCTCGGAAACTGGTCTCAATGGGGCATATGTCCATACGAACTTTTCTGCTTTAATTGAGTGTTTCTGTCACACCCACGAATATAGAGCTACATTTTTGTGTACTTTGGTAAATTGAGCAAAAAACCGATATCGTCTCTTGCTCACCGACCTACATCTATATCTACATTTATACTCCGCAAGCCACCCAACGATGTGTGGCGGAGGGCACTTTACGTGCCACTGTCATTACCTCCCTTTCCTGTTCCAGTAGCGTATGGTTCGCGGGAAGAACGACTGCCGGAAAGCCTCCGTGCGCGCTCGAATCTCTCTAATATTACATTCGTGATCTCCTCGAGAGGTATATGATTAAAATGGCTCTGAGCACTATGGGACTTAACATCTGAGGTCATCAGTCCCCTAGAACTTAGAACTACTTAAACCTAACTAACCTAAGGACATCACACACACCCATGCCCGAGGCAGGATTCGAACCTGCGACCGTAGCAGCAGCGTGGTTCCGGACTGAAACGCCTAGAACCGCTCGGTCACAGCGGCCGGCTCGGGAGGTATAAGTAGGGGGAAGTAACATATTCGATACCTCATCCACAAACGCACCCTCTCGAAACCTGGACAGCAAGCTACACCGCGATGCAGAGCGCCTCTCTTGCAGAGTCTGCCACTTGAGTTTGCTAAACATCTCCGTAACGCTATTACGCTTACCAAATAACTCTGTGACGAAACGCGCCACTCTTCTTTGGACCTTTTCTGTCTCCTCTGTCAACCTGACCTGGTACGGATCCCACACTGATGAGCAGTACTCAAGTATAGGTCGAACGAGTGTTTTGTAAGCCACCTCCTTTGTTGATGGACATTTTCTAAGGACTCTCCCAACGAATCTCAACCTGGCACCCGCTTTACCAACAATTAATTTTATTTGATCATTCCACTTCAAATCGTTCCGTACGCATACTCAGAGATATTTTACAGAAGTAACTGCTATCAGTGTTTGTTCCGCTCTCATATAATCATACAATAAAGGATCCTTCTTTCTATGTATTCGCAATACAGTACAACTGCATGACACCCACCGATTTCCGTCCCATTGGGAAATCGGTACCGACGCATCTACAGGATCCAAGCACACTGCTCTGCTAACGATACCGCGGTAGAATTTGCGATGGAAAGTAGCAGTGGTCCCAATTTGCCCGCCCAACACAGAGAAAGCCAGAGACAGCTGAAGACTCACTCAATAGTTGTCACCCTCAGAGTGTGTTAATGTTCAAATGGTAATACAATTTAGAACAAAAAGAAGAAAAAAAAAGAGAAAAGAAAACGATGCACCGCGAAGGAATTATCCCAATGGGACGGAAATCGGTAGATGTGATGCACATGTACAGATGTTATAATTTCAGAGAAATTGAAGATTTACCCAAGTGAAAGAGCTTCACAAACTGAGCAAGTCAATAACGCGTTGTCCACCTCAGGCCCTT
Source organism: Schistocerca serialis cubense (assembly GCF_023864345.2). NCBI lineage: Eukaryota > Metazoa > Arthropoda > Insecta > Orthoptera > Acrididae > Schistocerca > Schistocerca serialis. The sequence continues at coordinate 226,429,828 of NC_064640.1, forward strand.
ATGCAAGCAGTTATTCGCTTGGCATTGATTGAGAGAGTTGTTGGATTTCCTTCTGAGGGATATCTTGCCAAATTGTGTCCGGTTGGCGCATTAGATCGTGAAATCCGAGCTGATTGGAGGGCCCTAACCCTAATGCTCGAAACGTTCTATATTTGGGAGAGATCAGGCGACGTTGCTGGCCAAGATAGGGTTTGGAAAGCGCGAAGAAAAGCAATAGAAACTCTCGTCGTGTACAGGCTGGAATTATCTTGCTGAAATGTAAGCCCAGGATGTTTTGCGATGAAGGGCAACACACGAGGCGTAGAGCATCGTCGATGTTCCGCAGTGCTGTAAGGGTGCCGTGGATGCTGTATGGTGCCTCTTACGCGAGAAAGACATTTTTACCAGTTTTAATAAATTATTGTCTCTTATTGATGTATTCACGATAGTTAGGAAGTGCTGTAGTCCGTAGCCGGCCTTGAGTCGGAGAGCATTTCACACGCTGGCTGGCTAGGTGACGAAGCGACCATATGTCGCCCGTAGTGGGGTGGGGCTCGGCGCTGGACCGTAGCAACAAGCGTCAGCCTGGGAAATATACATGACGGGAAGTACCGCCATCTTGGCGCCAAAGTCACCGAGTTTGTTTATTTATATTTAATAATTAAAGTCATTTATGACAACACGAATACTAGGAGGAGCCTCTGGATGTTTAAAACTATTTATCATAATTTAGCCTCGTTAAAATTCACACCCGTTCATTAATAAATGCATATCTTAGTAAGTACGAACTTGATCGGAAATCCACGAACTGTGACGGGACTAGTAAGAGATGCGGACTGCGCGCCAAAGTCGGCAGTCGGCGTTAAGAGCTCTTTCTGTCTTGTTCGATGGTAGCCATGCTCTCGGTTACGAGTAGTTTGTGACATGAGTGTTTCATTATCGATCTGGTAGGAATAAAAGTGATATTACGGCATTCTGAATGTTAATTTCGAGTAAATAGATACCCCAAAGTTGATCGATAGCAATTTCAGATAATTAGCTTCCACCGACAGAGACATCCAATGCGCCAATGAAGAATCTGCATGGGACGAGATTTACGAGAGCTGCACCGCGCACAGGTAGGAGGAAATCCGACGACACGACCCACCTTGGTGCATCAAGGAAGGTCCGACTTACACTCGCAAATTCCAGGTGAAAATGCTGATCAATCATACTGTACGACACATATACCACCCTCTACGGACTCGCGGCTAAGCTGAGTTATAACAGTATCAGGGGATCTTGCAATGCGAGGGGATCTTGCAATGCCGACAAAAGGGATTCCCCTGTCGGGCCGTATGGCGGGCAACGGTCATGTTTGTGTCCCACTGATGTCCACGTGGTCTCAAGACACGTCTTCGACCTGGCATCTCATTGACTGGCGCAGAATTGTCTTCAGTGATGAGTCTCACTTCGAACTGAGCTATGACGACCAGAGAAGACGTGTCTGGAAACGCCCCGGACAGTGGTGGGACACCAGCCTGACTGTCGCCCACCATATAGCCCGGCAAACAGGAGTAATGGCCCGAGGTGGCACTTCATTTCATAGCAGGACCCCTTTGATTGATATCCGCGACACTCTTACAGCACAGTACTGTAACCTACTTCCTTTGTTTTCGGGTTGCATTTCCTTAGGATTCTTCCAATGAATCTCAGTCCGGCATCTGCTTTACCGACGATAAACTTTATATGATCATTCCATTTTAAATCACTCCTAATGCCTACTCCCAGATAGTTTATGGAACTAACTGCTTCCAGTTGCTGACCTGCTATATTGTAGCTAAATGATAAAAGATCTTTCTTTCTATGTATTCGCAACACATCACACTTGTCTACATTGAGATTCAATTGCCATTTCCTGCACCATGCGTCAATTCGTTGCAGATCCTCCTGCATTTCAGTATAATTTTCCATCGTTATAACCTCCCGATATATCACAGCATCATCCGCAAAAAGCCTCAGTGACATCCGATGTTATCCACAAGGTCATTTATGTATATTGTGAAATGATGAGCATTTACTTTTATTTACATGTTCATGACATTTACCGATTACCGTCTCGTTCAGATGATTCTTTCGTGGTGCGTCGGTATTTTTTTTTTTTTTCTATCTTGGAGTGTCCTCCTGTGTCTCCACATAGCCGGCCGCGGTGGTCTAGCGGTTCTAGGCGCTCAGTCCGGAACCGCATGACTGCTACGGTCGCAGGTTCGAATCCTGCCTCGGGCATGGATGTGTGTGATGTCCTTAGGTTAGTTAGGTTTAAGTAGTTCTCAGTTATAGGGGACTGATGACCACAGATGTTTAGTCCAATAGTGCTCAGAACCATTTGAACCATTTTTTGTCTCAACATAGAATAACAGCAGCATAACAGCGAGTTGACTGAAAAGCATAGGTTGTGTGTGACGATGCTGCAACTCCAATTCTGGGGGTGGCGCCGGCCGGGGTGGCCGAGCGGTTCTAGGCGCTACAGTCTGGAACCGCGCGACCGCTACGGTGGCAGGTTCGAATCCTGCCTCGGGCATGGATGTGTGTGATGTCCTTAGGTTAGTTAGGTTTAAGTAGTTCTCAGTTATAGGGGACTGATGACCACAGATGTTTAGTCTAATAGTGCTCAGAGCCATTTGAACCATTTTTTTGTCTCAACATAGAATAACAGCAGCATAACAGCGAGTTGACTGAAAAGCATAGGTTGTGTGTGACGATGCTGCAACTCCAATTCTGGTGGTGTCGCCGGCCGGGGTGGCCGAGCGGTTCTAGGCGCTACAGTCTGGAACCGCGCGACCGCTACGGTGGCAGGTTCGAATCCTGCCTCGGGCATGGATGTGTGTGATGTCCTTAGGTTAGTTAGGTTTAAGTAGTTACAAGTTCTAGGGGACTGATGACCTCAGCAGTTAAGTTCCACAGCGCTCAGAGCCGTTTGAACCATTTCCAATTCTGGTTTTTTAGTATAATTACATCAGTTAGTGACCACCAGTGTTCCATTTACCAACAGGCTATCAATTACAGCATAGGGACCCGAGCTACAAGAATTTAATATAATTTTTCTAGTTGCAATACATCTCTTTGTATTGAAAAATACCTAGACGTAATTATTTTATATAGGTTTATTTTGCTTAACTTTTCAGTGGATAGCTGACACGAACTAAGTCAATATGTAGCCCTGCGCTCCTTCGTGTCAAATTCCCAGCGCTCAAACACGTGGTTCCTCAGTTGTCAATATTGCCAAGATTTAAAAGACTGGTTTTTTATTTAGCGTATGGCTGATACAGACATATCATAAAATTAAATTACGTATACATATGTACATATTAACACACAAGAAACTTTGAAGTTTAGCACCTAAGAAGATGTTAAGCAGGCGCACATCTGTCACTGCTTCTCACCGACCTTTCCATTCTTCAAGAGGTTTGAAATTCTTAGCAACCACGACAGCAGCATCCCACAGAGTTGGATGGCGTGATTTCAGTCTCTTGCGATTTAAAAGTGGCAGTTCGCTATGCACGGGCAGGTTAGAATTCCTGGAGATCTTGTGGAATTCTCTCGCAAGAGCAATACATCTGCGTACATCAGGAGGCATTATACCGGTTAACAGTGGAAGCCAATAAACAGGAGTAGATCTCTTGTCCTAGGGGTGGGAAATTGCCCCTAAAGGCGGAAGAATCAGCAATGATCAACGACATGAGGATGCAGAAGGCAATGGAAACCACTGCATTAAAGACATGTAACGTGTATCCACAGGACATGTGGACTGTAATTGAAGATGTGTCATGATGATCTCTTCATTGGCAAAAGATTCCGGAATAGTCCCCCATTCGGATCTCCGGGAGGGGACTGCAAGGGGGAGGTTACCATGAGAAAAAGATTGAATAATCAACGAAAGGATAAAGTTCTACGAGTCGGGGCGTGGAATGTCAGAAGCTTGAACGTGGTAGGGAAACTAGAAAATCTGAAAAGGGAAATGCAAAGGCTCAATCTAGATGTAGTAGGGGTCAGTGAAGTGAAGTGGAAGGAAGACAAGGATTTCTGGTCAGATGAGTATTGGGTAATATCAACAGCAGCAGAAAATGGTATAACAGGTGTAGGACTCGTTATGAATAGGAAGTTAGGGCAGAGGGTGTGTTACTTTGAACAGTTCAGTGACTCGGTTGTTCTAATCAGAATCGACAGCAGACCAACACCGACAACGATAGTTCAGGTATACATGCCGACGTCGCAAGCTGAAGATGAACAGATAGAGAAAGTGTATGAGGATATTGAAAGGGTAATGCAGTATGTAAAGGGGGACGAAAATCTACTAGTCATGGGCGACTGGAATTCAGTTGTAGGGGAAGGAGTAGAAGAAAAGGTTACAGGAGAATATGGGCTTGGGACAAGGAATGAAAGAGGAGAAAGACTAATTGAGTTCTGTAACAAGTTTCAGCTAGTAATAGCGAATACCCTGTTCAAGAATCACAAAAGGAGGAGGTATACTTGGAAAAGGCCGGGAGATACGGGAAGATTTCAATTAGATTACATCATGGTCAGACAGAGATTCCGAAATCAGATACTGGATTGTAAGGCGTACCCAGGAGCAGATATAGACTCAGATCACAATATAGTAGTGATGAAGAGTAGGCTGAAGTTCAAGACATTAGTCAGGAAGAATCAATACGCAAAGAATTGGGATGCGAAAGTACTAAGGAATGACGTGATACGTTTGAAGTTCTCTAACGCTATAGATACAGCAATAAGGAATAGCGCAGTAGGCAGTACAGTTGAAGAGGAATGGACATCTCTAAAAAGGGCCATCACAAAAGTTGGGAAGGAAAACATAGGTACAAAGAAGGTAGCTGCGAAGAAACCATGGGTAACAGAAGAAATGCTTCAGTTGATTGATGAAAGGAGGAAGTACAAACATGTTCCGGGAAAATCAGGAATACAGAAGTACAAGTCGCTGAGGAATGAAATAAATAGGAAGTGCAGGGAAGCTAAGAAGAAATGGCTGCAGGAAAAATGTGAAGACATCGAAAAAGATATGATTGTCGGAAGGACAGACTCAGCATACAGGAAAGTCAAAACAACCTTTGGTGACATTAAAAGCAACGGTGGTAACATTAAGAGTGCAACGGGAATTCCACTGTTAAATGCAGAGGAGAGAGCAGATAGGTGGAAAGAATACATTGAAAGCCTCTATGAGGGTGAAGATTTGTCTGATGTGATAGAAGAAGAAACAGGAGTCGATTTAGAAGAGATAGGGGACCCAGTATTAGAATCGGAATTTAATAGAGCTTTGGAGGACTTGTAACGCCGGAAATGCATATCCTCCGATTTCCATCTATTGTACTATAATTTGTTTTCCTTATTTTTGTTACCTGAATATATGACATTTCTGTGTCTTTACATATTGTAAGTGTTTTACTATTTGTATATATATATTTTCATTTATGTCGATGTATAATTGGTTTGTTTCGTAAATATTATTTGTATTTTTACGCTGGGTCTTGCCTAGGGAAAACTGCTATCGAACGATTACATCGATAGGTCGTGTGAAGACTGAAAGTGTGTAGGATCTTTGGTAGTGTTAACTCTGCCGCGTGGAGCGCGGGCAGAGCTGTGGGGGTCCGACTGGAGTAGCGAGTGGAGCAGGTGTGTTGTGTGACGCTCCCGCGAGTTGCCGCGCTTTCGGGGTTTGGCAGCATGTAATTGCGCTCGACTCGCGATGATAGTTTCTGACATGGTGTCGCGGACGGGAAACATTAGCTGGCGCACATCAAGAGCCCGTTTCGCCTGGTGACCGTGTCGAGAAGAAGGCGCGCCAACATCCAGCTTCTGCAACAGCGACGGCCGACAATGAGTGACTGTCGCCACCTCCTCGATCGACGGCTTCAAACCTTCAATCAACCAACAAAGAAGACTAAAAGCACGTAAAGTTTCAGAACTGTATGGCAGACCTCAGCTTTTCAAATTGTTCCATTTGCCTCGCAAAATTACAGCAACTTAGCATGAACCTTTGTTGCTCATTGTCCCAATTGCATTGCCAAGCAGGGTCCCTTCCTTTTCCGAAATGAACCCGAGTGTCGTAGAAATTCAAACGCCAGCATAATTCCATTTCACTGCTTTAATTTCAAAGTTAAATTTAAGTATTCATAGCTGGCTACAATAGTTAGATTACACAAGCACAAATTAAGAGTGTGAGTTTTGTTACCGTATTTTAGCTTACCTGTGATTGCAGCTCAGCTTGGTACGTACTAAATTTTACTACTGTTAATTGTTCAGAATCGTTTAATTCAAGTTCAAAGTTAAATCTCTTCTTTCTAAATTGCGTAGATTCAAGTAGCTTTAGAAATGATTGTTGAGGTAGTCCAAGACTAACTGTATTTCGATGTGCTTCAGAAAGAAAGCTCACTATTAACTTCAGTCACTAAATTAACTTTCGATTTTCCGGTTTCATTAATTCTTTTGCTAAATTAAGTGTAGCGAAATTTATTACTTCTGACAAACTTTCAGTTTTCACACTACACTTGTCAACCTTCAGTTGCCACGCTTCTAGTGCTAATTATATGTGTAATAACCTTTCTTTTTCAGTTATTATAGTAATTGTCCATAGGACTGGCGACCGTAATTTCCCCCAAATCTCAAATATCTAATTACTGGTAGTTGATTGTTAACGTAACGGCCGCACATTTACTTTATTTATTAACTTTATCCCTATTTCAAAATTAATTTCCACCAGTTTCACTTGCATTTTTCCTTTCATTAGGATGTAACCCTTTTCTCCCTCTTTACCGACAGGTTAACTTGGGTGACGATTGCTTTTCCAAAATTCCCATTAGGTACACGCGGTTTCATTTTTCACTGTCATTAAGGTCGATAAGTGAGGGGGAGGTTACACGTGGCGACCTGGTGACAGGACAATCTTCAAATTTGAGGTTGCTCTGGAGACGAATTTTGCATTGTACAAATCTTGTAACAAAGTACTGGTTACGAAATGGTCGATACGTCAGCGAGAATATTAGTGTGAGGAATCCTAATTAGATCTGAGATTTGGCATTTATATTGAAAATTATTAAAATGAGTGAAGGCAACAATTACCAAAATTTGGTAGGCTTGGATAAGGAACAATCGGTCGAACAGTGGGGAACGCGCACCGCGGTACCCATTGTTCAGGGACGGGCGGCTAGCATGAAAGACGCGACCGCCGAAACGCAACAAATAGCAGAAATGGAATTCCACACTTTAGAAAATGTTTCGGAGTCGGAAGTGAAAATCAAATGCGAATCCCTTGATGACGAATACGGGGGGACAATTAAAGAGGAAGCCGCTACAGAAGTAAAACCGGTAGTTTCCGGGAATTTAACTGATTTATTGAATGTTTTGATTAACGAAATCAAGAGTCAATCGGCCAACCAAGAAGCTCAGTCTGAAAAAATTGAACGAAAGCTAGACAGTCACAACAAAGCTATTAATGTTGTTAACAACAATGTTGGAGTTGTTAACACAAAAGTTGATAAAATCAAAGAAGATATTGTTGTGATTAATAGCGAAATCGGTAATCTTAAACAGGAAATGATAGGCGTTCAGGCGGAAATTGCGAGCATAAATACTCGTTTTTATTCCGAAATTAGCAGAATCGAGAAAAGTGTTGGAGAATCAGTTGCTCCGATCATCGAGGATAAGGTGACGGAACAAATTCAATTAGTGAAAAAAGAGGATCAAAAGAAGGTGGAAACTTTAAAGGCTTTAGTATCCGAAGTAGATACCAAAGTGACGAAGCAGGCTAATACCTGCGAAGAAAAAAAAAGGGAAGTAGAAACGCTTGCGACAACCACTTGCCAAGTAATTACGAGAGTGTCGGAATTAGAAAAGAAACATGACGAAAAACAGAGCTATGTGCCAATCTATGCACATAGTTCGGAATTGTTGACGAAAGAGGAGCGGTTCGACCCCTTGAAAAAAGGCGGTATACACGCGACGGATTTCATTAAGAATTGTGAAAGAGTTTTACCCAGATCATGGACTAATGAGAGAAAAATTAATGCGATTATTGATGTGTTGGCTGGTGATGCCAAGCGTTGGGGCTTAAACCTCAACATTACGGACCTGACTTTTGACGAATTTAAAAATTTCTTTCTGGCTGAATACTGGTCAGAGCAAAAACAGCAAAGTGTCTGGCGAGAATTTGTCGTATCGAGGCCTTTCGATGCGAATTCGCGCGGTTTGATGAAGGAGTTTTGTGAGGGCTGGATCCGCAAATTGGAATATTTGCGTGATCGCCGCACGGAATCCGAAATAGTCTGGGAACTCTACAAAAAGCTTCCAGATGATACAAAACGCTACGTAGGAAGCAATTGCAGAACAATAAATGATTTCCTGGAAAGAGTGGAGGACGAGGACAATTGGCGCAATAATCGCGACAGTGGTAGAGGCCGTGGTAACAACAACGGGTACCACAGCAACCACAACAACGACAACCATGGGAATAATGCGTACCGCAACCATGGCAGCAATAACAATAATGGTTCGGATCGTAATAACAATCGGTACAATGCAAATAATAACAGGAATGACGGAAACCAGTATCATACTAATGTGATACGGGCTTCACAGAATAGTAATAACGCCAGAGGGTGTGATCAGCCGCCTCAGCAGCATCCGGGGACCGTATCTGCTAGGAAGAGACAGGGAAACCATTAGCCGCGCCGGTGAGGGGCCGACCGGGCGTGGAGAAATTTTGGCAGCCCAATAGCAGGAGAAAACCCAGGTGTCGTCGTTATGAAAATTCCGTATGGAATAATCAACGGCGGGAGAGTGTGCCAGTGTTAAGAGAAAGGAGTGCGCCCACGAGTAGTAGATCAGCTGTAGACACGGCAGTAGAAAATACATTCACTGTCAGTGAGAACAATTTAAGTAGTGTTCCGGAAATCGATTATAAAGTGGCAGCTGTAATATCCACAGCGGAACTGGAGATTGAGTTTAAGAATGATTCGCAAGTGTTGAGAGAAGATCAGATGTCGGATAAAACGTCCGTCATCGAGCGAGGGGATGCAGAAAGGAATGAGGTCTGGTTAAGGCAGTTCGGTCGCTTATATGACGAACTAAGAGATTATAGGGGCCTGTATGGGAGAAGTGTTTATGGGGGCGCGTGCACGATTTTCCGCGTCTCGTCCCGCAGGAAGATAGTGTTTGTGAAATGATAGAAAGTTCTGGCCCTAACCGGCAGACTCTACTAGAAATAGTTGATGTTAATGGGGAGCACGAGCAAGATTGGTCGTGTTTCGTCCCGCAAGAGTTGGATGTCGAAGTAGTAACGGAAAGTTCTGGCCCTAACCGGCAGACCTTACCGAAAGTTTCAGTGGTAGAAGTAGCCGACCCATCCGGCGCAAACCTCCAGTTTAAACATTGCGAAAGTATTAAGGAGAAAGATTGCGAAAATTTTAGTGATAGCCAGACACGATTGGCAGAAAACCACGTAGATTACAGTGTGTATGAGGATAGAGCTGACGTTATACGGTCAGACGATAGCAGTGTGAGTTGCGCAGATCTAGAGGAAGTAATTGCAGATACTACTGGGCACATTTCTCCAGGTAGATTGGCAGATGAGATCAATCTGACTAAAGAGGAATCAACGAAGGTGACAATTAGTGAATTGATAGCAAAGCAACACTCACTAGTTGACGAGTTAGAGGAAAAGGTTTCGGTATTGGAGGCGAAGCTACAGACTAAGCCTCAGGACAAACGTGTTGAAATTAAAACTGTATGTGAACAGAGGCTGAAAAATCCGCCAGATAAACCGGATTTAGGATCAAAGCCGGATGGTTTTTTTTTGGAATGACCTGGATATAGACGAGGATTTACTGTGGGAAAATAAAGAAACAGTCAAGGACAAGTGTAGACAGATAGTAGTGTCGGTTAATATGCACGACCTACAACTAAACGTGTTGATTGACACCGGTGCAGAATTGAGTGCTGTATCTGGGAAAATATTTGAGTTACTGAAAGACAGACCTGGCATCGTAGTTATGCCAGTAACAGGAGTGAAAATTATCGGTGCTACTGGGAAGGCCAGTAAACCGGTCACAAAACAGATTATTGTCAACTTCGAGATATGTGGGGCACGATTTGAACAAGAGTTTGTCGTCGTGCCAGACTTAACTACGGAAGTAATTATGGGGTTAGATTGGCTATTAAAGTACCGTGCAGTGATTAATTGCGAAAGCAAAACTTTGACATGTACGTCACAAGATAAAACAATAGTAGTTAGTTTTGACGAGGCAGGAAACGGTGTGCATAGGCAATACCAGCCTATACACATTGTTAACTGGCCGGATGGTATTGACGTAGGTATGAATTTGAACTACTGTAATGTGAGGAATCTCGGCTTTGACAATGATGTAGAAAGTGAATTGGAAAGTATTGTAGACGGTGTGTCAAACGTAACACACGAACAAAGACGAGGCCGACTTTCCCGTACCTATTGCCATCACAACCATAGGGCATGGGGCAAATATGTAGCAGTATTTGAGAGAATTATGAACACCTTGAGACATGAATCGACGGGATTTTCTCCAGAGGAAATCCTGTTGGATGACAGAAGTAAAAGTTTAGTGGGAGAGATAATCAAATTCCCTCCACGGATTAACATTAGTATTGGTGTGAAAAAAGATCGTTTGCGAGAAGTAATGAAGCTAAAAGCCGATGCTCGCATACGTCGTCATGACGCTAAAGCGCGTTTTGCTAAGTTTGCAACCGGAGACTTAGTACTTGTAAAAGCTCATGAGAAATCGAGCGAGATAGACAATGAAATCTCTAAATTTAAGTTTGTTTATAATGGACCATATAAAGTCATTGGTATGCCTCACACAAATGCTTATTGCTTAGAGTATCCAAGCTCTGGAAAACTATTAGGTATACGGAACATTGTAGACCTGAAATTGTACCAACCTAGGATTGATTAATACCACAGAATGGGTAATTTGTACAGTATGTAAGATAGAGTGTAAGATTTAACGATTTGCTAGATTCCCATGCTTTTGACTGACCAAGGTCATTAAAGAAGTTGTAATTAATAAGTAATTAATTTTGATTAATCAATTTAATTTTAATCAATTTAATCATGATCTAATCAATTGAAAAATCCAAGCTGCTAGTTTAAGTTTTCAGCTGAGTCACAGTAGATTAAGGAATGTAAATATGATTTTGTAAATAGCTGTAAGATTCCATAAAAATGTGATTTACTAGACATTGCCGATGTACTTAGACGCTGTTTTAAGTTTCAGGCTAGTACATGCGTGTGATGATGGACAGTGTTGAGTTATCCACTGTGATAGTGTTTATGGACTCCTTGAGATTACTCGGGATTGAGTTTTACCGAAAGAATTAAGTGAAACGGACGTTCTGGAAATGCCGTTACGAGGGCGAGAGAGATCAAGCGTGCCGCACAGGCGGGCGCAACAATACTGGCGGGGCGGAACCGCTATCGGCTCTTATGCCGCTGTCGGCTCTTGTGCCGCTGTCGGCATTCTTTGTACTTGCGAGTACGGAAGGCGGAGTTGTTTTTCTTCCCGGACAGCTGATATGAAAGAATTCTGTTGTCAATATTTATGTTTTTGTCGATCTGCTCTATATTATTTTCTTGTTTAGCGTTAAGTGCACACTCATGACGAGAATATTAATTATGAAAAGTTTATATAAAATACGTATTCTATGTAATTAATTATTAATTTGCGTATTTTGATCTACCTGTTTTTATGACCATGCACTCTAATTAATTTTGCAAATAGTGTTCCATTTCTTATAGTGTTACGAATTTTAATGATTTTGGAATAGCTAAACCATTTTCTATGTTTTCTATGAATTTTGATATGTTGTCAACCTGTTTTATTTTGTGCAAGATGACAGAGTGGAATAAGATTATGAGTTTCTCCACTCAATTATTATTGTCTAAAAATTGGTTTATGGTTAATTAGACGAATGCTAAATTTTTTTGATGTTTTCAGCATATGCATTTCCGCTGTTTCTTTTTTGGGACATTTTCTGTGTCTGTTTACGTTACACGAACATCCTCAGACAATGTGGGGCACGTGTAACGCCGGAAATGCATATCCTCCTATTGCCATCTATTGTACTATAATTTGTTTTCCTTATTTTTGTTACCTGAATATATGACATTTCTGTGTCTTTACATATTGTAAGTGTTTTACTATTTGTATATATATATTTATGCATTTATGTCGATGTATAATTGGTTTGTTTCGTAAATATTATTTGTATTTTTACGCTGGGTCTTGCCTAGGGAAAACTGCTATCGAACGATTACATCGATAGGTCGTGTGAAGACTCAAAGTGTGTAGGATCTTTGGTAGTGTTAACTCTGCCGCGTGGAGCGCGGGCAGAGCTGTGGGGGTCCGGCTGGAGTAGCGAGTGGAGCAGGTGTGTTGTGTGACGCTCCCGTGAGTTGCCGCGCTTTCGGGGTTTGGCAGCATGTAATTGCGTTCGACTCGCGATGATAGTTTCTGACATGGTGTCGCGGACGGGAAGCATTAGCTGGCGCACATCAAGAGCCCGTTTCGCCTGGTGACCGTGTCGAGAAGAAGGCGCGCCAACATCCAGCTTCTGCAACAGCGACGGCCGACAATGAGTGACTGTCGCCACCTCCTCGATCGACGGCTTCAAACCTTCAATCAACCAACAAAGAAGACTAAAAGCACGTAAATTTTCAGAACTGTATGGCAGTCCTCAGCTTTTCAAATTGTTCCATTTGCCTCGCAAAATTACAGCAACTTAGCATGAACCTTTGTTGCTCATTGTCCCAATTGCATTGCCAAGCAGGGTCCCTTCCTTTTCCGAAATGAACCCGAGTGTCGTAGAAATTCAAACGCCAGCATAATTCCATTTCACTGCTTTAATTTCAAAGTTAAATTTAAGTATTCATAGCTGGCTACAATAGTTAGATTACACAAGCACAAATTAAGAGTGCGAGTTTTGTTACCGTATTTTAGCTTACCTGTGACTGCAGCTCAGCTTGGTACGTACTAAATTTTACTACTGTTAATTGTTCAGAATCGTTTAATTCAAGTTCAAAGTTAAATCTCTTCTTTCTAAATTGCGTAGATTCAAGTAGCTTTAGAAATGATTGTTGAGGTAGTCCAAGACTAACTGTATTTCGATGTGCTTCAGAAAGAAAGCTCACTATTAACTTCAGTCACTAAATTAACTTTCGATTTTCCGGTTTCATTAATTCTTTTGCTAAATTAAGTGTAGCGAAATTTATTACTTCTGACAAACTTTCAGTTTTCACACTACACGTGTCAACCTTCATTTGCCACGCTTCTAGTGCTAATTATATGTGTAATAACCTTTCTTTTTCAGTTATTATAGTAATTGTCCATAGGACTGGCGACCATAATTTCCCCCAAATCTCAAATATCTAATTACTGGTAGTTGATTGTTAACGTAACGGCCGCACATTTACTTTATTTATTAACTTCATCCCTATTAATTTCCACCAGTTTCACTTGCATTTTTCCTTTCATCAAGATGTAACCCTTTTCTCCATCTTTACCGACAGGTTAACTTGGGTGACGATTGCTTTTCCAAAATTCCCATTAGGTACACGCGGTTTCATTTTTCACTGTCATTAAGGTCGATAAGTGAGGGGGAGGATACAGACTTACGGTCAAATAAGGCAGAAGGGATAGATAACATTCCATTAGAATTTCTAAAATCATTGATGGAAGTGGCAACAAAACGACTATTCACGTTGGTGTGTAGAATATATGAGTCTGGCGACATACCATCCGACTTTCGGAAAAGCATCATCCACACAATTCCGAAGACGGCAAGAGCTGACCAGTGCGAGAATTATCGCACAATCAGCTTAACAGCTCATGCATCGAAGCTGCTTACAAGAATAATATACAGAAAAATGGAAAAGAAAATTGAGAATGTGCTAGGTGACGATCAGTTTGGCTTTAGGAAAAGTAAAGGGACGAGAGAGGCAATTCTGACGTTACGGCTACTAATGGAATCAAGGCTAAAGAAAAATCAAGACACTTTCATAGGATTTGTCGACCTGGAAAAAGCGTTCGACAATATAAAATGGTGCAAGCTGTTCGAGATTCTGAAAAATGTAGGGGTAAGCTATAGGGAGAGACGGGTCATATACAATATGTACGACAACCAAGAGGGAATAATAAGAGTGGACGATCAAGAATGAAGTGCTCGTATTAAGAAGGGTGTAAGACAAGGCTGTAGCCTTTCGCCCCTACTCTTCAATCTGTACATCGAGGAAGCAATGATGGAAATAAAAGAAAGGTTCAGGAGTGGAATTAAAATACAAGGTGAAAGGATATCAATGATACGATTCGCTGATGACATTGCTATCCTGAGCGAGAGTGAAGAAGAATTAAATGATCTGCTGAACGGAATGAACAATCTAATGAGTACACAGTATGGTTTGAGAGTGAATAGGAGAAAGACGAAGGTAATGAGAAGTAGTAGAAATGAGGAAAGCGAGAAACTTAACATCAGGATTGATGGTCACGAAGTCAATGAAGTTAAGGAATTCTGCTACCTAGGCAGTAAAATAACCAATGACGGACGGAGCAAGGAGGACATCAAAAGCAGACTCGCTATGGCAAAAAAGGCATTTCTGGCTAAGAGAAGTCTTTTAATATCAAATACCGGCCTTAATTTGAGGAAGATATTTCTGAGGATGTACGTCTGGAGTACAGCATTGTATGGTAGTAAAACATGGACTGTGGGAAAACCGGAACAGAAGAGAATCGAAGTATTTGAGATGTGGTGCTATAGACGAATGTTGAAAATTAGGTGGACTGATAAGGTAAGGAATGAGGAGGTTCTACGCAGAATCGGAGAGGAAAGGAATATGTGGAAAACACTGATAAGGAGAAGGGACAGGATGATAGGACATCTGCTAAGACATGAGGGAATGACTTCCATGGTACTAGAGGGAGCAGTAAAGGGCAAAAACTGTAGAGGAAGACAGAGATTGAAATACGTCAAGCAAATAATTGAGGACGTAGGTTGCAAGTGCTACTCTGAGATGAAGAGGTTAGCACAGGAAAGGAATTCGTGGCGGGCCGCATCAAACCAGTCGGTAGACTGATGACCAAAAACAACAAGCGTTGCATGATGACTGTTCATCCAAACAGGTGCACAATACTCAGCACTTGAGTACACCAAGCTCAGAGCTGAAGATCGCAGGGTGGTTGCTGAAGATCACCAGGTAGTTCCGCATAGCTTATGTTGTTTTGAGTCCTCAACTTTTGAGCTAAGTTAAGAAGATGTTGTTTGAAGCATAGTGTATGGTCCAGGATGACTGGTTAAACTGGTTAAAGAAATTCTGTGAGCGTGAAGTGAATTCGATGTCGTGAAAGGCCTATTTCTTACACGCTTTATTTCACCCAAATCAGGATCCATAAATTTTTTGCCTTTCTTGTCATCAGGCTCACATTTTTGACCTCTTGAAGCTGGGCTAAACCATTCTTAGACAACGTAGTGCAGGAAGTGCGCAAGATATTTAGGAACCCATGGTGTCCGACAGACGGCTTATTGACTCGTGGCGGCATAGCAAAAGTCACGCGGCCACTGTGAGTGTTTTAGAGGGAAATTCGAAAGTCATGTAAAAAACTGGGTTACAAAAGCACAAAAGTACACTATCTGATCAAAAGCGCCCGGACATCTATTGATGGACATTAATATGGGGTGTGTCCACCCTGAGACCTCCTGATGGCTTGAACTCTGCTTGAGACACTTTCAATGAGGCGTCTGAATATCTGTGGAGGAATGACAGCCCATTCTTCCTTAAGAGCCGAAATCAGATGCTGTAGCTGTGTTGGACACTGGAGTATGGAGTGAAGTCGACGTTCTAAGTCATCTCAAAAATATTCCATCGGCTACAGGTCGGGATTCTGGGCAGGTCTGTACATTTCAAAAACGTTATTCTCCACAAACCATTGTTAGACAGATGCTACGTCGTCATTATGATATACCAGTCGTCTCGTCTGAACTGTTCCTCTGCTGCAAGCAGTACACAATGCGGTGACAGGTAAAATCTATTCATATCCTCCCGCATTCATTGTTTTCTTAACCGCAATAAGGGGGCCACATTCTAATAACGGAAAACACGCCCATACAATAACACCATCTCCTCCGAACTTTACTGTTGGCATGACGCATGATCGCAGGTGACGTTTTCTGGGCATTCGACACACCCACCCGTTCACTCGAATTGTCATAGAGTGTAGGGTGATTAATCACTCCAGATCACTCTTTTCTAGTCACACACTGTCCATTCACATCGCTCTTTACACCATACCAAGCGTTGCTTAGCATCGAATACAGAAATGTGTGGCTCGTAAGGACCTGCTCGGACATTGTTCCCCATTGTTTTTAACTCCCTATGCACACTTGTTGTATTAGCTGGTAGCGCTCTCGACTCGTGAGTGATTCCTTCCGCTGGTTTAATACGTTTTTTTTACAACCTTCTTCCACAATGCTCGACGGTCCCTGTACATCAGTACATCAGGTCTTCCTGGTCTTGGTTTATCTTTGGTAGTTCCTCTGAATTTCCACGTCGCAATTCACTTCATCAACAGTCGACTTCGACAGTTTTAGAAAGGTGGAAATGTCACTGTTTTACTTCCAGTGACTGGTCAGTGCCGTCCACTGTGGCCGAGCGGTTCTAGGCGCTTCAGTCCGGAACCGCGCTGCTGCTGCGGTCACAGGTTCGAATCCTGCCTCGGGTATGGATGTGTGTGATGTGCTTAGGTTAGTTAGGTTTAAGTAGTTCTAAGTCGGCGACTGATGACCTCAGATGTTAAGTCCCATAGTGCTCAGAGCCATTTGAACCATTTTGACTAGTCAATGGCCGAAGTCACTGAACTCTCTGAGCGACCCATTATGCTGTTCCTGCTCCTCTACTGAAAACACAATACTGTCTACTTCCTTTTATACAGTTGGTTCTGCCTCTCATGACATGTAATTTGCAATTCTGCATTACTTCGGAATTTCCAGATACTTTTGATCAGATAGTGTGTTTTTTACAAAAACTGAATATTTTTAGTGTGGTAATTACACCAATTGTAAAAATTCCAAAAATTTTCAACATCACTATTACAACACTGTAACGGATTTACCCATATAATTGCAGAACAACCTACACAACTTCTGTTGCGGCTGTATATGCCACTGTGGGTGCATAACAAAAATGTACTAGCGAAGTAAAGCTAGCTCTGTAATAATACTTTTATTTGCTTTCTGTGTAATCTATTTTTAAGGACTACCATAAAAGACGAACGAATAGAACTAAAGGGAATAGCATAAGTGCCAAATGAAATTTCGTATGATTTCTTTGTAAGCTTGGCATTTCACTAAATCATAAAGCCGGCCGCTGTGGCCGAGCGGTTCTAGGCGCTTCTGTCCGGAACAGCGCTGCTGCTACTGTCGCAGGTTCTAATCCTGCCTCGGGCATGGATGTGTGTGATGTCCTTAGGTTAGTTAGGTTTAAATAGTTCTAAGTCTAGGGGACTGATGACCTCAGATATTAAGTCCCATAATGATTACAGCTATTTGAACCATTTAAATCATAAAATGGGTAGTAAAATTTTATACAATCAAATAATGAAATGTAAATGTTGCGTTATAGGCTTTCAGTGCGAAAATGGTTCTACAGTGCTGTTTTTGCAGTTAGTTACTGTAAAATCTGCTCTTGTGTAGCCCATAGCATGAGTTCAGCCTAGGGGTCTAAGCATCCTAAATATTACCATGACCTTCGACCATAAATATAGAAGACTGGCCCTGACGTCATTTTCGTGACTCCAACATCTCTGGGCTAAAGTCACGTGAATGTAGGCAAAACATGGTTGTTTCGTGTTGCGCTTATGGCTGGACTCAGCGTTTTGTCGGGTGAAATGGCATTACATTTCAGGTGTGTTTCTATGATAGTGCAGATGAGTTATTTGAAATCTGCTTAAGTGACCTTTATATGTTTTTTACACTTGAAATAGAGTATCACGTAAATTAAATTGTTGAAAGTGATGCCTGTAAAGTCCGACTCATATTACATTTTGGAAAGTATCTGTGATAATTCGGTTACAGAAGTAAGTATAACTGTTCCTCGTTCCTACTCATAGGTTCCCTAAGAATGAAAACCGAAGGCAGCTTTGGATACAGGCCCTGAAACGGAAAAACTTTAAGCCATCTGCGCATACGCGCCTTTTTGTATATACAAGTGAGATTATAATAAGGTGAGAGCACCTATAGTCAACACATGAAGAGAATTTTTTTCTGCCTTCTAATACTATTAAATAAATGTTGGCTCCAAAATTATTTTCTGAAGCTTCAAAGACTCACATTTCATGTAAAATATAGTTTTTTTTTTTAACTGATAGTTTAAACTTTTGTAAAAATAGTAGGAACTGAACCTTTGAAGCGCACCTAAAATCGATACTCTAAAATGGACCTGCTCCTAAAGTCGACAATTTTGGCACCTATAGTTGACGTAATTCCCATATCCCATTTTCTTTTATAAGTGACTAGAGCTCAAAACGCGGCGAATCCAATATTTAAAGTTTTGACAAGAGCCCACTCTTACTGTTTAAAAGAATTTTAACGACACTTTACTTTAATTGATAGTTTATAGTAATTTCGTCCCACTGCCCACCAGAGGGGCGTTCGATGTATTTGTTAGATTTTATAAATGGTACTGTGGACAAATCCAAGTCAAATGTAGTTCTGACATAATTTTTCGCAAATAAAAAAGTAATTTTTGTTGGAAGCGTTTGGCAGTCAAATGAGAAATGTGGGTAAAATACGATAAAAACATAGGATGGCAGACAGCTGATTTGAAATCCCGCCACGTTTTGCCAACAGTCACGTGGTTTATGTTGGAGACACACCAGCTCAATAGCTTCTGCACAGCAAGGCCAGTCTACTAGTATCTATGGTCGAAGACCATGACTGACTTGAACAGTTTTTAGATTAGCATAATTTAATACAGGTGTAGTCAAACAGCGCCCCAGCCGCTCTCTTGCCTGGCGATCCGAACGCAGCGGCGAGTGAGGCTGATGTATGAGCAAGAAAAGGCTGCAACGCCGCGAAGGCTTGTCCAACGTGAACGACAGAAGCGAGCGACAGCGCGCGACGTCACGCTACGCGTCGCTCCAGGGACAAGCAGCAGCATTGGGCCAAAAGCTCGGCTGTCCTGCGTACGAGCGACCATGTCGCGCTACAAGACTGCTGCTTCCGACCAGCTGTTTCTATAAAACGGTTCCCCTAAACTTTAGAATACTGTAGCTGGAGAGTGAAGCTACAAACTTAACTTTGCTTAGGAAAATAAACCGAAAAGGGATGCTGTGCATGAAATTTACTAAGGGAGGAAGCGTCATGATTTATACCATCAACTACGAAGATCACCAGACAATTCTTCGAATACACGTGAATGAGCAGAGGAGCATTTGACTATCTCATAAATAAATTAAACACGAATGTTTTTTACATGATCAAGAACTTTTAACAGCCGATAAATACGGAAGAATGACTGACTAGCCTAAATATCAAGAATAAACGTACACAAAATAGACTGAGCTGTGGTGTAACGGTAGCGTTCCCGTTTTGTGAAAACAACTGTGGAAGGGTCGTGGGTTGACCCTCAGCACCGCCAAAAGCCAGCCCACCTCGAGAAAAAAGTGTGCAGTGAAAGTGAATAAATGCAATAGAAAAAATGGTTCAAATGTCTCTGAGCACTATGGGGCTTAACATCTGAGATCATCAGTCCCCTAGAATTAGAACTACTTAAACCTAACTAACCTAGCCGGCCGACGTGGCCGAGCGGTTCTAGGCGCGACAGTTTGGAACCGCGCGACCGCTACAGTCGCAGGTTCGAATCCTGGCTCGACCAGGCTCCTTAGGTTAGTTAGGTTTAAGTAGTTCTAAGTTCTAGCGGACTGATGACCTCAGCAGTTAAGTCCCATAGTGCTCAGAGCCATTTGAACCTAACTAACCTAAGGACATCACACACAGCCATGCCCGAGGCAGGATTGGAACCTGCGACCGTAGCAGCAGCGCGGTTCCGGACTGAAGCGCCTAGAACCGCTCGGCCACAACGGGCGGCCGCAACAGAAAAGATAAAGTGTTCCTCCTCCCGTCTCAAATAGTCAAGCAGTAGTCTAAAGTGTTTCTTCTCAGTGAAATCAGTGCTACAATGTGCTCCCCACTACACATCTGTGATGCTCACATCCAAATCAGAGTCAAAAGTACCACCAGTGCGTTCTAAACGCGTGTTTGTTAAAAGAGACGGCATTCACTTCCCGTCATGGAGTGTTGCATAACATCCATGTATACTTCATTATTTTTACTATATTCTTTTAGGATACAGGCATTACTTAGTGAAAAGTGCCTATTAGAAAAAAAGTCCTGCCACTTCCTATATTTTAACTGACTGAGCTACAATACCGTATACTAAATTTTGTATAAGCTATACTGTTTACACTGCATCGCGAAGTATATTTTTGAGGTCGTTCCAAAGTACTTGATCTTTTAAGTGTATACGCACCTATTCCAATATATCACACACATTAAATTCCTAATAAATTACAATGAACAACCATGAAATTTTACAGATATTTGATGTTGCGAACGTAATTCATCAGCAACCAGTGTTAAGGCCAAGCGTTTTAGTTATTCTTAATAGTCTGTAAAAGTAAAGGATACAAAATATTTGAAAAGACAGTCAAACGTCTTGTGAAATGATTTTCTAAAAGTATGAAATAAAAAATATTAGAGAAACGTTTGATGCACCTCATTTTCTGTTCATGATTTCGAGCATCATTCAAAGGCACGTAGAACGTTTCTCTGGTCTATTTATTTCTTTTACACAAATCATTTCACAAAACATTTGACCGATTTCTTTCGTTTTCTATTTTCAGTTTTATTCAGAAAGCATGATCATACTTGACTCATCGGATGCCTTCCGAAAGTCTTTTGTTCTCAAAAGTCCTAAATATGGCACTTGATGCGAAGGAAGCCTTTTTGACATTTAAATACCGCACCAATGTATCTTTTTATGTGCAAAATAGCTAGGCCTTGAACTGATTACCTTTTTGACACTTCAGTTACACAGCTTGGCAGCTGCCTTTCGTGAAATATTTCAATTTTTCCTTAACTCATTAATCAAGTTTTCCTTAATTACCCTGATTACTTTAAAGCAGTTAAATATTTTCATGCAAAAATAGCTCTCACGCTGGTCACTTTGATACCCCATTTGCCTGTTTCTCTCTCTTTGTTTGGCTACGAACATTCGGACAAAAACACATGATGTAGTTTATAGGGAATCTTGTTTTCGTCTGCTCGAGCTTTTACAAAAACGTATCGAGTGTTAATCATACGATAAAATAGTCCTTTCTGCGTGCTGTCATTTCCATAAAACGTCGTTTCGATATCTTGAACCGTTCATGAGATTCGACGATTTTTACCACCACTTGATTCTCGAAGCGCAGGAAAGGATTCGGACGCGCCGCGAGCGACCCGTCCGCGGATATAACAACCAATGCCTCGATAATGAAAAGAGGTATCATTCCGATCTCAACTTTAAATACAATTTAGATATATTGGTAACATTTCATGTGCAATAATGTATGGCTTTAAATGAACTATACGGAAAGTCTTTGCAATGTGTTTTTACCTCTGCAAATTCTTAAAAAATTCGTGCAGCCATGTATTCAGTTACGTGCAGCACAGTAACTATGACGAATAACGAAAATAAATTCAGACGTTTATCGAGCAAAGATATCAAACTATAACATGCGGAAGAATCAAAGTTTTCTTAAAATCGGATGATACGTATTCCATAGCTGCCGTCGCGACCGCTCCACTGCTTTGCCGAGTACGAAACGTGGCTGTCGCTCTGTGTCGCGCGTCCTGCAACGACGAGATTCAAAGACGTTTGAATTCAAACGTCGCTATAGTTCAACTCTTTTATCTTGGCGGTTCGCGCATGCCCGCCCAGACGCGGGAGATTGCTGCGTTGCCAGTTGTACGCGCCAAGAGAAGTAGCGCCATAGTATAGTTCGCAAACTTACGTTTCGGGGGGAGCGCACAGTTTATGAAGTAAAGCCACCATGGCCGCATTAACCCTTTCGCTGCTACAGCGACGTGCTCCCCGCATTCCGCGATGTGTGCGATTTTGTCATCATTGAACTACTCGCCTCTGCAGACACATGGTGTTTCGACTGCTTTGACACACTTTATCACTCGATTTCACAAAAACTATTTGGCCCAAGAATTTGATTTTTACACATCGTCTTGACTGATACCTTCCCCCCCATAAATGACTTGATTTTGTTTTGATGTTCAAGGCAGTTATTGTGCAGCATTTGATGTAGTAAACCATTGCACGAAATTTTGAAGAGTTTGCACTGGTAAAAGTCCATAGCGTATACTTTCCGTATGGTCGATTTTAGTTGCCACTAGAAATTTCAAAATATTACATTCAAACGAATAAAATTCATGAAGTAAGACACTTCAATATTGTTTTTAAATAAAGAAAATACTTAGCACCAAACACGGTTTGAACTCGGAACCTTTCGTTTAACGACCTTACACTTTAACCATTATGCTAACGCACCTCAACATTTAATTCGTCTCCCGGAGGACTTTAAACTATCACGCAAAATACCGAGAAACACTGTTGGTATGACTATGAACTACGTTTCGTTGAAGTACAATAGGAAATAAACAATTACCACTGTTCTTTATTGCGAAAAAGCGGTTAGTGAGAATGATACCAACACCTTTCCTTGCTATCGCTATTAGGAGTCTTATTGTTTGTTTGGTTTAATTAATTAATAGAATATGAAGCAATTGGTATAAAGAATGCTTTTTCCAAACTTTCTACAAAAGAAAGTCTGCCATCAAGACATTGCTTTTGTTCAATTACTTTATTTATGACTGAACATTTCTAAAACTGAAGACACTGGTCTGTGCTCTGCACTGCAGTCAAGCTCTGGCAACGTCGTTCTCTGTTCATTGGCTGACTGTGTTTTGTGACGTCAGATGCGCAGAATGAACCTAAACTCGGCCGCCGTCATAAATGACGCGCACTTTAGTTGGAGCACAGAGAACTGGCAGCGCCACGGATGTCGCCCACGTACACGTCCTTAACCATACCTGTAGTTGTTTTTTGTGTCGCCTGAAGCTGTCGCGCGCTGTCGGTCGCTTCTGTCGCTCACGTATGACACATCCTAAGACGACGCAGTCGGTTTCTCACAGTCTGCTAAAATTAAAATTGTGTTAAATTAGATTCACTTTCTGCATTAGGAATACCATGGCGTCCACGCAGTTGCCCAAAAAATCAAAAGCGGAGAAGCCATATTACTCAATGTTCAGTGGCAGCTGTTTTATTTTACTGTAGTTTGAAGGCCACGTAATGTGCTTAATGCTCCATCGCACTGTTGTGTGTTGGAAAAACATTCATTGGAAGATCATTACAAGACTAGCCACAAAGGCAATAAGCTGCACTTGCCTTCTGACAAAGAGAAAAAAAGCCTGTAGCGAAAAATCTGAGTTAAGGCTATACAGAGCAGTGAAAAAATTTTGTATGGTCGACATTATCAATTAACTTAAGTCATTAAATGTCTTAATGCAAGTGGAGAATCATTTCGTAACAGATATGGCCCTCAAGATTAATGATATGCAACCAAAGTTAATGTTATGGAAAAGCCAGCTTCAGGTTCATGACATGGAACATTTCCCACAACTCGGGGCAGTCATTTGTGCATCAGATATTATCGACTATATTTCAATAATTCAAACATTTCATTATGAATTCTCAAAAGAGACTTCAAGACGTAGCACTTTGATGATTAATTTCGATTTATTTGTCATTCCGTTTTCGCTTTTGGCTGCTGATGTACCTCGTCATTATCTCCAACTTGGGTTGATAGCTGTGCAATGTTGCTCCTGGCTCAATGACCTGCCTGTCCAATCCAGGTATTTACAAGACTCCTCAAGAGCAATATCCTTGACTGCACAGGATAGCCGCTAAAGTTATGTCAGTGGTTCAACGTGTGTGTGTTTCAAATGGTTCAAATGGCTCAAATGGTTCAAATGCCTTAACATCTGAGGTCATCAGTCCCCTAGACTTAGAACTACTTAAACCTAACTAACCTAAGGACATCACACACATCCATGCCCGAGGCAGGATTCGAACCTGCGACCGTAGCAGCCGCGTGGTTCCGGGCTGAAGCGCCTATAACCGCTCGACCACAGCGGCAGGCATGTGTGTGTGCAGACGGTTTTTTTCTGCTATGAAATCCAAAAAGTCCCGCCAACGTTTGGTTTTAACAGATTTTAATCCGTGTAACTACATGTATTTGACTGTATCACGAACCATAATTCCAGATATATGACATTCTAAAATCCAAATGTCCAAAAATTTATAAACATAGCAACTCAATGTTAAATGCCTGTATGTAAAGCTTTTTGTAGTTAAAGTCATTGTATTACCACTATCTAGCACACTTATTGTCTTATGTATTGCTCTGGCAGAAAAACGAAAAGTTAAAAATAAACACTAGCAATGGAATCCTGCTTATAAAAGTATGCTGCAGTATTCGCATATCAGAAGTAATCACACTGTATTGCAAATATGATTTCCTAAGTTTCCCATGTGTGCAGTCTTCAGCATATAGTCGGCTCACTCACACACCTGCTCGAAATAGCGCAGTGGCGGAGGAAGCTGAGCTGACAGCTGCACTCGCAGAGTGTGAACATGCTCCAGGAGCGCAAGGCTTGGCAGTTCCTATTCTGTATCATTCATACCGATCAGTGCAGTAGGTTAGCCTCGGTAGTGATGTCATTTTCGGTTATTTATCCGAAGTTCCTATTCAGTAAGCTTCTGAGACCTGTTACCGATTGGTCCTCCTGCCGATTTTTCGACAACTGTACTGAGAGGTTTTAGATTTTAATATGGCCCTCTCGTTCGATTCGGTGGGATTTATTTACAGCTAGAGTTTGGAATTTGATATATTGAGCGGTTTTAGCTTCGGATTTAGTGATTGTGTTACTGAAGAATCACCTGGACGTGTCTGGGTGGAAAGTTAGATCATAATAGACTATTTTTCTTTGTTAGAAATATGGTTTGTATTGTTACTGTGAATGATTATAACATAGAAAACTATTTCGGTCAATATTCTCACAAAATACCTCTTTTTTTACGTAATTAATAGTTTAAAAAACCATTAAATATCAAAACATCGACTGTGCTGTATGTCACATGAGTGTTAGCTGAAATTACTACTGACTTCGCATACTTTTTCCGCAAATGGTTTATCTGCTAATTATCGAAACGCATTTAAAACTTTTAAGTAACAATGCAATGGAATTTTGTGAAACCTGATAGAGGAAACCTTCCAAAATTTCATGTATTTACGGCTTACGTCCACATCATTCGGCAAGGAAGTCAGCCTGCATCTTTCTCGACTGGAATTATGTGGAATAAAGTACTAAATACATGTGAGTTGTAGTAGCCAAGTAACACATTCTGAGACTTCATTAATCATCAAAGTTAAGCATTTTTCTGAAATATTTGTTGTAATTTACACATAAGAGCACGCTTTCTCAGTAATGAGTAACTTTGATTTCGTGACTTCCATCTGTTTAAGAAATGAAAGATGACATTCCCGTGTGTGAAACAACTGACAGTGGAATTTATACTTTTTCTTGTCACAAATAATTCACCATTTTCTCTGAATACATGGTGATCTCCGAGTTTGTGGTCAGACAGGGATCTAAGAGCACAACTTAAATTACTGAGAATGAAACTAGCAGCAATTTGCATTATACTCTAGCTTCTCACAAGTATTTATCTGCGATTGAATCCTTAACAACAGCAGACTGAGATGAAAGATTCCCGCCACAATATTTTTAGACTATACTACCACATATGAAACATTTTGAGTCATCAGATGCATGTTATGAACTACAACGAACTTATAAAGCTGAACTCGCCAACTGCTACGAAAAGGCGATTTCTTAATTTTGTTTTTATGAACCAAATCATTGATGTAACATGTAGACAAGTAGGTACTTCATCATTTGGATCTCTAGGAGCGAGTTACAACCACGTTCTACGCAACTTCTTATTCTTTGTCACTCTCTTAAACAATGTTTCGGGTTCATGGAAATGTGTTCCGACTATGCAACTAATTGAAGGCAGTTTGTTTACTGCCATACTCTTCTTTTATTTATGAAGCATCTTCACAAATAAAAGAAGCTAAGCGCATATAGCAATAAACAAACTGCCTTCAATTAGTTGCATAGAGGAATATACCTCCATGAATTTTGAAGCAACTACGGAACGCTGGAAAACAGAAAAAATGACAATTTTTGTTTGGGGGGGAGGGTTTTCTATAGATGTATTTGTACAATGTGGCACTACAATCCATTCCTAACCCATATTGCGAAACGTAAAATCCAAAACAAGACATTGATGTGAATAATTTGACATTTATGACAGTTTCCAGAACACAGTCAATATTCCATCGTTATCACGCATTCATGGAAGCCCATAGTCAGCGAAATTTGAACAGTATTACATACTCTAACCACACTTTCCGGTACTGTGAAGAATAGCGAGCCGTCTGTCGGCTGCTAGCCACTTTTGGTTTGTGCTGCTGGAGTGCGCATGCGCCGAATTGAGGCAGATTGCTTTTGACGGGTTGGTGCGAGGAGAACTGACAACAGTGTCTCGGTTCGCTAGGACCGTTCGGCATCGCTTCCGAAATGCTTACAGAATAATGTTGAGGTTCTCCTTCGAAAACAAGACAGTTTGGTGCCATCGCGTACCGAACCGATCGGCAAAATGGCGGAAAGATACAGAAGAGGGCCCCAGGCCTGGTTTAATATCTGACAGTGATTTGGATTCCCCTGACAGCCGGAGTATCAATATGGAGGGAAGCTCAGGGTTACTCAGGCTTCAAACTACGGGTGCAACTGGTTCCTGCAGAGGGCGTGGCCACCACTGCAGACACGTCACGTGGGCCCATCCAGACTTGACAGTGTTCCTAAATACCGCGACTCCGGACTTGTGCGGCAGTTCTCGCTATTGCCTGTACCTTCGATATGTGCCATTGATAACAGAATGATTATTGGCTGTGTTTACGTTTTTCGATTCGGTTCACGTCCTGCACTGTCTGTGCCCTCTTACTATGACTTTCGCTACACTTTGAACTTTCCTTCTACATAGCAGTACACGTCATGAACACCATCGTCTTTGCCCACAGGAACCATCTGTTTATTCCACCGGTCTCTGCGTCACTGTCAGTGCGAGTGATCGCTCGTAAACTGTGTTCTACCTGCGCCAAGTAGGACAGAAAAGTGATGACGTGGGCTTCCTCTCTGAGCACCTATTCACTGTGAAGCATAGATCCTGAGCTTCTAAATTTGTGGACACGGGTTTACAGCTCCAAATGGAATAACAACTGCAGCGATAGGAAAAAGCAGTGGTAATTCCCACAGCAGCACAGACGAAAAACAGGAGTTGCTACTCCAACTACTGCAAAACCAAATAGATTCTGGTCCTGATGCATCAATTGGGACTGACCGATCGCCATGTCACCTCCTGTCAAAGGTGTCATCGGTTGCAGCAAGGAGGGATGTGGGGTCAGCACACCACTCTCTCAGCCGTTATTGACTTTCTTGATCTTGGAGCCGTTACTTCTTATTCAAGTAGCTCCCCAGTTGACCTCACAAGGCTGCTATATCCCGGCCCAGTCCTCCCATAAAGGAAAAATCCCTGGAAGCACTGGAAATCGAAACAGGGCCCCCACATAGCAGCCAGACACACTGACCACTCAGCTACGGAGGCAGACGAATTGTTTAGAGTGGTGCAAAAACTACACACACACTAGGACAACAATGTTTTGATCTTTCTGATGCTTGTGGATTGCTGACTGACTACAGCGCTCGCCTAACCTATGTAGTTGAAACTAGGCTCAAATTTAACATCTACGCTAAGCAGTGCAAGCAAATATACACAGTATGGGCTGCTGAAATGCAAGGCTTAGCACTTAAGTGCGATTCTTCCAGTAAACGGTGTGGCACATCGTATGCAGTATCATTTATCCTTGATATTATTATACGTCTAGCTCGTGACAGAAAAGTTAGAGAGAAAGTTTTAGAGTCATCTGTTCCACCACTGAGCGATGTGTTAAAAACTACCTAATCACACAAGGTAACAGCGTCACTGCGAGCTGTGTTTCACAGTACTTCTGCTATCGGCCTTATAAGCAGCAGTAGTAGTTGTTGTAGTAGTGTTGTGTACATAGTTCCGCGTAGTCAGTGCGTACACAACTTTCCCAATAGAGCGCGCCCCGCTAAGCACAACAGAGCAGGCGCAGCACTCGTCCATCTCCGCACTTCGAGATGGCGCTGTCTTAGAGACGGACCAAATTCTGCTTCCGCCGATCCGCGTATTAATATGTAATGCAGCCAATGAGATTGCTGCTAACGTAGAACCTTTTCTCCTCACGGATCACACTCGCGCAGTGATACCTGAACGCTCGAGGTATTATAACGAGTGTACAGACCACCAATTAGTCAGTGTGCAGTGCATTTGTCTGTACCAGTCTATAGTCAAGTTTCAGTCTGCGCCTAATAAGATTATCATATTCCTGTACATAGCCACGAAGATAAATGTATAGACACTTTGTCAAGTATCAGAGATATGTGAGAATAAGATTAACGTACCAAGACCAAAGGAACTTCAGATTGTCAATTGTAAACAGCATCCAGAATCAAGTTACGTAATATCTATGATTTTTATTATTTTAATAAATGTGTGTGAAAATTAATCAAGTTCTATTTAAAGTTGGTCACCGTCAATCTGCTACTCTAAGGGTGCAAGTGGCATTTCTATCGTCTGACCTAACGGCAGAAGATAAACACACCATGATAAGACCACGAGACATATTCCTGACACTCGCCTACTTCAAAAAAATGGTTCAAATGGCTCTGAGAACTATGGGACTCAACTGCTGAGGTCATTAGTCCCCTAGAACTTAGAACTAGTTAAACCTAACTAACCTAAGGACATCACAAACATCCATGCCTGAGGCAGGATTCGAACCTGCGACCGTAGCGGTCTTGCGGTTCCAGACTGCAGCGCCTTTAACCGTACGGCCACTTCGGCCGGCTCGCCTACTTCGTTAGAGCGACAAGTCAAATAATCTGATGGTGTGTGTACTGAAGGTCTTACAGTACAGACACCACGTCCGCAGCTCGTGGTCGTGCGGTAGCGTTCTCGCTTCCCGCGCCCGGGTTCCCGTGTTCGATTCCCGGCGGGGTCAGGGATTTTCTCTACCTTGTGATGACTGGGTGTTGTGTGATGTCCTTAGGTTAGTTAGGTTTAAGTAGTTCTAAGTTCTAGGGGACTGATGACCATAGATGTTAAGTCCCATAGTGCTCAGAGCCATTTGAACCATTTTGAACGGACACCACAAGTAGTGTTAGTCGCCGTTGTATTCTGTGATCAGCGGATGTCAACCAATCATCATAATCCTTATTACCGAGCACTAGATCGTCTGGTAGTCTGGCGAAGCAGGATTCAGTACTTACCGCAGTAGTTAGCGGTCCACTGCCCTCATTGTTGGTAGACGTGCGCAAATTGTTCGCTGTCGGGGTGCCCCAAATTCAGAAGAAGTTCATACAAAAGTTTTTTCCACGTCGTTATCAAAGAGTCCCAGAAACGTTTGTGAAATCAAATCGTATCCAGATTGCGACCAAAGGAATGAACGATGTCACTGCCCAGTCCGTGACGTCAGCTATTTTGCATGCTGCAAACCGAGAATATAGCAAGTGTCTACCTTGTCCGGCGGGAGACAACAGCAGCAACCAGTGCGCTGCATGCTATCTTGCCAGTGCCAATAACAGCAGCAGACGATGTGCAGAAGCTCATGGTGCAGCTGGAACTTAATGGAGCAGTGGCAGAATTCCAGTTGCACAGAGGCATGAACATTATATAAGAATGCAGGCTTTCTCGGCGAATCTCGATGATTAAATCTTCTCGGGTTGACAGCCGAGTCAATGCATTGGTCTCCAGCAACGTTTCAGCAAGTTTCTATTCACAGACTATCCTCGAGTCCAGTGGTGTGGGAGGGTAAGCAGCACGGCCGCTGTTCCTCCGTCGACCTCTCAGGTTGATTGGTGGCCTCTCGTTGGAATCGGCATGTGGCTACTTCCTTAGGTTTTTGAAGTAGGCTTTTGCTGCTTAATCTTCAGGGGCAGGCTTCCGCCCGCCCGAGCGCCACTCTTCCTTCACCCACTTCTCCGTGACTCGGTAGACAGTCGCAGGGGCTGAAAATAGGGTGGGCATTAAGCAGACGCAACTTCTTCTCTTTATTCGCACGAAGTAATGGCCGCTATCGACAGGGGATCTCAAGTCGATTCCGTATTTCTAGATTTCCGGAAAGCTTTTGACACCGTTCCTCACAAACGACTTCTAATCAAGCTGCGGGCCTATGGGGTATCGTCTCAGTTGTGCGACTGGATTCGTGATTTCCTGTTAGGAAGTTCGCAGTTCGTAGTAATAGACGGCAAATCATCGAGTAAAACTGAAGTGATATCAGGTGTTCCCCAGGGAAGCGTCCTGGGACCTCTGCTATTCCTGATCTATATAAATGACCTGGGTGACAATCCGAGCAGTTCTCTTAGGTTGTTCGCAGATGATGCTGTAATTTACCATCTAGTAAG
Organism: Schistocerca serialis cubense; assembly: GCF_023864345.2. NCBI lineage: Eukaryota > Metazoa > Arthropoda > Insecta > Orthoptera > Acrididae > Schistocerca > Schistocerca serialis. The sequence continues at coordinate 226,460,593 of NC_064640.1, forward strand.
GTCATCCAAAGACCAGTATCAGTTGGAAAGCGATTTAGAAAAGATTGCTGTATGGTGTAGCAGGTGGCAGTTGGCGCTAAATAACGAAAAGTGTGAGGTGATCCACATGAGTTCCAAAAGAAATCCGTTGGAATTCGATTACTCGATACATAGTACAATTCTCAAGGCTGTCAATTCAACTAAGTACCTGGGTGTAAAAATTACGAACAACTTCAGTTGAAAAGACCACATAGATAATATTGTGGGGAAGGCGAGCCAAAGGTTGCGTTTCATTGGCAGGACACTTAGAAGATGCAACAAGTCCACTAAAGCGACAGCTTACACTACACTCGTTCGTCTTCTGTTAGAATATTGCTGCGCGGTGTGGGATCCTTACCAGGTGGGATTGACGGAGGACATCGAAAGGGTGCAAAAAAGGGCAGCTCGTTTTGTATTATCACGTAATAGGGAGAGAGTGTGGCAGATATGATACGCGAGTTGAGATGGAAGTCATTAAAGCAAAGAGGTTTTCGTCGCGGCGAGATCTATTTACGAAATTTCAGTCACCAACTTTCTCTTCCTAATGCGAAAATATTTTGTTGAGCCCAACCTACATAGATAGGCATGATCATCAAAATAAAATAAGAGAAATCAGAGCTCGAACAGAAAGGTTTAGGTGTTCGTTTTTCCCGCGCGCGGTTCGGGAGGGGAATGGTAGGGAGATAGTATGATTGTGGTTCGATGAACCCCTGCCAAGCACTTAAATGTTATTTTCGTTATTCGTCGTAGTTACTGTGCTGCACGAAATTGAGTACATAGCTGCAAGAAATTTTTAAGAATTTCCGGAGGTAAAATCACATTGCGTAGACTTTCCGTATAGTTCATTTAAGGCCATACATTATTTCGTATGAAATGTAATCAATATATATAAATTGTATTTAAAGTTGAGCCCGGAATGAAATCTCTTTTCATTCTTGAGATATTGGTTGTTATATCCACGGACGGGTCGCTCGCGGCGCGCCAGAACCCTTCCTGCAGTTCAGGAATCAAGTGGTCGTAAAACTCGTCGTATCTCATAAAAGGTTCAAGATAGCGAAACGACGAATTTTGTAAATGACAGCACGCAGAAAGGACTATTTTATCATGTGATTAACACTCGATACGTTTTTGAAAACGTGTGAGTAGAGCGAAAACAAGACTCCCTACAACTTACACCATGAGGTTTTCTCCAAATTTTCATAGCCAAACAAAGGGTGAGAAACAAGTAAACGGGGTATCAAAGTGACCATCATGAGGTCTAGTTTGGCATGAAAATATTTAACTGCTTGAAAATAATCAGGGTAATTAACGAAAACTGAATTAATAAGCTGAGGAAAAATTGAAATATTTTACGAATAGCTACTGTAAATGAAGTGTCAAAAATTTCATCTGTTCAAGACCAAATTATTTTGCACACGAAAAGATACATTGGTACGGTATTTAAATGTCAAAAAGGCTTCCTTCGAATCAAGTACGTTAAGAAGGCGACAAACGAGGAGTCAGTAAGATTATGTTTTCTGAATAAAACTTGAAATTAAAAAATGAAAGAAATCAGTCAAATATTTTATGAAATGATTTGTGTAAAAGAAATAAGTAGATCAGATAAACGTTCTAAGTGCCTTTGAATGATGCTCAAAATCATGAACAGAAAATGAGGTGCACCAAAAGTTTCCCTAATACTTTTTATTTCATACTTTTAGAAGAATCATTACACAAAATGTTTGATTTTCTTTTCAAAAAAATTGTAAGCTTTACTTTTACAGACTATTTAGAGTAATTGAAACGCTTGGCCTTAACATTGACTGCTGATGAATTACGTTCGCAACATCAAATATCTGTAAAATTTCATGATTCATTGTAATTTATTAGGAATCAAATGTGTGTGATATACTGGGATAGGTGTGAAGATCAAGTTCTTTGGCAAGACCTTAAAAACATACTTATCGATGCAGTGTAAACAGTATACATAAAACTTAGTATACATAATTGTAACTGAGTCAGTAAAAATATAACAACGGTCCAGAATCGAAACCTTTTCTTTCGATAGGATCTAGAGAACTTTATTGGATCAAATTCACTTATTTCTGAGTATACATCTATATATATTTCCTATGTATTTATTTAGTTTTATACATTTAACGGGATCCTACTACCGCCACCAGAAGGTTCCGAGTCGTCTTCGCGTAATGAATGTAAGGGGGATTCCCTCTAAACCGTTTGCTCTAAGGATCACTCGTATGCCGTGAATCATTTTTAAGTGAGCCTACTAGTACTCGGAATGCCCCAATGGGCAAGAGGATCTTCGAATAATGTGGATAAATAGTTCGATAGTCGTGTGCGGTACAATGCATGGTGGCGGAATGCCTCATGAGTCGTTGTCAGGTGGACCCACAGGTCCAGAGCGTTTTCGGGAGCGGCTTGCAAAATGTAATACAGCACCATGCCGTTCAGCCAGTTGACGGCGTTAGTTCTTGTAGTGGGAAAGAAAGTGGTATCTGGGTGTAGGAGTTCGTCTGGCGTGACAGACCTAGACCTCTGTCAAACACGTAATCACGAACAATATACACTACCCCTACACCACAGCTAGCATTTGTTCACAGGTGTCAATTTGTTTACTTACGTTTGTATTTAGCGTAGTTAGTCGTGTAGTAGTCATTCCTCCGCATTTATTGGCTGTTAAAAGTTTTTGATCATGTAAAAAAATATATTCGTATTTAATTTATTGATGAGATAGTCGAATGCTCCTCTGCTCATTCACGTGTATTCGAAGAATTTGTCTGGTGATCTTCGTAGTTGTTGATGATATTTATGAAATTCTCCATGGAGTTTCCTCTCTTTGTAAATTTCATGCACAGCATTCCTTTTCGTTTTATTTTCTTAAGTAAATCTAATTCTGCAGCCTTACTCTCCAGCTGCAGTATTTTACAGGTTAGGGACGCCGTTTTCTAGAAACAGCTGGTTGGCTCTAAGCAGCAATCTTGTAGCGCGACATGGTCGCTCGCACGCAGGACGCCCAAGCTTTTCGCCCGATGCTGCTGCTTGCCACTTGAGTGTCGCATATCCAGAAGTCACTCGCTGCCGCTCGCTTCTGTCGCTCACGTAGGACACGGCCTAACTATAAGCCTTACTTGAAGGCTGAATTGGTGAGGTGATTTGTCTTTGCGACATTTACTTCTGCTTTTAGAGTGGAAGGGTAATGGTCATGGCATTTTTTGTGGGTCCTGTCGTTTGTGAGAGAAGTGTTTTATTATCCTGGGTTTATCTGGGATTAGCTAGTGGGTTTTATGAATTTTCATGTTAATAGGGATCTGGGCTTTCGATTCTGAATTCTCTTGGGTTGTAGTTACCAAGGGCACTTATCAGCGCTTTCAGGGATTGTCTGCCTCTATCGTAGGTAGAATGCTTGGGCGATATTTTTAAACCTTGTTTTAAGAGGTTCTATATTGACGGCAGCGTGCAAGTCTGCAGTGGGGAAACTGGAGTCTACGTGTATGGCTCTTTTCTAGGCTCTGTTCTTTGTTGCTTGCAATCTTTTGATATGGGATTTTGCAGTGTAGCCCCATACAGGACAGGCGTATTCGAGGATAGGGCGCACTAGTCTGCATTGGCTGCTCTCTCTTTTTAGAATGGTGTATAGTACGTGGAGCCTTTGACTTTCTTTTGCCCTCAGGGTTTCTATGTGTCTATGCTATGTGAGGCGTTGACCCATAGTCACCCCGAGGTACTTTGTCGGGCCGCCACTCTATGTTGCGCCTGTGGTGACGGAGGGTGGGGTGTGGGCGGCGGCGTGAAGGTCTCTTCCTTTCTAATGCGTAAGCATAATTGCTTGTGTTTTTCCACTGTTCAGTGTTATGCGCCATTTCTTGGCCCATCTGCCCGTTTTGTCAAGGACGTTTTTTAATCGTATAGTGACTAGGTTCCTGTTTGAGCTCTGTGCAAAAAGGGCTGTGTCATCAGCGTACTGCTCTGTTTCTACCGCCGGTTCGGTGGGGTGTCCGCTGTGTATAGGTTGTATAGGATGGGTCCTATGGCGCGACCTTGTGGTACTCCTGCATGGATGCGTCTTTTTGCTGAGTGTGTGTTGTCAACTTTTACTGCGAAACTTCTGCCTGACAGGTAGCTTTTTGTGAGTTTGACTATGTGCTCTGGGAAGTCCTGCATGTACAGTTTATATAATAGTCCCTCGTGCCAGACCGTATTAAAAGCTTTGGCTACGTCTACTAGGACCATTCCGCAGAAGTTAATTAGTTGTTGTGGGGCAGCATGGCCTCTCTGAAAGCCAAACTGCGTCCTGGGGAGTATCTGCTCTCCTGCTATGTGCTGCTGTATGGGGAGAAGCAGGAGACGTTCATACAGTTTGCTTAGTGACAGTAGCAAACTTATTGGCCTGTAATGTTGTGGAAAGATTGGATCTTTGCCTGGTTTCGCGATTCCAATCACTTCTGCATGTTTCCATTCGTTAGGGAACTTGCGTGATCTCATTGAAGTTGTTCGCGATGTGCGTACTCGCTACTGGGGGAGTCGTTTCAACAGCTCGTTTGTGACTTTGGCGTGGCCAGGCGCCTTGCTAGTTGGTAGCGATTTTATGACTGCTACTACGTCTTCTGCGGTGAAGAGCGGTAGAGCGTCATTTTCATCGTCTTCATCGAGGAAGGCGGAACTGCCTCCTGCCGATGGTGTCGTGTTCCCTATCCTGTGACTCTGCCGGTTGGAATTGTTTTTCGATGTTCGCGAGCGTGTTAGCCTTGTCAGCAGCACTGAACGTGAGACTTCGCTCACTGTGCAGAGGGGGCATTTTTTCGCGTCTTTTGGTAAACTGTTTGGTTGCCTGCCAAAGGCTGTTGTCTTCTACTTTAAGAGTGGAGAGACATGCGGACCATTCCTGGTTCCTGTGTTCTATGGGGGCTGCTTTCAGCTCTCTCTGGAGCCTGTTAAGTAGTCTTCTGGTGCCTGGGTTTCTTGTTAATTTCAATTCCTTCGTGATCGTATTTTTGTTCCTAAGCTGAGTAAACAGGTGCGGTGGGAGCTGTTTAGAGGGGAGGTCGCTTTCTGGAGGCCTGGGTGTGGCTTCCTGAGCTGCATGTAGGATCGTTCCGATGAGGTCGTGGAGCGCCTGTTCTGTGGTTTCTGCTGTGGGAGGCGGGGTGTCAGCAATGTCCGTGGCCAAGTCATGACGGAATTGCTCCCACTTGGTCTTTTTGTATGAATACTGACGCTGCTGACGCAGGTCTCGGACGGTTTCGTGTTGGCGAAGAAAACCTTTCGCCAGCTGAGGCTTCCAGCGGCCCGGGGAGTGGAACCCACCCCGAACAGGTTTCAGGCGGTGGCTGATGAGCCAGAGACAACACAAAACAACACGATAGAAACACAAACACAGAAACAAGTCACCCACCAACTCCCTCCAATTGTAGCAGAGTTTTCTCAGAATTACGAGGAACTCTTCGAGTTGCTAAAAACAGAAATTGGGGGAGGCAGTTTCAAGGCGAAACCTGCCGGTGATGACAAAAGAAAAATATCACTACACGCACTAGATGACTACAATACAGTCAAAACACCTTTCACGAATAAAAACATACCTCACTACACGTGCCCCACAAAAAAAACACGAAACAAGAATATCGTCATCAGAGACCTCCCAAGACGACTGTGCCCCCAGGCAATCAGAACAGACTTGACTGCCCAGGGGTACGTCGTCGAGGCCATGCAGCAGATGGGCAAAGTGGAGAGCAAGTGGCCACTTTTCCAGGTCACACTGCCAGACATCCCACAGAACAAAAGGGAAATTAAGATGGTCCTGGCTGTGCCTGTCAACACCGAACCACTCCGCTGAAAAAACAAGAAGGTGCAGTGCTTCAGATGTCAGGGCCTAAATCATATCGCTGCGCACTGCACCATGGCGATAAGGTGCAGAAAGTGCACTGAGGCCCATGACACGAGGTCATGCACACTAAAACCTTCGGAATCACAAATAAGGTGTGCGCTGTGTGGCAGAAACCACACAGCGGGTTACCAAGGTTGTGAGGTCCACAAAAGACACTCACAGCGGGCAAAGGACGCAAAGGACCCCTCCCACACACGAAAACAAGACACCACCACCCCATCCGGACACACAAAGAAACAAACACATACAGACAGGGCTTGGGTAAAACCAAGACCAGACACACCAAGGGCAACATACGCTGAAGTGGTTTCTCCCTCGAGAAACCATGAAAACGTAGCCCTATCACCACAACACCAAAGACAGTCACAAGAACAACACTGGGAAACACACAACAAGAACGACCAGATCCACCAAGACAGAGGAAGCTCTAGGGAACTCCACACTCAGTTCACCCTCTCGGATCAGTTGTTAGGCATTATGGTGCAGACCATGAACCTCGTCATGGAAATGATGAAGGAATTTAGGGAGGCCCAGAAGGAGAACACTCAGATCCTCATTGCCCTTCAGGCAGTAGTCCAGCAGTCGCTCCCCTCTGCGACTTCCACAGTGGTTTCAAATCCCATCATGGATATACGACCATACATCCAAGGCCTGACAATGTGCATCTTTAACGCAGATGGCATTGTTAATCAAGAGGTCGAGTACAGAGAGCTCATGAAGGAGTTCTCCATCGACACATGCATGATGGGGGAAACCCACCTAAAACCGGGAATAAAAGCGAGGGTCCCCAACTACGTTAGCTACCGTAAAGGCAGGCCAACCCAAGGCGGAGGGATCCTCCACCACCAAGTATTCTTACCATCTACCAATAAATCGAAACCGTGGCTGTGGAAGTAACCACTGCCACCGGACCCCTAACAATTGTTGCAATCTACCGAACCCCACAAGACGAGATAGACGAGGGAGATATAGCTGCTTTAGGGCAAATTGAAGGCAAACTCATAATAGGAGGCGACTTCAATGCCAAACACCTCGATTGGAACTCTAGAGTAACCTCCAGAGCAGGCGCCAAATTGCGACGACTAGTGCGCGACCACCACTTCGAAACATGGGGTCCGGTCGAGCCCACACATTTTCCAAAAAATGGAGGTAAGCCCGACGTGTTGGACATAGCCCTCACTAGGAGGATCGCGGGGTTTGTGGCCGCAAGGACAATCAACAGAATGTCCTTCGACCATAACCCAGTGATTCTAGAGGTCGATGTGGGAGAAGGGGTAGCACTTCCACGTTACCAGACGTCTTACAAACGCACAGACTGGGAGAGATACTGAGAAACTGTCGCCCCTGATATCGCTCGCGCTCCGCCACCTACTGCCGAAACAGTAGAACGAGCGCTACAAGACCTAACAGGCAACATTCCACAGGCAGCGGAAGATGCCACTCCCCCACAAACGGATGGCCCGATCCCGCAAGTACAACTCCCGGAACACTTACTAGCCCAAATCCGTCACAAGAACAGAGTGGCGAAATAGTGGAAGATCACCAGAAATCATGCTACAAGGAGGCTGCTCAATCGTCTGCAGAGAGAGCTGCAGATAGCGCTCAATGAGCACAGAAACCAGCAATGGCAAAACCGCCTCACAGCTCTCAAAGTAGACGATCACACACTATGGCAAGCAGCCAAACAATTCACAAAAAAGACGCGCTAGGAAGCCGCCACTGCACGGCGAGTGGGGTCTAGCCTACAGCCATGCTGAAATGGCCAACTCCCTCGCCGACAGCAGCACCCCAGGATGAAGAACATGAAGAGGTAGTCCGTCGTCAACTGGCTGTCTTCCTCAATGCTGAGGAGGACCCAGAGGACACTGCAAAAGTAATTAGGTCCTTCCCCACAAAAAAGGCGCTGGGATGTGATAGTGTTACCAATCAGTTAGTTAAAAACCTCCCACCCTCGGCTATCGAACACCTCGCGAACTTCTTCAACGAGATTACTCGTTCCTGTGAGCTCCCAGCTTGCTGGAAACACGGGGAAGTGGTCGCGATACACAAACCAGGGAAAGACTCTCTATTCCAGCAGCATTACAGGCCGATTACACTCTAGCCAACTCTCAGCAAGATCTATGAGCGCCTCCTGCTAAAAACCCATACAGGAACATATTACCAGAGAGCAACTTCTGCCGGATTTCCAATTCGGATTCCGGCAGAACCACTGTGCCCCACAACAGATCATGAGAGTGGCTGAAGCAGCCACAGAAGGCTTCAACCACAGAGACTACTGCAGTATAGTGCTAATAGACATAGCCAAAGCTTTCGACTCAGTTTGCCATAGAGCACTACTCTACAAGTTGTACACTCAAGGGTTCCCCTGGAACAAAGTTAAGCAGATCAAAAGCTATCTCACGGATAGAACTTTCTCTTTCAAAGTAGAAACTTCCACCTCCACCAAAAGGCGTATTCGTGCTGGGGTGCCACAGGGATCGGTCCTGGGGCCCGTTTTCTACAATCTGTACACTGTGGACACACCAACGGCCCCCCTAGTGCACACCGCACAGTACGCAGATGACACAGCCTTCTGGACTCGAAATGCGAACAAGGATCTGGTCATGCGTGGGCTACAAAGGGTTTTAGATGACACAGAAACTTGGGCCTGTCACTGGCGCAACTCCATCAACTCTGAAAAGACGCAGATTATGCTGATCACCCGGAGGCTCGAGGAAGGCGCGGACCTTCTCAACGCCCTCCCCTCCACCTTCACCTAAACGGAACCCAACTCCCCTGGCGCAGATCCGCCAAGTATCTTGCCGTAACCTTGGACTCTCGTCTTACGTGGAAACCCCACATAGACGAGGTCCACAGGAAGGTCTGTGCCAGAATGTCCATCCTACACCCAATCCTCAACACTACCAGCTCCCTTCCCTGCTCTGTAGGAGTGAATGTTTATCAGGCCCTTGTACGGCCAGTAACGGAGTATGCATGCCCTGTCTGGGGATATGCGGCGAAGCAGCACCTGGACAAGCTCCAGAGGTTGCAGAACTGCGCCCTCAGGAGAGCATTGCATCTACCCCTGGGATTCCCCACAGACGATCTGCACACCGCAGCTGAAATCCCACTCCTGAAAGAGCGTTTCCAATATCTGGCAAGGGCCTTCCATGAAAGCTCTTCCAGATCAGGAAACATCCTCATCCACTCCCTACGTCGGTATGACATGTCCCGCGACAAGCACAAACGCCCATTGACGATCTTCGACGACTAAGTCGAAGAGAAAATCCCTATATCCAATCCCTAATCCTCCTGCCTCCCCTTAATATCATTCATCTCGCCAACCTCAGGCAAGTACCAGACACACACAGAACATTCATCACATTACACAGACACCCAAAAACTACAGAAATAATCACACACACAAGTAAACATGTGAAGTAAAAGCCGAAAGGCTACAAACTCCACTAAACACGTCCCCAAAGAGGGAAAAGTATCAAATGAGAGGGAGTGAACCCGACACTTCGCCTGAAGATGGCAAGTACGAAACTTGCTGAAACGTTTCTGCAGAACAACGCATTGAATCGGCTGACAACCCGAGAAGATTTTATCATCATAAGCATGACCATGTTTCTGATTAATTTTGACACGTAACAGTGCACTGAATCGTCACAGCTGTCGTGTTCTTGGCGTAGAATTGTGACGTACAATGGACAATCGACCCAATTACTGGATCAGATCGTAGTCCAAGATCAGTATAAAAATAACGCTTGGCAGCTAAAGTTGGTAGTAGAAACTCTTGGGTGACAACCATCATGTTTGGCCCAGACACTTTTACGGGTTTTGGTTTCCAAATTCAAGATCAAGTAAATCTAGTTTCAACTGTGATTCCAAGGAAGCTGATACATTCTGTGCGCAATATAAGCAACTGTTTGCTTTAGATTTAGCAACAGAGTTTAAAGTCCATGAACCCTTAAAGTAATCAGCAGTACCTTAGATTTCTAAAGCACTTCCAGTGCCTGTTTTCCATGTACTACCAAGTTACAATGCGGAACTAGATAGATTGCAAAGTACGAGAGTAATATCCCGAGTCTCGTATAGCCTGTGGGAAACGCCCATGATTATAATTACGAAGCCAAATGGATCACTTGGAATGTGTGTCGATTTTAGATCTACGATTAACACTCAAACTAATGTAAATCCGTACCCATTCATAGACAAGGGGAATTGTTGAAAAAGTTGGATTGGAGCCACTATTTTTCCAAGTTAGACCTCGTTCAGACAAAAATTTTAATAACTAATACGCCAGTCGCCTTGTATCGTCCTGACAGATAGCCGTTTGATGTTGCGAGCGTTCCCACAACTCATTCAAGGTATGAGAAAAAAACCTGCAGAATCTAAAATTTTGTTTTAGCGGCTTCAAGCCCATGGCCTCCATTGCCGCCTTCGTGAATGTAGTTTCTTTGAGCCAATTCTGAAATATCATGAACATATACACTCTCTAAGACAAAAGAAAAAAAAAAACAATGTACCATGAAGAAATTATCCAAATGGGATGGAAATCGGTAGATGTGATTTAGTTGTACAGACAAATAATAATTTCAGAAAACTTGCATGATTTATTAAAGTGAAAGAGTTCCATAAATTGAGCAAGTCAACAATGCATTGCTCCACGTCTGGCCCTTATGCAAGCTGTTTTTCGATTTGGAATAGCTTGAAAGAGTTGTTGAATGTTCTCTTGAGAGATATCGTGCCAGATTCTGTCCTAATCAATTGCATAAAAAAGGAGTTAAATTCGAGTTATCGGAGGCGCGCCAGAAAGCTTTCTTGCAACTTAAAAAGTGACTTGTGTTGGCCCTTTGCTTAGCAAGGTTCAATCAGGGCAAGAACTTAATGCTAGCTACTGATGAGTGAGATTGTAGCACTGGTGCAGAGCTTTCCCACAAATACGCCGATGGCACAAAACAGCTACTTGCATTTTTTGTCTAAGACATTATATGTCCTGCAATGAAATTACTAGCGAATAGAAAAAGAGGCGTTGGCTGTCACATACGGCATCAAGAAGCTTCATCTATATCTCTCGCACTGAGTCTCACCTCTCACTGAACCCAAGTCCCCTATTTCTATTCTGTATCCACTTAAAATTTCACGACAAGGTGGCGCAGTGGCTGCAAGATTGGGCGTTATTCCTTAGTAATTACAACTCCGAGATCCATTATCGGCTCACCACGAAAGACTCAAATGCGGACGCATATTTTCACTTGCCATACAACCCGGATGCAAAGTATGACAGGAACGAAGCACTACATTTTGCGTTAGATGCTGATGAGCGACACACCCTCGACAAATTGCCAATTATGGCACGCGAATACCAACAAATACAGGCTTTTGTCCTCTGCTCCACAAAGTGTTATCTGTCGCACAGCGGGCCTGACCAGAACGCCTACCTAAGGGCGCAGACTCACCATGGGGCACATATTTTTCGCTATGACACTGGCTTAGTATTATGTATGTGGGGTGATAATTCTGGCCATGCTCCAGCCCTGCATACTTAAGTTCCTCCACACTGCATGTTGAGCATGTGCAGAATGAAAGCAATAGCGCAGCAATCAAGTGTACTCGCCAAGTCCAGAACTACTAGGCCTCTGTCCACAGTCAGCTAGCCCTGGCCCAGTGATTCAGCCCTGGCCACGCCCTGACCATCCCTGACAAAGTGTACATATTGATCTTGCCAGACCATTCTGAGCACTGTTGTTGCTAATTTCTTACACCCTCTCTAAATTTTCATATGTGGCACAGATAACTACCACAATCATGTCAGCTACCATCTATGCCCTCTCCATCATATTTATGATAGGAAGAGCACATTCCACTGTGATTTCCGAGAACCCACTTTTCAGGATTTTTGTAAATGCAACGGTATTAGAAACTGACCAGGGCCCATCACCATCCAGAATACAATTCGAAAGCCGAGTATATGGCTAGGACCTTCAAAATACAGATGCGCCAGATAATGATGGCAGTCGACTCTGGGGAATCACTCACCAGCTTCCTCGCAACCTACTATTTCGTTGCTGTAAACGGACGTAGTCTGGCAAAACTTTTACATGAGTGCAGACTCTGCACTCTCTTCGACCTACAGTGCTCGACTCAGCCGTCATACTGCCCATACACACAGCCTTATCAACACCTGGGCTCCCACGTGTGGGCTCATACTTTCGGTCGGAACACCGTGTTGATCCAAGGTGTCGTCGTTGGTTATAGGAGGTGGCAAACGTTTGAGCTTGCAGCCTTCCCGGAGCACATAGTGAGACATCACGATCAGCTCCGGTTGCAACGAGACATAGCACACCCCAGTTCCCCCACTCTGCCAACTGGGCACGGTTCATGCAACCAGGCTGGGAAAAGCCTGCCTTACAGGCTACCTACCACGCTACAACCTCTGTCCCCGTGTTAGGCACCAGCAAGGATCGACAATAACCAGTGAGGGCAACTCCCTAAGATACTTCCAGCTCCTACCAACGCCTGAGACCCTCTCGCTAAGTAATTGCCAAAGGTTGACCATTCTCGGAATGAGGTGCCCATGAAGGCTGAGCTGTTTTGCCCACCTGGACTACAGCCGTCACCCACTCCCCTGCAGGTACGATTAAGCAGTGCCCCAGAAACAGAGGATCTGCCAGCAATTCCACTAACAGCGCCAATATCAAACCCTACCGATCGCGACGGGGAAATACCGCGGTAGCCTTTTGCGAGTATTCTAACATCTTTCTCTCCTCTCCCTCAACGAAGTCGCCACACGCAGAGCCATTTCCGGCTCTGTGTGCCGACAAAAGGGGGAAGGGTTTAGTATTCGACGGTGATTCGGATTCCCTATCCAGTCCGAGGAGGTCAGAAATTCGGCCTTCATACCACGGCCGCCACCGTCGCTGCATAGATGTCACGGCGGCCGCTTCCACTGACGCGACAGTTCCCGCAAATACAGCGGACGCATATCAGTCCGGTAGCCCTCGCTATTCTCTCTAGCCTTCGATACAACCATTCATAGCAGAGTGATTGATCTTTTCTGTGTTTACGTTTTTCGATTCGCGTCGCTTCGTCGACTGATTGCGTACGCTACTCTTTAGTCTTCATTTCTGGCTGGCTGTGCACATTGTGAACTCTGTTGTCATCGACCACAGGAATCGCCTGTTCGTTCGACCGGTCTTCGAGTCACCGCCATTGCGAATGATGATAAACTGTGTTTTAAGTGTGCTGAGTAGGATAGAAAACATAGAGTATTATTTATTTAGATAACCAGACTGAAATGTGCTCCCATCATCGCACAAAAAAGGCGAATATGTCCTGGGCACTGTTAGGGAACAAGCTTTTCGACTTATCTGCCAGCTTCAAAGACATTTAAATCAAAATAACTTGAAATATTTGCCGTTCTTTTACTTATTAGTATTACTACTCATGTCATGGTAGCGTAATGCGTCGTGTCAAGTAAAGTAACATGATGCCATGTTTTGTATCCCGACTGGAAGGCGGCGCGTGGGTAGGAGCTGGAAACAGTAATACTCGTCGGTACTGCAAGAAAGTAAAAGTGGTTTATAAATATATACAGGGCATACATAACTTTGTAATGATGAGCAAGCCTAAACCCGTCGTAAGCAGAGCAAAATATATGAAGTGAAGCTGAAGTGAAGTGTCCCGACCGTCTGCTCTTGATCAAATGGGCAGAATCTGGAGCGGAGCTCGTAGATCTGGACAGCACCGACTAGAGGGCGCTGTCGTCGGTGTCTGTCGTAGTGCCAACCTAATAACTCTAATACGCCGTGGATCGTTGCTATCGATACCACACCATGTCGCATAACATGACACATAACATCATGTCATTCAACATGGCAATTGTTACGTCGTGCAATATGACACAATGTGTGATGCATGTGTCCCCTCTCTGAGATAATTCCTATTATAGATGTCCCCTACTCTCGGATACTTTCTACTGTAGATTCGTCCTATTCTCTAGAAGCATAGACATTTGTGTCTGTATATTCTTACACCCCTCACCATACATGTAACAGATGGAGAATTTGGGGGAGAAATGGTCCCCTCGGGAAAAAAACTTCAACCTGCCGACATGCACAAATAAAAGAATTGTTTTAGAGTCCGCACAGGAACAAATCCACCCCTAGAAATTTTATTCCATCCCTCCCCCATGAAAACATGTTTAGCTGTTGCATATATGCTCTTCAGCCATATTATATTATACAGTATATCGTTTACTATGGCTAGCGAATCTCCTGGATTTTGGGCACGGGATCAAGGACTTTAGCCTATAAATTGCAAGATAGAGATGTGCTACCACCTTGCAGCTAAGAGAGTTCACTGCGCTGGGAAGTAGGGTTAACTCGGAAAAAAGCGCGAATACGTCAAGATATTTTGATTTAAATGTCTTTGAAACTGTCACGTAATCTTTTACTTCCCTAACTCTGTCCAGGACATATTCGACATTTTTGTGCTCTGACAGGAACACTTTTCGTTCTGTTTCCCAACTTTTACTCTAACATAATTTTGACATTAGACTGATGTAGAATTTTGTTGACTCAGGAGATGACTGATCCGGTATAGGTTTTCTTACTGTCTTTCGAATCATGTTGCTTATATCTTAAGAAGGGTAAAAGCTTTCATAAAACAACAGGAAAACCATTAGTTAAATGTATTTGTCTACCTTCATACAAAATGTGGACCAATTCCCATAAGTCTGAGACATAGAAGTGGCGCGTGTAAAAAAACTTACAAAAAACTTGTTTTTGTCACGTAAAAACAGAATGGAGCTAGATTTTTGAAAGTGAGCTTTAAATTCTGTCGTAATGATGCATTTTTTATTTATATGATTCACTTTAAACCGTTTCTGCGCATTCAGTTCACGCAAGAACAAGTTCCAAGTGTTGCGTTTAGCTCTACTTTAAACCATCGTATCTCGCCAACGGATAAAGATTATTGGGTAAAGAAAAAATCGTTTTGACTTTATCCATATATCTGCCTTCGTGCAGAGTTCTAACCCATTCGTACATGTTTAATGTATGTAAGTGGTGCGCTTGGAAAATCTTCGTGTATTTTGCACGTAAAATCCAAACGAAGCATGATTTTTCAAACGGTTAAAACTTACATTAAACGCCCGATACGCCGGTGGACGAAAATTGAACCATGAGTCTCGTTCCAGTCCGGAGTTATTTAAGAGTGTTTTTGCGCGTCAAATCCGAACGGTGCACATACAAATGGTGACCTTAGATGAGCGTTAAATTCATCCCAATTAATATCTTTTGCAAAAGGAATTAGGCGATTCGTACAATTTGCCTAGGCTCCAGTTCCGGTTCATCGTTCAAACCTTGCTTAATATACTGTAACATAGCTACAGTAAGACAGATTTTCGAATGGCTATCAAATGGCCGCTGGTCCAGGCTAAACCACTTTTTTACCTCATGTTCTTAGCTGAAATAGGAACCAAGCACCAAGACTATTCCCACCCCCACCCCCAAACCGGGATTCTGCGCACGGTATTTTCACGATTACTGGACTTCTTCAATCTTACTATTTCTTTAGAATAGGTTAATGTTGCGACTGGCTGATGTATGAGTATTAATGAAGGCAAAGACCCACAAATGTGAATGACTAAAACTAGGAAATAACACAAAGTTGAGTCACGTAGCTATCATTGCAGGAAAGTTTAAAGTCTAGTATTCGGTGACATTTTCGTCCTTAGTACACTGTGCTTCTACACCGCTTGTGTGCCGAGCGCTGCGTGCACGACTCACCGTTAACTTGAACACTTTGTCCCCGTCGTGGAGTGTCTTGCTGTGAACAGTGGCACCGTCGGCAGACTGCTTCTCGAGCACCCAGCCGTTGGAATTTAGCACGATGAAGCCTTTTATTAAAGCGTCAAAAGCTTCAGTACAGTATTCCATTACTGCAGACGCAGAAAAGAAGACGCCTTAAAAGCAAGAAGCGAGACGCAGGTTTACCACGCGAATGCCTGTTAAACAGAACGCGCAGTGGTTTTAGTGCTCAGTCTAGCTGTATTGTGAATCACATTTCCTTGAATGTCCCTCCCTCTTGCGAAGACCAGCCTTGACTCATGGCTGGAGACGTTGTAGCTTGTCTTGAGCGCGAAGCCACCTGTGAGGCACTATTTCATCATCAAAGCGACTGTGGTCGTGTGCTGTATTATTATGCGAGGTTAACTTAAAAGGTTTGTATGAAACTTTTCTTTAGGTTAATAGATACTTCCAAGCAGACAGAACTAAGTTTGTCGTTCTTAATGGTGCGACACCAAAGGTAGTTAGTTTTCAGTATCTCGAGGTGGTATAATGGAGCCGAGAATACAGAATATCGCAAATTCCGGAACTCTGTAAGTAATATAATGAGAAACAGCGATTTTGCAAAAACCTTAACATTCACTGTGAAAATATGCGCATCTCGTGTTCTATAATGACAAAAGTGATCTAAATAAGCACAGCGAAAACAGACAAACACGTCGATGAGTTCGAGTGTTCAGCAACCACGTCTTGTCACAAATTCAACGTGCTCTAGAAGAAAATGTTCGTTGGTGTGTAAAACGAGCAACGGAGGGAATAGTGCGTTTTAAATACAAAGTAACACAATAGTTGAGTGAATGCTGAACAAAAACAGAAAATATGGCTGTATACAAAGGAACGTTATGTTTATTTAGGACAAAAACTCATGAAAAAGATCTCATCACATTGTGAACAGATGAACCGATCTACTTGAAACACAACAGTGTTGATTTTTAGAGCGTCGGCTTGGATTCATTAAAAGAATGACTTACGAGGAGAACACGACAAGCGCCATAACCTGTTTTCCTAGAAACTTTGCTAAGTGGAGGAGGAGTCAAAATAAGCGAACACATGCCTCGGCTTGTCTGTAGATACTCGTCCGTTTATGAGAAAACGACAGTCAAAGTTTTCGACGTAATTTAGATGTCTTTTAGCCGCGTCAAGTTCAACAGTAGTGGTGGCACACACACTAGTGTCATGACTTCGAGCTTTTCCACCCTGTATTCGAAAGCCGATTTTTTTTCATTTATCTACCCATGTCTGCAGAATATTACTACACGAGTGATTTTTCCTACGTATATTGAAATAGTATTGCCCTTATTCGTCCACAAACTATTTGTCCGTTCAACTAATTACACAAAATAAATGGATGAGAAAATTATTTGAAATTGTTTTCGGTGAAATTCCTTTAGTGTGTCTTGCCAGGAATATTGGTGATGTTGCGTACTTACACTTTTGGAAAAGTGATCTATCATGCATGGTTTGAAGCAAAATTGTTGCCAACACGCGAAATCTTCATCAATGTTAACGCCGTTTCTTTCTCGAATGAGACTCAAACCAGGAACTGTGACTGTGGCAAACCTTCTTCAGGCGATGCTCATGGTGTTCGTAATTTCTATGTTCCAAATGTTTCTACGATCGGTGTCATTCAAGGGAATGCATGAAATGTTCCTGAAGAATAAGCGTAACAATAAAATATAAAAATGAATTTAAGAATTAATATAAAAATTAATATAAGAATGAATATAATAACTGATATGAGAATGAATTATAAGACTAGGAGAATTTAAAAAGATTTTAAACCCTAAAAAAACAATTCAAACATATATTATATAATAAATATATGACGCGTATTGTAAAACCCAGTTCAATTTTAGATTTCATATAACGCCCTTACGTTCCCTAACCGGATAAGAAACATTCTTGTAGCAATCTTCTGCGGACATGGGTAGATCAATGAAAAAACAAACAATAATCATGTTTGGAACACGCGGCTCAAAAGTGAGAAGCCACGACGCTAGTTGCTATGAAACCGTTTCGGTTTAAGTTGTAACGCACTAAACGGCACATAAACTGTGTCGAAAAATATGACCGTCGTTTCTGGAATACGGTCGGGTATCTACAGATCAGCCGTGACAAATGTTCGCTTATTTTGACCCCTCTTCCACTGAGTGAAGTTTCTATGAAATCAGGTTGAGGTGCCTGCCGTGTTCTCTATGTAAGGAATTCTTTTAACGAATCAAGATCGTCACTCTTAAAATCAGCATTATCTTTTTTTTTTTTCAAGTAAATGAGTTCATCTATACTGTAGCGCCAAAAAACTGGTTTAGGCATGCGTGTTCAAATACGGAGATATGCAAACAGACAGAATACGGCGCTGCGGTCGGCAACGCCTATATAAGACAACAAGTATCTGGCGCAGTTGTTAGATCAGTTACCGCTGCTACAATGGCAGGTTATTAAGATTTAAGTGAGTATGAACGTGGTGTTACAGCCGGCGCACGAGCGATGGGACACAGCATCTCCGAGGTAGCGATGAAGTGGGGATTTCCCCGTGCTACCATTTCACCAGTATACTGTGAATATCAAGAATCCGGTAAAACATGAAATATACGACATCGTTGCGGACGGAGAAAGATCCTGCAAGAACGGGACCAGCAACGGCTTAAGAGAATCGTTCAACGTGACAGAAGAACAAACCTTCCGCAAATTGCTGCAAATTTCAATGCTGGACGATCAACAAGTGTCAGCCTGCGAACCATTCAACGAAACATCATCGATATGGGCTTACGGAGCCGAAGGCCGACTCGTGTACCCTTGACGATTGCACGATACAAAGGTTTACGCCTCGCCTGTGCCCGTGAACACCGACATTAGACTGTTGATGATTGTAAACATGTTGCCTGGTCGGACGAGTCTCGTTCCAAATTGTATCGAGCGGATGGACGTTTGTATGGAGACAACCTCATGAAACCATGGACCCGGCACGTTGGCAGGGAACTGTTCAAGCTGGTGGAGGCTCTGTAATGGTGTGGGTCATGTGCAGTTGGAGTGATATGGGACCCCTGATACGTCTAGATACGACTCTGGCAGGTAACACGTAAGTAAGCATCCTGCCTGACCACCAGCATCCATTCTTATCCACTGTGCATTCCGAAGGACTTGGGCAATTCCAGCAGGACTATGCGACACCCCACACATCTTGAATTGCTACAGAGTGGCTCCAGGAACACTCTTCTGAGTTTAAACACTTCCGCTGGCCATCAAACTCCCCAGACATGAACATCATTGAGCATATCCAGGATGCCTTGCAACGTGCTGTTGCACCCCTTTGTGCCCTTCGGATTTATGGACAGCCCTGCAGGATTCATGGTGTCAGTTCCCTCCAGCAGTACTGCAGACATTACTCGAGTCTATGCCACGTCGTGTTGTGGCACATCTGCATGCTCGCGGGGGCCCTACACGATATTAACCAAGTGTACTAGTTTCTTTGGCTTTTCAGTGTATTAACAATGTAATGAGATCGGTCTTATGAGTATTTACCTGAATGAGCATAACAGCCCTTGATGAAGGGTAACAAATCCGGCAGTGAACTGGAACAATCGTTAATGTGTACAGAGCAAGCTTCTAAGAAGTTTCAAATGGCTCTGAGCACTATGGGACTTAACATCTGAGGTCATCAGTCCCCTAGAACTTCGAACTACTTAAACCTAACTAACCTAAGGACATCACACACATCCATGCTCGAGGCAGGATTCGAACCTGCGACCGTAGCAGTCGTGCGGTTCCGGACTGAAGAGCCTAGAACCTCTCGGCCACAGCGGCCGGCAAGCTTCTAAGAATCAAAACGGCGTTTTACGTAAATCTGAGAACACTATGCCAGTGAGAAATAAATTCGATGTCCTGGCCATGTATGAAGATCAATAAATGGTCACTAACAATGACACCTTGAGAAACAAAGCCGTAATTAAAGAACAAAACAGGAATGCTGTAAATGAAGTGAACTGAATTTAGCCTGAGTTATCTAAACCAAACGTTTCTAGTAACGTAGGAACCGCACAAACGAAAGGCACAGCAGTGCTCAGTATAGAGAATACAGTGAAGGACGGAACAGTGATAACTGTGGGGCCAGTCATGGAAGTGGCACGAACGAAATCATAAGAAAAAATCTCTACCTTCATTAGGACTGGGACTGTGTCAGCGTTAGAAATAGCCAACCGTTATTGATAGCACATTCAAATACAGAGAAACGAGTAGCAAATTACTGATAAAGCTCTACAAGACTGTATAGAAAATCTAACACACAAATGGTTCAAATGGCTCTGAGCACTATGGGACTCAATTTCTGAGGTCATTAGCCCCCTAGAACTTAGAACTAGTTAAACCTAATTAACCTAAGGACATCATACACATCCATGCCCGAGGCAGGATTCGCACCTGCGACCGTAGCTGTCTCGCGGTTCCAGACTGCAGCGCCTAGAACCGCACGGCCACTTCGGCCGGCTCTAACACACACTAATGTAATAATCATAAACACTCCACTAAGTTATGACTTACCGTCGTAGTCGTGT
The DNA here is from genome assembly GCF_023864345.2 of Schistocerca serialis cubense. Taxonomy (NCBI): domain Eukaryota; kingdom Metazoa; phylum Arthropoda; class Insecta; order Orthoptera; family Acrididae; genus Schistocerca; species Schistocerca serialis. The sequence goes on from NC_064640.1 coordinate 226,480,878, forward strand.
GTCAACAATGAATCTGAGCATAAATATTTGTTTTGCAGGAATTTTAAGAATACTGGAATTATGTATATAAGTTACTTGAGACTCAGAATTCATGCGAATCATGGACTACACCATAAATAAAAAGGAAAACAGCTTTTGGCAGCGAAAATTCTGTTTTAGGACGCCTGGAAATTACAGGCACTCCTAAAACAACTTCTCAGTAGTTGCTGATTACAAACTGATTAATAAAGAAAAGTGCGACGAAAACATTTACGAAAGCCAATACACTGCGTACTGAAACCATCATTGCAAACTACAACAAGCAGCTAATGACAACCCTATCAAGAGGATACTTTCCTTCTGAGATAAACACCAAAAGCAGGTCCACCCAAGCACGAATCCAGCAATAAAGTAAGGACAGCGAAAAAGACCTACCAACAAATCACTACGTGATCCATCCAGAATCACCATCGTCACCCACAGAATTGCAAACTAAGGTCAAAAAGATCTAAAACAAATTTAACAGCAGCACCAGCATCAGCAAAAACACGGAGAAAGTGACTGAGACCAAGAAGATAAGTAGCGAAATCATAATCAGTAACAACAGCAGCAGACCCTCAGAGAATGGTCTGAGATCAAAAGATGCACAATAGTGAGTCACGTTTTTTTGTGGTATTTCTATCATGAAACGTATATCGAAAAGATAGAGAGAGGAAGTGTTTACTGTAATCGCTAAAAATATTGTGTCTCTCCAGATCAAATTGTGTCTGCGAAGTTATCTAGACGCAGGTAACCAGCCTAGGTAAACTCAGTCATCGAATTGCTTACCAGCCACCCGATAACCCTGTGACAGTTGTAGAATCATTCAAAGGTCAACTTTCAGCAGCGCGGAAGTAACCTGCTCATTCACTGTTAGTTGGAGTCGACTTTAACCTACCTAGGGTGGGTGTTTATCGAGTCGTTCCCGTTAGCTGGGAGACGGAATCTAGTGAAGTATTTGATATCCATACAACTAATTACATTTTCTTGATCATGTACCAGGCATCTACATATTGAGTAAAAAAATCTGAATTCAAACTATCCCAATAAAATTCTTAAAATTTTACATTTCTTCCCGATGCTCGTTGCAAATGCAATGAATAGCGTAATACAAAAGTGCAGTAATAAGCAAATAGTCGTTTCAAGCATATACCTCCGTTTATCATTCTTTATTTCAAAATGATCAATACGATGACGAACATTTTTTGGAAAACATAATACTTACGTATTGTACTTGACCAAACAGCAAATGGAATGTTTTTATTAGTTGCAATCCACAATGAATCCAAATATTACATTTATGTGATCATATGTATCGCTTTGTATGTAGAAAAACTGTATCCTCCAGTATATCAAAATATATAGATCGTCTTCTTTACTAAAGGAACCTTGCCCACTCCTGATACAGTTCACGCTTCTGTAGGTTGCTGCTTCCTGGCAAGACTTACAGAACTTTCTCTGCCACAGATGATGGAAATATCGTCCATCATAGCGAAAATAGTCTCTCTTAAAATCAGACTAGTCAGCTCTAACCACCACCCACTTAGGAAGCTTAGGAAAAACCGGCCAAACTCCTTAAACTGAACAAAATCTCCTTCCTCCTGCAGGCCGAAAGTGGTCGAGATGACTGCAGTAGCAAACTGTGCATTGGCAGCCAGGAAATCATATGTTCAACAGCCCCTATTTTTCGGTGATGGATAAAGTTATTCTCCGAGGATAATCAAAATACTGATGCTGAAAAATTATGTAACATGCTTGAGCAAAAGATGGTTAATGTTTATAGAGGTCACATATAACTCCCGCAATTACTGTTCGACAATAAACACTTGGAGTTCATGTATTCATCACACATACATATACAGGGTGGTCCATTGGTCGTGACCGGGCCAAATATCTCACGAAATAAGCATCAAACGAAGAAACTACAAAGAATGAAACTTGTCTAGCTTAAAGGGGGAAACCAGATGGCGCTAAGGTTGGCCCGCTAGATGGCGCTGCCATGGGTCAAACGGTTATCGACTGCGTTTTTTTTTTAAATAGGAACCCCCATTTTTATTACATATTCGCGTAGTACGTAAAGAAATATGAATGTTTTAGTTGGACCACTTTTTTCGCTTCGTGATAGATGGCGCTGTAATAGTCACAAACATATGGTTCACAATTTTAAACAAATAGTTGGTAACAGGTAGGTTTTTTAAATTAAAATACAGAACACAGGACGTTTGAACATTTAATTTCGGTTTTTCCAATATGATACATGTACCTTTGTGAACCTATCATTTCTGAGAACGCATGCTGTTACAGCGTGATTACCTGTAAATACCACATTAATGCAATAAATGCTCAAAATGTTGTCCGTCAACCTCAATGCATTTGGCAATACGTGTAACGACATTCCTCTCCACAACGAGTAGTTCGCCTTCCGTAATGGTCGCCCATGCATTGACAATGAGCTGATGCACGTTGTCAGACGATGTCGGTGGATCACGACAGCAAATATCCTTCAACTTTCTCCACAGAAAGAAATCCGGGGACGTCAGATCCGGTGAACGTGCGGGCCATGGTATGGTGCTTCGACGACCAATCCACCTGTCATGAAATACGCTATTCAATACCTCTTCAACCGAAAGCGAGCTATGTGCCCGACATCCATCATGTTGGAAGTACATCGCCATTCTGTCATGCAGTGAAACATCTAGTAGTAACATCAGTAGAACATTACGTAGGAAATCAGCATACATTGCACCATTTAGATTGCCATCGAGAAAATGGGGGCCAATTATCCTTCCTCCCATAATGCCGCACCATACATTAACCTGCCAAGGTCGCTGATGTTCCACTTGTCGAGGCCATCGTGGATTTTCCGTTGCCCAATAGTGCATATTATGACGGTTTACGTTACCGCTGTTGGTGAATGACGCTTCGTCACTAAACAGAACGAGTGCAAAAAATCTGTCATCGTCCCGTAATTTCCCTAGTGTCCAGTGGGAGAACTGTACACGACGTTCAAAGTTGCCGCCATGCAATTCCTGGTGCATAGAAACATGGTACGGGTGCAATCGATGTTGATGTAGCATTGTCAACACCGACGTTTTTGAGATTACCGATTCTCGCGCAATTTGTCTGCTACTGATGTGCGGATTAGCCGCGACAGCAGCTAAAACACCTACTTGGGCATCATCATTTGTTGCAGGTCGTGGTTGACGTTTCACATGTGGCTGAACACTTCCTGTTTCCTTAAATAACGTAACTATCCGGCGAACGGTCCAGACACTTGGATGATGTCGTCCAGGATACCGAGCAACATACATAGCACACGGCCGTTGGGATTTTTGATCACAATAGCCATACATTAACACAATATCGACCTTTTCCGCAATTGGTAAACGGTCCATTTTAACACGGGTAATGTATCACGAAGGAAATACCGTCCGCACTGGCAGAATGTTACGTGATACCACGTACTTATACTTTTGTGACTATTACAGCGCCATCTATCACAAAGCGAAAAAAGTGGTCCAACTAAAACCTTCATATTTCCTTACGTACTACACGAATATACAATAATAAATGAGGGTTCCTATTTTAAAAAAACGCAGTCGATATCCGTTTGACCTATGGCAGCGCCATCTAGCGGGCCAATCATAGCGCCATGTGGTTTCCCCCTTCAAGCTAGACGAGGTTTGTTCTTTGTAGTTTTTTCGTTTGTTGGTTATTTCGTGAGATATTTGGCCCGGTCACTATCAATAGACAATCCTGTATTCAATTACCATGTCATTATTAACAATTTATGAGAAACAATCAAAATGAAAAATCATGAGACACATGAAAAATTAGATTCAAAATGACTCATAAAAAGCGTCATCTCTAAAAGTAAAGGAAAACCAGTTGCAAATCATTTCTACTGTACTGTTGCTTCGATGGCCAAAAACATTACTAACGAATTAATAAAAATGAGAAAACTCAAAAAATATCTGATATCTAAAGGTAAATGGAATTTAAAATCGTAGAACTGTTCAAGAGTCGAAAAACGCAATAATAAACAAAATTAAATTGACTTACTTACATATTATCTCTTGAAATATTTATCACACTACACACAAAGGCACAAATAAAGGCAAATATGAAAATATGTGGAGGGCATACCACCATACATCAAAATCACTTAAAATCTGATTCAAACCAAGTTAAATAATTATCCCAGATGTAGAGCTAGACAAACAACAAATCGCTAAAGCACAAAACTTTGAATCTTTTTGTGTGACCCAATTACTGAAACCAGTATGTGAAATTTAAATGAAATACCGTGTCTAATCAATACAAAACTAAGAACCAAACGTACACATTCGCCTAAGTACATACTCCACAAGCAACCGTGTGGTGAATGGCAGAGGATAACTTGTTCCACTACTAGTCATTTCCTTTCCTGTTCCACTCGCAAATAGAGCGAGGGAGAAGCGACTGTCTATATACCTCCTACTCGCCTTAATTTCTCTTATCTTCGTTGTACTTACGCGACATGTACATATGGTGACCAGTAGATTAGTTCTGCAGTCAACTTCAAAGGCCGGGTCTCAAAATTTTCTCGTTGATAATATTTTATGGGAGTGGAGCTGCAGAGCTTTCATGAATGTTGAGAACTGCGTTATGAATACACAGCTGTAACAGTATATTTTATTAGACATGAAAGATGTCTGTCTAGGATCGGACCATCATGGGGTTCACTGTACCAGAGAAGAACAAAACCACATTTACCAAATTGTGTAACATTTAAGTATGCAGCTGTTACGTGAAACGACATTAAGTACATCATATCTTACATCAATGTAAAAAAATACTTACAAAACCATCTCAGCTTAGCGTTTGAGTAATTGTTATAATAGTTATCAGATATATATTGTTTCATCACTGATAGGAGCTGCATATAATATTGAGATGACAACGGTTATGGGAAAACGGTATGTACATATACGGTATGTACATATACAATGGTGGTAGAATAGCGTACACAAGGGCAGTGCATTGGCCCAGATGTCATAAATTAACGGACTTTCAACGCGGAATGGTAAATGGAGCTAGACGCATGGGACACTCCATTTCGGAAACCGTTAAGGAAGTCAATATGCCGAGATCCACAGTGTCAAGAGTGTGGCGAAAACACAAAATTTCAGGCGGGAAGTACGACGATCTTCTGCGTTATGACAGTGCAGCAAAATTTTGTGCAAGCTGGTGGTGGCCCCATATTGGTGTGGGCTGTGTTCTCATGGAATGAACTGGGTCCTCTGGTCCAACTGAACCGATCATTGACTGATTATTGTTATATTCTGTTACTGGGGGACCATTTACAGCCTATATACAGCCATCCTGATTAAGATTTTCCGTGATTTCCATAAATCGCTTCAGGCAGATGTCGGGGTGGTTCCTTTGAAAGAGCATGGCCGACTTCCTTCCCTACACTTCCCTAATCTGATGGGACCGATGACCTCACTGTTTGGTCCCCTCTCCCAAAACAACCAACCAACCATTTACAGCCATTCATGAACTTCATGTTCCTAAACAGCGAGGGAATCTTTATTAACGACAATACGCCGTGCCACCAGGCCGCAGTTGATCGCGACTGGTTTTAAGAACGTTCTGGACAATTCGAGCGAATGATTTGGCCACCCAGATCACCTGACATGAATCCCATCGAACATTTATGGGACATAAGTGAGAGGTCAGTTCGAGCAGAAAATCCAGCGCCGGCAACACTTTCGCAAATATGGATGGCTATAGTGGCAGCACGGCACAGTATTTCTGCAGAGGACTTCCAACGACTTAAAAGGAGCTCTGACACGATATTAGGAGGTATCCCATGATTTTTGTCACCTTAATGTATAATGATTGCAGGTTGTAGTAGAAAATGGCAATGACATGGAAGCAAGCGTCTCTTCGTGATCACATCTGTTGGACTCTAGACAACTGCAAAACCATGGCCTGGTTAGGTGAGTCCCGATCTCAGTTGGTAAGAGCTGATGGCAAGGTTCGGGAGTAGCGAAGACACCTCGAAGCCATAGACCCAAGCGGCCAACAAGCGCTGTGAAAGCTGGTGGTGGCTCCAAAAAGGTGTGGGGTGTGTTTACATGGAATGGACTGGTTTCTCAGGTTGAAATGAATCGCTCATTGACTGGAAAGGCTATGTTCGGCTACTTGAAGACCATTTGCAACCATTCATGGAACTTCATGTTCCCTAACAATGAAGGAATTCTTATGATGACAGCGTGCTATGTCACCAGGCCACAGTTGTTCACGATTGGTCTGAAAAAACTTCTGGGCAATTTGAGCGAATGATTTGGTCACCCAGATGACCCGACATGAATCCATCGAACATTTGTGGGACATAATCAAGAGCTCAGTTCGTGCACAAAATCCTGCATCGGAAACACTTTCGCAATTATGGACGGATATAGAGACAGCGTGGCTCAATTTTTCTGCAGGGACTTCCAACGACTCCTTCAGTCCATGTGACGTCGAGTTGCTGCACTATGCCTGGAAAAAGGAGGTCCGACACGATATTAGGAGGTATCCCGTGACTTTTGTCAGCTCAGTGTACGTAACATTATGTTTATTTAACCTCATAGACATTTGTGTGTGGTATACTCATGCACTGAAGAGAGTAGGTCGAAGAGTATTCAATGAAGCATTTAAGGTTCAAAATGGTTCAAATGGCTCTGAGCACTATGGGACTTAACATCTGTGGTCATCAGTCCCTTAGAACTTAGAACTACTTAAACCTAACTAACCTAAGGACATCACACACATCCATGCCCGAGGCAGGATTCGAATCTGCGACCGTACCGGTCACGCGGTTCCAGACTGAAGCGCCTAGAACCGCACGGCCACACCGGCCGGCAAGCATTTAAGGCATTGCAAACATACACCAACTACTGATGAGCTAGTTTGTTAATACTACTTACATATTAACATTTCACATCACGACGAACACAAGATGCATCCATTATGCAACATTAACAATTCAATTAGATACAGGTCGCATTTTATGATTACTGTATAACATTAATGGAAACACAGACAGACACACTTCAGTCTAACCAACTCTGAAAGTTATTAGGTAGTGATCTTACTGATAACATAATCATGACATGCAGTGTCAATTAAAATCTAAATTATTTTTTTATTCCCACGTGGATGCGTATCAACATTTGGTACATAGTTCAATATTTATTATAAGTGATTATAATCATTAGTTTTGACAGTTCTGGTACCTTGTCTGTTTAACATAATACTTATTTATAGTTGTATAGTATACTACAGAAAAGGACGTTTATGTGCTACCATACCATTTACTGTTTCCTGACCTTTGTCATGAAAAGTTATGTTACTATGAATGATTCGTAAATAACACTGTCAGTGCGCCCGTTAGAGGTAACCAATATCTACATTACAAAAATTGTGAGAACACGTGGTGCCCTGACCAATTCTTTCTTTTATGCTCATAGTATCAACTATATCTATATTAACATGTCATTATTTATAAATCACAATGATATATAGTACAGAAACAACACGTAGACTATTAAGAAAATGGAAATGGAAATGAACGTATGGCATCGTTGGCCGGGAGGCCCCAATCGGGGAAGTTCGGCTGCCAAGTGCAAGTCTTATTTCAGTCGACGCCACATTGGGCGGCTTACACGCCGTTGATGAGGATGAAATGATGATGAGGACAATACAAGACCCAGTCCCCGGGCGGAGAAAATCTCCAACCCGGCCGGGAATCGAACCCGGGCCCGCTTGTATGGGATGCGAGCACGTTACCACCCAGGTAAGCAGGCGGACATTATGTTAATGTCACAACGACAGCTGACATACATTGGCAGTATGGAGGTTTAGTAAAAAATGTGATGATCTGTAAACCTCTGTATGCATTTGGTACAGCTGTGTATTGCATAATGTAGTTCTTAATATTTATCAGTAGTGTTTCCCGAAAAGAACGTCATCTTCCCTCCTAGGATTCCCATTTGAGTTCACTAAGCATCTGCGTAAGACTCGCGTGTTGATCCATCCTACCAGTAACAAATCTAGCAGCCCACCCCTGAATTGCTTCGATGTCTTCCTTCAATCAGAACTGGTGGAAATCCCGAACACTCGAGCAGTTCTTAACTATGGGTCACAGTACAGCTCTATATGCAGTCTCCCTTACAAGTGAACCACATATTCTTAAAATTCTCCCAGTAAACCGAAGTCGACCATTCGCCTTCCCTACTACCGTCATGACGTTCTAGTGCCATTCAATGTCGCTTTGCAACGTTACGCCTAGATATTTAATCGACGCGACTGTGTCAGACAGCACACTACTAACACTGTATTCGGACATTAAGGGATTGTTTTTCCTACTCATCTGCATTAGCTTACAATTTTCTACATTTAGCGCAAAATGCCATTCATAACACCAACTAGAAATTTGGTCTAAATCATCTTTTTCCCTCCTACAGTCACTCAACCCTCCCGCACATCACAGCCTCATCAACAAACAGCCGCAGATTACTACTCACACTATCCGCCATATCATTTACGTATATAGAGAATAAGAGCGATCCTATCACACTTTAAAAAAAGTAAAAATAAAAATAAAAATAAAAAAATGGTTCTGAGCACTATGAGACTTAACTTCTAAGGTCAACAGTCCCCTAGAACTTAGAACTACTTAGACCTAACTAACCTAAGAACATCACAAACACCCATGACCGATGCAGGATTCGAACCTGCAACCGTAGCGGTCGCGCGGTTCCAGACTGTAGCGCCTAGAACCGCTCGGCCACCTCGGTCGTATTATCACACTTCCCTGGGAGACTCTTGTTGATACAGTTGTCTCTGATGAACACTCGCCGTCGAGGACAATGTACTGGATTCTGTTAGTTAAGAAGTCTTCGAGCCACCCACGTATCTGGGAACTTATTCTGTAAGCCCGTACCTTCGTCAACCGTCTGCTATGGGGCATCGTGTCAAACGCTTTCCGGAAATCTGGGAATATGGAATCTGCCTGTTGCCCTTCATTCATGCTTCGCAGGGTATCATAAACTGAGTTTCCCACAAGTGATACTTTCTAAATCCGTGCTGGTTTGTGGCCAGAAGCTTTTCCGTCTCAAAAAAATTTATTATATTCGAATTGAGACTATGTTCAATAGTACTGCAGCAGACCGAGGTTAAGGATATTGGTCTGTAACTTTTTTGCAGGTCTGTTTTTTTACCCTCCTTATATACAGGAAGCATCTGTGGTTTCTTCCAGACGTTTGGGACTTTGCGCTGGGCGACACATTAGCGATAAATGCAAGCTAAGTAAGGGGAAATTGCCGTGGAGTACTCTTTGTAAAATCGAATTGGGGCTCCATCGGACCTGGTGGTTATTGGTTTTCAACACTTCCAGCTGCTTCTCAACGCCAGGGATGCCTATTTCTATACCCCCATATTGGAGTATGTGCGACGGTCAAAAGACGGTATGTTTGTACGAGCTTCCTTCGTGACTGATTTCTTAAACGAGAATTTTAAAACTTGAGCTTTCTTTTTGCTGACTTCTATTGCCCTACGAGACTGCTCAATAAGTGACTGTATGGAAGGACTCGGCCTGCTTCGCGGTTTTTCGTAGGTTCGGAATTTTCTCTGATTCTCAGGAAGATCTTTTGCTAAGGTATAACGGTGGTAATAGTTGAATGCTTCGCTCGTCGTTTTTTCGTCCAAATTAGATGCTACCAGTGTAAATACATCTAATAAAAAAATATGAATCTAAAGAAGGAAGTGCTATTTTCTTTAGCGAATATCTTTCAGTAAACACATACTCAACTTAGATACTTAGGTATCAGTGGGTCACAAAAGTCACTCAGAAGTTAAGTCCCATAGTGCTCAGAGCCATTTGAACAAAAGTCACGCACGCAATACTTCACACCGAGCGAGGTGGCGCAGTGGTTAACACACTGGATTTGCATTCAGGTGGATGACGGTTCAAGCCTGCGTCCGGCCATCCTGATTCAGATTTTCCGCCCTTTCTTAAATCACTTCAAGTAAATGCCGGGATGGTTCCTTTGGAAGGTCAAGGCCGATTTCCTTCCCCATCTTGCCGTAACACGAGTTCGTGCTCCGTCTTCACAAAGACTTAAAAGCACTTACTTTAGTTCAAAAAGGGGTCCACTACTCAGGAACACTCCTCTTCAATAATTTGCCAGCAAATATAAAAAATTTAGTTACAAATAAAGATCAATTTAAAAAATAGAAACAAATGATGTATTGTGTATATTCATACTATTAGTATTGTTATTTCAGCAAAAAAAAAAAATTGACATGTTCCACATCCACGAGGATCTCCTCAGCATGGATCTATGGAACGAAAAACTAATCTAATCTAATCTAATCTCTAATGACCTCGCTGTCGACGGGACATCAAACACTAATCTCCTCCTCCTCCGCAATATTTCAGATTTACATGCCATTTCACCTAGAAATAAAAATAATATATGACCCCTCCTTTAGTGTGTTTGTTTTGATGTACTGATCACTGAAAGAATCATAGCTCTCTATAACTGCAGTCGTTCCCTATCCCCGTTGTGTATTCGGTGAACATATCACTTAATGGGATTGCTGAAGTGGATGGGGGGAACTCAGCTGATTGGAACGGCGCAAGAGTGTTGTCAGCAGTGTTATTACTCAACGTTTACCATAGTTGAAAGTGAGCAGTGATGCATGAATGTCGTTTATTTAGAATATTATGAGGCGTAAAAGCATAGTGAATACAGTGAAAAAATGACCAATATTCGTAAGTTTTTGTACCTCATAAACGAATAAAAGCCGAAAATGAGCGTGAGGGAATCGAAAATTATATTACCTGCGACGAAATATCAAAAGACAAGAGTGAGCCAGACTCAGATATATCTATTAAAAATTCCAGTTATTGCACTTATGAAGGAAATACAGACATAGCTAGTACTTCTACTGGCTTCAAGTGCTTTGATGGACGGGATAGTAGTCTCCTGGTCAATATTTCCGACGTCAGAAATAATGTTGAAAGAAAAGGTTGATGATTCCCTGAAGTATAACGTTATATTGAATCCATTGTCACCTGACGAAATTATAATTTCAGGAATTATGTAGACAGCGTAACTAGATTTTTTCGGTACGGCTGCCTGTCATTATACCCATGGTTGGTTTATTCTAGCTCAGTTAAAGTTGTGTCCTTCCGGCCACGTATAACGCATGGCAGTTATCAAAAGGTTTCACGCATCTGCAAAAAGTGCATATCAGTTCCAAATGGCATAAACGTGCAGCTGAAAACTCAAAAAAAATTGTTAACGTCATGTCAAACAAAACTAAGGGTGCAGAAGAAATCACGAAAGAGAATGTTACAAAATTAGTACAGACTAATTGTGCTGGCATTAAATCAATTGTTTCTTGCACACTGTTCTGTGCATTACATGATTTGTCTTTAAGAGGGAAAATAAAATTCAAATTCTGTTTCTAAAGATTTATTGCAGTTTACAGTTAAGTCAGGCAGTGGCACATTAATGAAATTTCGTTGGTGAGAGCGGTTTCCTAGAAAAGAAAGAAAATCCAGGGTTCCTTCCCCTGAGAGCGTATGGAAAAAACTTCAAAAACTGCTATTTTAAGCAGTTTTTATTATTAACAACTTCGAAGAAATTCTAAAATGTGCTTTGTCGTAGACCAACAGGTTTTTAATTCCTTGGAATGTGTAGCATTCACATCCTTCTTCTTACTTCTACACATATATATCATTGTTAACATGAAAACCTATTTTGTCAATTAAGAGTTGCTAAGCCAATTAAAAGATACGAAATTCAGATTAGAATGAAATACTCTTAAATTTATAGTTTTTGATATGTTCACAATTACATTTTTGCCAGTTTAGATCAGAAATATATACAGGGTGGTCCATTGATAGTGACCGGGCCAAATATCTCACGAAATAAGCATCAAACAAAAAAATCACAAAGAACGAAACTCGTCTAGCTTGAAGGGGGAAACCAGATGGCGCTATGGTTGGCCCGCTAGATGCCGCTGTCATAGGTCAAACGGATATCAACTGCGTTTTTTTTTTAATAGGAACCCCCATTTTTATTACATATTCGTGTAGCACATAAATAAATACGATGGTTTTAGTTGGACCACTTTTTTCGCTTTGTGATAGATGGCGCTGTAATAGTCACAAACGTATAAGTACGTGGTATCACGTAACATTCCGCCAGTGCGGTCGGTATTTGCTTCGGTTTACATTACCCGTGTTAAAATGGACCGTTTACCGATTGCGGAAACGGTCGATATCGTGTTGATGTATGGCTGGCTATTGTGATCAAAATGCCCAACTGGCGTGTGCTATGTATGCTGCTCGGTATCCTGGACGACATCATCCAAGTGTCCGAACCGTTCGTCGGATAGTTACGTTATTTGAGGAAACATGAAGTGTTCAGCCACATGTGAAACGTCAACCACGACCTGCAACAAATGACGATGCCAAAGTAGGTGTTTTAGCTGCTGTCGCGGCTAATCCGCGCATCAGTAGCAGACAAATTGCGCGAGAATCGGGAACGGGAATCTCAAAAACGTCGGTGTTGAGAATGCTACATCAACATCGACTGCACTCGTACCATATTTCTACGCACCAGGAATTCCATGGTTACGACTTTGAACGTCGTGTACAGTTCTCCCACTGGGCACAAGAGAAATTACGGGACGATGACAGATTTTTCGCACGCGTTCTATTTAGCGACGAAGCGTCATTCACCAACAGCGGTAACGTAAACCGACATAATATGCACTATTGGGCAACGGAAAATCCACAATGGCTGCGATAAGTGGAACATCAGCGACCTTGGCGGGTTAATGTATAGTGCGGCATTATGGGGGAAGGATAATTGGCCCCCATTTTATCGATGGCAATCTAAATGGTGCAATGTATGCTGATTTCCTACGTAATGTTCTAAGGATGTTACTACAAGATGTTTCACTGCATGACAGAATGGCGATGTACTTCCAATATGATAGATGTCCGGCACAGCTCGCGTGCGGTTGAAGCGGTATTGAATAGCATATTTCATGACAGGTGGATTGGGCGTCGAAGCACCATACCATGGCCTGCACGTTCACCGGATCTGACGTCCCCGGATTTCTTATGTGGAGAAAGTTGCAGGATATTTGCTGTCGTGATCCGCCGACAACGCCTGACAACATGCGTCAGCGCATTGTCAATGCATGTGCGAACATTACGGAAGGCGAACTACTCGCTGTTGAGAGGAATGGTTCAAATGGCTCTGAGCACTATGGGACTTAACATCTATGGTCATCAGTCCGCTAGAACTTAGAACTACTTAAACCTAACTAACCTAAGGACATCACACAACACCCAGTCATCACGAGGCAGAGAAAATCCCTGACCCCGCCGTGTTGAGAGGAATGTCGTTACACGTATTGCAGGTAAATAAGTATCGTAGAAACATAAAAGACAATTATTTTTACAGCATCGAGCAAATCATACAGATGCTGAATTTTTACATTTGCTACTGTACCATTACAATATGAACCCAACAGGACTGATCTGGGGCCAAGTTGCGGGATTTGGCCCGAGAAGTAACAAGACTAAGCTGTCAGACGTACTGGAACTAACGCACGCAGCTTTTTCGCGTCACTGCCGAACGCTTGCGGGATATAGAAGGGCTCGTCATAAAAGTAGAGAAAATTCCGCGCCTGGTTGGCTTCGTGGATTCTGTTGTTGATAGGCTCGTTGTCAACGCAGCAGGTGACACTTCCAGAACTGAAATGCTGAGAGATTACCAGACGACTGACTGTAAGTAATACCTTCAGTGGCTTCAATATTTAACTATACGGTGAAATCCTTCAATACTCTCTGACGTTACACACAACTTATGCAGAAAAATTGCCCTGTGGCTAAGTCAGGAATTTTCATCATTCTTGTTTTTAATTACAACAGTACGTTAGCTGAAAGAGGATAACCTGTTGCGGTTTTCGTCTAGTCGTCTAAGGAACGTATAGTGTGAGATTTGCAGTGTATTATTTCATTCTACTTAAAATTAAATGACATTCGAAGCTGTATTGCTTCTCTGCTCGTCCCTTTTTACGTGTGAACTGCACCTGAGCACGTCACTGCAGGTTAACTGTACCACCTGACCGGTAAGTCGATGTGCTCGTAATGCACAGCACAAAAGTACCCTCATTATCGCACTTGACAGTACTCGAGACAGCTTGGCTGCAGTCCCACGTGAAACGGAAGTCCAAAGAGATTCCAGCATACGCGAAAGAAAACATAGTGCTATGTGTTGTGTCTAGACAAGACAGCCTAGACACAATGAGAGGAAGCCGAAAGGCACGCGCTTAAACTCACGCAGGGTGGCGTGAGGTCTCAAACAGGATACGTAATGAATGCTATAAAGAAAAGTACGTAGTTTCGGGAATACTTAACTTTAATCCATAATTGTAGAACATCGCTCTTGATGATACATGCTTCATATAATAAATTATCAAAGCTATGGCGCCTTGCTAGGTCGTAGCAAATGTAGCTGAAGGCTATGCTAACTATCGTCTCGGCAAATGAGAGCGTATTTGTCAGTGAACCTTTCCTTGCAAAGTCGGCTGTACAACTGGGACGAGTGCTAAGACGTTTCTCTAGACCTGCCGTGTGGCGGCGCTCGGTCTGCAATCACTGACAGTGGCGACACGCGGGTCCGACGTATACTAGCGGACCGCGGCCGATTTAAAAGGCTACCACCTAGCAAGTGTGGTGTCTGGCGGTGACACCACACTATGTTTCATCAGTTTTATTCTTATGATGAACGGATAATACATATATGAGTATCCCAGTTGCAAAAGCGGCTAAGTCAGTTTTAAAAGATTTTTGGGAAAAGCAAAAAAAAAAAAAAAAAAAAAAAAAAAAAAAAAAAAAAAACGTAGCCCTGCTCTCACAGCAGTACTACAACGGTAGTTAATATCTAAATAAAAAAAAGAGAGAATCATAGCGACCACATCATAAATGTCTCTATATTCCTACATTAACCCCTTATTAGTATTTTTATGTAAAAAGTTGTACTTACCCCGTTTTGCAACCGAATGGGCCAGTTAGCTGCTTCTGCAACACCATCGGCGGCCATAATGGAATGCAGTCGGTTGCAAGACCGGCCCGCTTCTGCAACTGCATCGGCGGCCATGATGGAATGCAGTCGGTTGCAAGACCGGCCGAAATATTAATTCCGGTGTTTATCTGGCTATGCCGGTAAGAATGGTAGACTACAGTAGTTTACTAAAATAATGCGAAAGGAAGAAAATTAAACGAACAAAGTGCTGAAATACTGTTTTATTTTAGATATTTAAAAAGATTGAAACCTTTAAAAAAAAAAAAAAAAAAAAAAAGAGAACTTTACACGAACTACTACAAGGTACAATATTAACATCACACAGATTTAATCACTGAATTCAGTCTTAACACCTGTCATGAAAATGAGAAATCTTTGGAAACAAATCTTGGAAAAATGAAATACTGCAAAGAAACGATCACAAGGTAAAATGAAGTGTACAGCGCTTAAGCTAAGTTCGGGGAATCGTCATGTAAGAGCTCAAAATTAAGTCATTCGTCCTCGTCGTTTTGACATTCGTCTGTTTCCATGATCTGCTGCTGCTCAAAAACATCAGTGTAGAATTTTAACTTTTCCTCCTCGGGCCATGTCTCTCCCCAGTGTAGTTTTAAGAGCCGCTCGATGTCTGTAATTTTAGCTTTTTCCAATGGGACGCCTTTTGGAATCTCAGGAAGAATTTCTTTCGTGATACGTTTGCCTCTTTTAAGAATTGAAGAATGCTTCTCCTTGCACAAGACACAATTTTCTGTTTGTTGCCGTCGTGATGATAATTATCTTCGACTTTTGAAACTGGAAGTGCCAGGATTCAGGAGCTTTGATGACGTCAGTGGCGATCTTCCTCCAGTCTCTCACTTTGCACTCGTCCAACCCCAAATGCACCACTGTGCCGAATTTTTCCAATATGCCGACGTATACTGCAAGGTTTTCGATTACGCTCAATTTTGAAAATTTTCTCTCCATGTTTCCAAAAACTCTATCAGGGTGTATAAAACAATAACCGACGATCGTGAACCAAATTTCAACGCTCTCTACGTGTACTGGAGCAGCGCACAGGAACCAGTACATCAACATCCCAATCACTGTTGTATTCTTGTTTTGCCCGCCGCATCCATCCGAAAAGAGGTGTAATTTGGTGACACCATGCAAATTGGAGTTAAGCAATTAATAATGAAGAGGTGAAGCAATCTGATTCGACCCTTTACAAATTAGTTCCCCAGCCAAACATACGAGGACACATTGTCTTTCGTCTGACTGCTCGTAGAGGAACCTCGGCAAACCGTGAAATTATATAAGTACATCTGTCTGGAATAATAAGCCGCCTGAACTGGGACTTTTGGAAGGACTAAATTTTTCTAGTAGTCGTAACTTAAAATTAGTTGACCTTCGATGTCGTCCTTCAGCCTTTCATAAAAAACATCGTTCCGAACTTTCTGAGCTGTAAGCAGATGTTCCAAATTTTTCTTTTCCATTGGCCGATTTTCCAAGTAAATCATGCTTTGTAAGGACGAGCATGTAGAGCATGTGTCAATAGAAAGTGCTCCGAAGCCAATATTTAAATTATTGCAGAATATTGTCCGGTAGTAGTCATACTTTACGTCCAGACCAGGATATTTGCCACAGAACATTTCCAACATTATTTTTACATTTAATTCACTGGACAAACATTGGCGATGTAGCATTTTCCCTCTAGAATAGTGACTTTCGATCGGCTTGAATTGTTCAATGTGTCTGACAACTGCATTTTTCATATCTTCGCACAGCTTCGTTCTTCTGTCACATCCTTTTCTTTCAGCGGTTGCAGGTGAGGAATTGTTCATTATACTCTGACAAATTTTGTTGAGTCTCATTTTTCTATCTGCAAAATCCCATGAAAGCCGCTCTGCAAACCCTGATGTTTATAGAAACTCCTTCACTTTTTTGGGAGCACAAACTCCGTAATTAGTTGCTTTCTTGATACTTTGTCTGCTGTAGGCTTAGAATCTTAGATGTTCGAGGAGATGACACAGTGACATGCTGTCGAATGTAATTGTTCTGCCATTCTTGGTTATTTTGTTCGTAAAAGTTTTGATAGGTCCATCTTACGTCCTGCATAGTGAGTTCTTTACATTTCAGCTTTCCAGCAGGATGTTTACAGTTTGACATATGTGGAAACCCTTTCGGTTGGTACCTACAGATAAATGAAAAATGAAACTGAAAACCAACTGATAGTAGTTTTATTTCAATGCAGTCAGAAGTTCGGTGTTTCTATTTCCAAATACGTTGAATTTACAAGAAATGTGTTCCAGAAAAGGTTAGGTAATGTTGCCAGGGCATTAATTTCAACAATATTAAAATTGTAACGAATATTTGAATATTACTCTAAGCAGTGGTCTTTCTTACCTCTTTCTTTTCTCGACGATTCGTTTCCATTGGTTTACATTCCGTCTTCTCTTTCTAGAAGTAGAGTTTCTCGTGGCATCTCCTCACTCATCTTTAACGCTAATATCAGGTCTATTGTCGTCGGGTTCGTCGAAATGTACTACAATAGTAGAAATTTCCTCTTCATTATCCCTGTCCATTTCGAACTGTGCTACAATGAAACTGCCTACAAAGTCGTTTTAAAATACACAGTGAACCGAGTGTGCTGGTAGGTATTTTTATCGTATAACAATGCCTTTTCGCACTTATAGCAATGGAAGCAAAAACATATGAGAATCTATAATGAGATTTTCACTCTGCAGCGGAGTGTGCGCTGATATGAAACTTCCTGGCAGATTAAAACTGTGTGCCCGACCGAGACTCGAACTCGGGAGTCTCGCTACATAGCCGCCTTTGCACCCGTACGCGATTTTCGCACATTTTAAAATACTTAGGACCGTTTTTGAAGCCTGATCGATACATTATTACATAGTCCGTGAAAACCTGTACAAGAAAGTGCCTCTAACTCAATTTTCGATGCTTTTGCAACTGGGCTACTCGTATAAAGGGTGATCACCTAAACCCTGTACCGCAAATATTGTGGAAATGGAAAGTGCTACTGATGCGCTGTTCTCACAGAATGGATTGGTAATAGGAGGTTCGTATTGTTAGCCAATAAACAGGTCTTAATAATAATTCGAAAGAGTATTTTTTGTGCAAGCATAGGTTTTTTTAAGTGGGACAATGCCTGTGGACATTAACATATTAAAAGTAGGGTAAACTAGGATGTCAGTGGTGTTTGTTGCAAGATTCTAGTGCGAGTCGCTTAACGAGATATCGTATTTTGAAAAATTCCCACACTGATACTTGGTTGTGCCATTCAGCTTGCATAGTTGCTAGGTATGATGTTGTTATGTTTCCTTACAGTGTACTTGTGCGTTCCTTGAATGCACTGCGACTTGCTAGTCAGTCAGTGTGTGTCAATCCAAGTGTGAGTGGACGATGGTATTTACCAATGCAGAAAAAGCCGCCATGCTCATGGTGTATGGGGAGTGTGGGATGAATGCACTTCGTTCTTGTACAGTGTATGCGGCAAGAATCATCTCTGGAATTATTTATCAACCTCTTCAACCAGTTACGTGGAAGTTGTACACTACTGGCCATTAAAATTGCTACACCACGAAGATGACGTGCCACAGACGCGAAATTTAACCGACAGGAAGAAGATGCTGTGACATGCAAATGATTAGCTTTTCAGAGCATTGACACAAGGTTGGCGCCGGTGGCGACACATACAACGTGTTGACATGAAGAACGTTTTCAACCGATTTCTCATACACAAACAGCAGATGAGCGGCGTTGTCTGGTGAAAAGCTGTTGTGATGCCTTGTGTAAGGAGGAGAAATGTTTACCATCACGTTTCCGACTTTGATAAAGGTCGGATTGTAGCCTGCCGTTTATCGTATCGCGACATTGCTGCTCGCGTTGGTCCAGATCCAATGACTGTTAGCAGAATATGGAATCGGTGGGTTCAAGAGGGTATTATGGAACGCCGTGCTGGATCCTAACGGCCACATATCACTAGCAGTCGAAATGACAGGTATCTTATACGCATGGCTGTAACAGATCGTGCAGCCACGTCTCGATCCCTGAATCAACAGATGGGGACGTTTCCTAGGCAACAACCATCTGCACGAACAGTTCGACGACGTTTGCAGCAGCATGGACTACCAGATCGGAGGCCATAGCCGCGGTTACCCTTGACGCTGCATCACAGACAGGAGCGCCTGCGATGGTGTACTCAACGACGAACCTGGGTACACGAATGGTAAAACGTCATTTTTTCAGATGAATCCAGGTTCTGTTTACAGCATCATGATGGTCGCATCCGTGTTTGGCGACATCGCGGTGAACGCACATTGGAAGCGTGTATTCGTCATCGCCATACTGGCGTATGACCCGGCGTAACGGTATGGCGTGTCATTGGTTACACGTCTCGGTCACCTGTTGTTCACATTGACGGCACTTTGAACAGTGGACGTTACATTTCAGATGTGTTACGACCCGTGGCTCTACCCGTCATTCGATCCCTGCGAAACCCTACATTTCAGTAGGATAATGCACGACCGCATGTTGGAGGTCCTGTACGGGCCTTTCTGGATACAGAAAATGTTCGACTGCTGCCCTGGCCAGCGCATTTTCCAGATCTCTCACCAACTGAAAACGTCTGGTCAATGGTGACCGAGCAAATGGCTCATCACAATACGCCAGTCACTACTCTTGATGAACTGTGGTATCGTGTTGAAGCTGCATGGGCAGCTGTACCTGTACACACCATTCAAGCTCTGTTTCACTCAATGCCCAGGCGTATCACGGCCGTTATTACGGCCAGAGGCGGTTATTTTGGGTACTGATTTCTCAGGATCTATGCACCCAAATTGAGTGAAAATGTAATCACATGTTAGTTCTAGTATAATATATTTGCCCAATCAATACCCGTTTATCATCTGCATTTCTTCTTGGTGTAGCAATCTTAATGGCCAGTAGTGTAGTATAACCACTAGACAATGTAACAGAAAGAAACAGGTGATGACAGAAGAGGGGGAAATTAATGTTCTTGCTGCTGTTGCGGTTGATCCGCACGTTAGCTACCACTCAATCGCGCAAGGAAGTGACAAGAGTCAGGCAAGTGTCCTACGCACTCTCCCTTGATATAGGTTCTCTCTATCAAGAGGTGCGTGGAAACGATGATGAGAATCGTGTCAACTTCTGTACAGGGGCATTAAGACAGGATACTCAAGATGTATCAGTATCTTGTTTAGTGATGAACCCAAAGTTACCAATCATGGAAAGGTAAACTGACGAAACTTGCACTACTGGTCTATTGACAATCCCCACTAGCTTCGTTAGGTGGAACGTAAACGTGTGGTGTGGGATAATGAACCATGAGCACATTGGCTCGATTTTCATAGATGGAACACTGAAAGCACATAAGTGTTGCAGCCTCCTAACAGACCATGTCCCACGGATGATAGAAGATATTCCACTGCAGACTAGAAGGAACCTGTGGTACCATGTGATGACAGTCCAGCCCATAGTGCACGAAGTACTACAGCATGTCTTCACAAATTGTTTCCAGGTCACTGGGTTGGACGTAGAGGACTTGTGCCTCGGCCGGCCCATTCCCCGGATTTGATGCCTGTAGACTTTTTTCTGTGGGGAAAGCTGAAAGACGCTATCTAAAAGGACATACCAGTTACACACAATGATATGCAACAACATATTACTACAGCCTGCTTGGACATCTCCGCTGAAATGCTAGCATGTGTGCAGAAGTAGTTACATACCAGACTGGAAGTGTGTATTGCCGCTGCCAGTGGTCATTTTGAACACAGCCTGTGATGGCCAGTTGTCTCATTACTGGTCATAATCCACATACCTAGTGTATGCACTTGTGTTGTCCTTTAGTGTGTGCTACCACTGGCATTGTACGAGAGTCAGAGTTGTAACTTTTCGAAATACGATATTTCGTAAACGACTCACTAGAATCCTGCAAAAGAAACAACACTGACATTCTAATTTACCCTTCTTTTAGATCCTTAATCTCAATAGGCACTGTTCCATTTAAAAAGTGTATGTTTGCACAAAAAATACAATCTCTAAGAATTATTACAATCTGTTCATTGGCTAACAATACGAGTCCCTGATTACCAACCTATTCTGTGAAAACTGCACGTCAATAGCACTTTCCATTTCAACAATATTTGTGGTGCAAGTTTTAGGTATTTCGCCCCGTATAGTATCGTATGTTGTGGGTCAGAGCAAACACGATTTAGTTTCCCTATAAATCAATTAGAAAACTAATGTTGAAGTTTGGGGTAGTGATTCAGAATTGTAAAGTGAGGGAAATTTATCCATATGAAATTCTTAATTGCAGGAAAAAATTATTAATTGAGAGAATAGGGCCC
Organism: Schistocerca serialis cubense; assembly: GCF_023864345.2. Lineage (NCBI taxonomy): Eukaryota > Metazoa > Arthropoda > Insecta > Orthoptera > Acrididae > Schistocerca > Schistocerca serialis. The sequence continues at coordinate 226,502,407 of NC_064640.1, forward strand.
ATGATAGGACCAACTGAACATAACGGGAAAATGCAAAATCTGGAAATGTAAAAACTGGTTTTACTGTGAAGTAATTATATTGTTAGTTTATATGTGTTTATAGCATTGACGAGGTACTAAAACGGCGTTGTGACGACCCGGGCAGATAACAATGTACTCAAAATGTCAAAAATCATGTTTATGTGGAAAATATTTTCCTCCTACTGACAAAAGAACCAGGGGTCACCTTGAGGTACATGGTGCACAACCACGCATGGGCAGCACAAAGTGGCCTACCGGCCTTATCGCTTCACACAGTTACCAATTGACTCATGCGGCCATCGTGGCGGCTGGTCTTGCTTTTAGTCAGAGCTGTTTCCACGAAGAGGTTTTTATGGTAAGAAAGTTCTTTGGTAATATCTTCAAGCTGTACTGTGCAATCACTGATACTCCCAGAGAAATACAGTCTGCTGCTCTTACAATTGCCAATTCTGCACAAGCTCAGATTGAGGTTTGATCTTGGGGGGGGGGGGGGGGGGTAAAAAGTGCAAAGTGCGTGGCTTGCTGTCTCTGCAGACACTCCTCCCCCCCCCCCAATTCCCTTCCGAAACTCATCTTGCATAAGTCACTTTTAATGTGCCACATATGTCTGTGATTTTAATAACAATAAAATATAGTAATCTCTTTAAAGTAATAATAATAATACACTCTACAATAAAACAAAAAAAGACCCACCCTGAAGAATTATCTGAATGTGACAGAAATTTGTAGACATGATATAACGTACAGACAAATAAATTATTGCAGTTTTAGATAAACTGGATGATTTATTCAACGGCAAGAACTTCACAAATTGAGCAAGTCAATAATGCATTGGTCTACCTCTGGAACTTATGCAAGCAGTTATTCAGCTTGGCATTGATTGACAGGGCTGAAGGATGTCCTCCTGAAGAATATCGTGTCAAATTGTGTCCAATTGGTGCATTAGAATGTCACAATCCAAAATGGTTAGAGGGCCCTGCCCGTAATGCTCCAAATGTTCTCAACTGGGGAGAGATTTGACCACCTTGTCGGCCAAGGTAGCCTTTGCCAAGCATGAAGATGAGCAGTAGAAACTCTTGTCATGTGCGGGCAGGTATTATCTTGCTGAAATGTAAGCCCAACATGGCTTAAAGTGACAGTCAAGTTAGTATCAGGTGCCCTGATGAACAGACCATTTGGAGGCCGCTGCAGCACTTTGAGGTTTATTCTTATTTTATAAGACTTCTGTTAACATAATTTGGCGAGAACAAACAGTACTGTTCTGCAATACTGAACATACAGCCAGTGTTACACAGATTCAAAAACATTGTGTCATTTGTTGCAGTATACAGAAGTCACAGCTGCACTCCATCTCAGTGGTAAAATCATGGCTAATCATGCTCATATAATTGGCTTTGCAGGAAGCCAGAACATTTTGTTTGCGATCATACCTTTGGCAACATTAAAAATTGTCTATAAAAAAAAGCAGAAATCTTCAAGTATCCTGTTCTGTTTCTTTGGTATTTTTCATAAGACAAGCCTTTGTTTATGGAAGGAATTTTACCAATTTACCTCTAGTTTTGGTAAATGTTTGTATGTCAGAAGCAGTACTCAAATGTGATAAGCTGTTGAAGAGGTAAAGGTAAGAATGTTCATAGTCCTGCACACAACAATAATGTTCCTTAAGTTTCAAGTCAAATAAGTAACTTAAAAATAGGTATAAAAATAAACTTTTTAAGCATTGTGCATTGTAATACATTATTTATTACATATTTAGAAATAAAAAATTGCATTTAACACATGGAACATGAACAGTTAATTTCAAAACAAAAAGACATCAGGACTTTGACTATTTCTGCCAGTTGTGGAGCATAATTAATTGACAGGTCATCAACATTCTTAATGTCATCTTCATCTCCTCGTCCAAACCTAGGGCAGGAACCAGTGAATCACAGAATTCTTGAGGATTGGGATTGGTCAAGATTGGTTTTAAATGTAGTAGATTCTTGAATTTTGCAGGTTTAAGGGGCAGTTTGCCATTGTAAAGTTCTCTCAGTATGTTTAGATCACTTTGATTGTTACACTTTCTTGTTTTCTGTGCCTTGATTCTCAGCAAAAACAGCTTTCAAATAGTTTTAAAAGTAGTTTGTCTTGTGAAGCACCAATCTTGCCTCCTTTTGGTCAACTTTAAATGTCTAATTGGTGGTGTTGCCACAAGGCACTTTTTAACATAAAACACACATAAAAAGTCTGTCTGAGTTTCAAATTTGATGTCTATGGCACAAATGATGTTGGTGAAAGGTCATGGTTTGATTATTCTGGTATTTCTAATGACATCCCTCCAGTCATCGGATGTCTCAGTGTAAGATTTCGCATTGACGAGACCTTTCATATAACAGTGGCCTCTTATAGCGAAAACTACTTTTACAGATGTACGTTGTTTCTGTGCATGAGCTGTGTAGTGCAGAAAATGCATAACCATGAAATTCTTGTTCTGACTTGCATATGAGTTGGGAAAAAAGAATGATGTGTTTTACTATTGGGCTGAGATTATTCTCATCATATGTCCTCTTCCAGGTGGCACTTTCATCATACATGTAAAATACTGAAGTTTAGTCTGATGATACGTGTATATTAAAAGATATGAAATTCAGTTGACGATGACTGTATACATCAGGTGTGCTTACATTAAGAGTAGGCAGATTCTTTTTTTAATCAACAATAATTGCCTCAATTTCTTCATGTTTTCCGAATTCTTTATAGCAGTTTCTTTTGACTGAATAAAACTTCGCACTTCTCACCATATGATCTTGTCTTTCCTTTGCCACAAAGCCTTCTTAGCCTTAAACGGTATTATAAATTGCCATGTAGAGACTTTAAAGAAACACTCTGAAATCTGTGGCTCTCAGATAGATGGTTGAAGTAAATATAAAACCAAATAAAATCAACTGTGTGAATAAACTAAATCCATTTTTTTTCCTTCATGAAATCTATGAGAGGAAGTCATCTTTGTAAGTAAGGTAGGTCCTGGGCTAATGAAGCTTCAGGTCCTTTGTCAGTAGTATCAGTAATGACACTGATACCTATTATTTCAATCAATTACAACTGTATATGTCTTTTTCAGGGTATCCAAAAATAAATATTGAAGTTTCCATCAAAAATTTCTTGGAAAGTTGTTGAACCACCAGTATGCTCTTTGTTAGACTCAGTATATATTACATATAGTTTGGCTTCATCTAGCCCTTCAGGTAAGCACACTCTTGATGTATCCTTTAAAGAATAGTGATATTTCCTTCCTCTCATAGATTTCATGAAGGAAAAAAAATGGATTTAGTTTACTCACACAGTTGATTTTAGTTGGTTTTATATTTACTTCAACCATCTATCTGAGAGTCACAGATTTCAGAGAAGTGTTTCTTTAAAGTCTCTACATGGCAATTTATAATACCGTGTAAGGCTAAGAAGGCTTTGTGGCAAATGGTTACATCTGGCAATAAATCACTACCATAAACATGTGCACGTGCCTGATAACAATAAGACACACAATCACTTGCCACTGCATCATACTTTCTACATCTACATCTACATTGATACTCCGCAAGCCACCCAACGGTGTGTGGCAGAGGGCACTTTACGTGCCACTGTCATTACCTCCCTTTCCTGTTCCAGTCGCGTATGGTTCACGGGAAGAACGACTGTCTGAAAGCCTCCGTGCGCGCTCTAATCTCTCTAATTTTACATTCATGATCTCCTCGGGAGGTATAAGTAGGGGGAAGCAATATATTCGGTACCTTATCCAGAAACGCACCCTCTCGAAACCTGGCGAGCAAGCTACACCGCGATGCAGAGCGCCTCTCTTGCAGAGTCTGCCACTTGAGTTTATTAAACATCTCCGTAACGCTATCACGGTTACCAAATAACCCTGTGACGAAACGCGCCGCTCTTCTTTGGATCTTCTCTATCTCCTCCGTCAGACCGATCTGGTACGGATCCCACACTGATGAGCAATACTGAAGTATAGGTCGAACGAGTGTTTTGTAAGCCACCTCCTTTGTTGATGGACCTCATTTTCTAAGCACTCTCCCAATGAATCTCAACCTGGTACCCGCCTTACCAACAATTAATTTTATATGATCATTCCACTTCAAATCGTTCCGCACGCATACTCCCAGATAATTTACAGAAGTAACTGCTACCAGTGTTTGTTCCGCTATCATATAATCATACAATAAAGGATCCTTCTTTCTATGTATTCGCAATACATTACATTTGTCTATGTTAAGGGTCAGTTGCCACTCCCTGCACCAAGTGTCTATCCGCTGCAGATCTTCCTGCATTTCGCTACAATTTTCTAATGCTGCAACTTCTCTGTATACTACAGCATCAACCGCGGAAGGCCGCATGGAACTTCCGACACTATCTACTAGGTCATTTATATATATTGTGAAAAGCAATGGTCCCATAACGCTCCCCTGTGGCACGCCAGAGGTTACTTTAACGTCTGTAGACGTCTCTCCATTGATAACAACATGCTGTGTTCTGTTTGCTAAAAACTCTTCAATCCAGCCACACAGCTGGTCTGATATTCCGTAGGCTCTTACTTTGTTTATCAGGCGACAGTGCGGAACTGTATCGAACGCCTTCCGGAAGTCAAGAAAAATAGCATCTACCTGGGAGCCTGTATCTAATATTTTCTGGGTCTCATGAACAAATAAAGCGAGTTGGGTCTCACACGATCGCTGTTTCCGGAATCCATGTTGATTCCTACATAGTAGATTCTGGGTTTCCAGAAATGACATGATACGCGAGCAAAAAACATGTTCTAAAATTCTACAAGAGATCGACGTCAGAGATATAGGTCTATAGTTTTGCGCATCTGCTCGACGACCCTTCTTGAAGACTGGGACTATCTGTGCTCTTTTCCAATCTTTTGGAACCCTCCGTTCCTCTAGAGACTTGCGGTACACGGCTGTTAGAAGGGGGGAAAGTTCTTTCGCGTACTCTGTGTAGAATCGAATTGGTATCCCGTCAGGTCCAGTGGACTTTCCTCTATTGAGTGATTCCAGTTGCTTTTCTATTCTTTGGACACTTATTTCGATGTCAGACATTTTTTCGTTTTTGCGAGGATTTAGAGAAGGAACTGCAGTGCGGTCTTCCTCTGTGAAACAGCTTTGGAAAAAGGTGTTTAGTATTTCAGCTTTACGCGTGTCATCCTCTGTTTCAATGCCATCATCATCCCGTAGTGTCTGGATATGCTGTTTCGAGCCACTTACTGATTTAACTTAAGACCAGAACTTCCTAGGATTTTCTGTCAAGTCGGTACATAGAATTTTACTTTCGAATTCAATGAACGCTTCACGCATAGCCCTCCTTACGCTAACGTTGACATCGTTTAGCTTCTGTTTGTCTGAGAGGTTTTGGCTGCGTTTAAACTTGGAGTGGAGCTCTCTTTGCTTTCGCAGTAGTTTCCTAACTTTGTTGTTGTACCACGGGGGGTTTTTCCCGTCCCTCACAGTTTTACTCGGCATGTACCTGTCTAAAACGCATTTTACGATTGCCTTGAACTTTTTCCATAAACACTCAACATTGTCAGTGTCGGAACAGAAATTTTCGTTTTGATCTGTTAGGTAGTCTGAAATCTGCCTTCTATTACTCTTGCTAAACAGATAAACCTTCCTCCCTTTTTTTATATTCCTATTAACTTCCATATTCAGGGATGCTGCAATGGCCTTATGATCACTGATTCCCTGTTCTGTACATACAGAGTCGAAAAGTTCGGGTCTGTTTGTTATCAGTAGGTCCAAGATGTTATCTCCACGAGTCGGTTCTCTGTTTAATTGCTCGAGGTAATTTTCGGATAGTGCACTCAGTATAATGTCACTCGATGCTCTGTCCCTACCACCCGTCCTAAACATCTGAGTGTCCCAGTCTATATCTGGTAAATTGAAATCTCCACCTAAGACTATAACATGCTGAGAAAATTTATGTGAAATGTATTCCAAATTTTCTCTCAGTTGTTCTGCCACTAATGCTGCTGAGTCGGGAGGTCGGTAAAAGGAGCCAATAATTAACCTAGTTCGGTTGTTTATTGTAACCTCCACCCATAATAATTCACAGGAACTATCCACTTCTACTTCACTACAGGATAAACTACTACTAACAGCGACGAACACTCCACCACCAGTTGCATGCAATCTATCCTTTCTAAACACCGTCTGTACCTTTGTAAAAATTTCGGCAGAATTTATCTCTGGCTTAAGCCAGCTTTCTGTACCTATAACAATTTCAGCTTCGGTGCTTTCTATCAGCGCTTGAAGTTCCAGTACTTTACCAACGCAGCTTCGACAGTTGACAATTACAATACCGATTGCTGCTTGGTCCCCGCATGTCCTGACTTTGCCCCGCACCCGTTGAGGCTGTTGCCCTTTCTGTACTTGCCCAAGACCATCTAACCTAAAAAACCGCCCAGCCCACGCCACACAACCCCTGCTACCCGTGTAGCCGCTTGTTGCGTGTAGTGGACTCCTGACCTATCCAGCGGTTTCTGTTGCACCACTGCTGAACTGGAACAATTGTGATCAGTTCACTCAAATACTGAGTCTGTTTGTTGCAACACCCAAGTTTATTTACGTTAGATATAATGTGTGGAGTGCCACTATGAGGACATGACCGAGCACCTTAAGATTTTGCATGAACCGAGGACTGGCAGCCACGTAACACGAGAAAATGTGAAAAGTGTTAATATGTAGTAAAAACCTAAGAAAATGTCCCGTTTCCGTCATTTACTATCGAATCGACCTAACGCCAGATCGTCACATTGGTCGCTTTTCTCTCTGAAACGGTTACATTTATCGTCTGCAAGCCCTTGTCGCGTGCTGCGGTATGCGGAGACACTACAAGCAGCACAGTAGAACACAGAAGACGCATCTAAGTTGATGCAATCGGCCAGTAAGAAGAGCAACATTTCAAGTTTTAGTTATCGATTATTGATTTCCATTTTCAAGAAGGGACGTCGAACAGATGTGCAGAACTATAGACCTATATCTCTAACGTCGATCAGTTGTAGAATTTGGGAACACGTATTGTGTTCGAGTATAATGACTTTTCTGGAGACTAGAAATCTACTCTGTAGGAATCAGCATGGGTTTCTAAAAAGACGGTCGTGTGAAACCCAGCTCGCACTATTTGTCCATGAGACTCAGAGGGCCATAAACACAGGTTCACAGGTAGATGCCGTGTTTCTTGACTTCCGCAAGGCGTTCGATACAGTTCCCCACAGTCGTTTAATGAACAAAGTAAGAGCATATGGACTATCAGACCAATTGTGTGATTGGATTGAAGAGTTCCTAGATAACAGAACGCAGCATGTCATTCTCAATGGAGAGAAGTCTTCCGAAGTAAGAGTGATTTCAGGTGTGCCGCAGGGGAGTGTCGTAGGACCGTTGCTATTCACAATATACATAAATGACCTTGCGGGTGACATCGGAAGTTCACTGGGGCTGTTTGTGGATGATGCTGTGGTATATCGAGAGGTTGTAACAATGGAAAATTGTACTGAAATGCAGGAGGATCTGCAGCGAATTGACACATGGTGCAGGGAATGGCAATTGAATATCAATGTAGACAAGTGTAATGTGCTATGAATACATAGAAAGATAGATCCCTTATCATTTAACTACAAAATCACAGGTCAGCAACTGGAAGCAGTTAATTCCATAAATTATCTGGGAGTACGAATTAGGAATGATTTAAAATGGAATGATCATATAAAGTTGATCGTTGGTAAAGCAGATGCCAGACTGAGATTCATTGGAAGAATCCTAAGGAAATGCAATCCGAAAAAACAAAGGAAGTAGGTTACAGTACGCTTGTTTGCCCACTGCTTGAATACTGCTCAGCAGTGTGGGATCCGTACCAGATAAGGTTGATAGAAGAGATAGAGAAGATCCAACGGAGAGCAGCGCACTTCGTTACAGGATCATTTAGTAATCGTGAAAGCGTTATGGAGATGATAGATAAACTCCAGTGGAAGATGCTGCAGGAGAGACGCTCAGTAGCTCGGTACGGGCTTTTGTTGAAGTTTCGAGAACATACCTTCAGCAAAGAGTCAAGCAGTATATTGCTCCCTCCTACGTATATCTCGCGAAGAGACCATGAGGATAAAATCAGAGAGATTAGAGCCCACACAGAAGCATACTGACAATCCTTCTTTCCACGAACAATATGAGACTGGAATAGAAGGGAGAACCGATAGAGGTACTCAAGGTACCCTCCGCCACACACCGTCAGGTGGCTTGCGGAGTATGGATGAAAGATGTAGATGTAGAAGGTGACAGAGACTCCGTGAGTTGTAATACAGCTAGGAGAAGCTGGATGTTCTTTCTGCAATATTGCAGAAAGACTTGGCAGGAATGTAGCCACTATGCATGACTGTTGGTAGTGGTGCTCACAAGAATGTAAGGTCGCATGAAGACCGGGTTCTAGACGGTCACGTCACCCTCCAAGAGGGAACATGTTTCGCACATCATACTGCATCTGCAGCTGCAATTTGAGCAGCAGTTGGCACCACAGTGACACAACGAACTGTTACGTATCGTTTACTTCAAGGACAGCTTCACACAAGATGCCCTGTAGCATGCATTCCACTGACCCCAATCACTGTCATTTTTGACTTCAGTTCCGTTAAGCAAGAGGTCATTGGAGGACATGGTGGAGGTCTGGTTCTGTCTTGGTGCCAGTGATGGCCATGTGTTGGTTAGGAGGAGGTCAGTTGAGGGTCTGCAGCCAACCTGCCTGCGTGCTAGACATACTGGACCTACACCTGAAGTTAGGATCTGGGGTGCAATTTTGTATGACAGCAGGAGCACTCTCATTGTTATATTATGCATCCTGACTGAAAATTTGTTTATCAGTCTGGTGATTTGACCTGTTGTGCTGCCATTCATGAACAGCATTGCAGGGGGTGTTTTCTGAAAGGATAACACTCAACTACATACCTTGTCATTACACAACATGTTCTACAGAGTGTCAAAATGTTGCCTTGGCCTGCTTAATGACCAGGTCTGTCTCCAATTGAGCACACATAGGACATGATCGGATGAGAACTCCAGCAGCATCCACAAACAGCATTAACCATCATTTACAGCATCATCCACAAACAGCATTAACCATCCCTGCATTGACCAAACAAGTGCAACAGGCGTGTAACTCCACCCCACAAACTGACATCCGGTACCTGTACAACACAATGCATGCATGTTTGCATGCAACATCATGGCTGTTATACTGGTTACCAGCACTTCACATTTGCAATGGCTTATCTCACACTTACGTGTACCTGTGATCTTTCAATGTTAATATAAGTCTCTTAGTATCATAATCATTTTACCAGAACAGTTTTTCTCTGTGACTGTTTCTCTAGAAAGCAAAACAGGCGTACACTATTATTGCATATAATACTGAGGTAAATGTTTAGAAATCACTCCTTTTCTCCTCTTCATATCTTTCAGGCAACTATTGCAATATTACCATATTGTCAACATGCATGTGTGAGCATTTTGACTGTTACCTCTTACACCAATCACAAAGTAACTACTGGTGTTACCTTTCATTTCTTAATGATGTAATTAACTGTGTGTGTGTCATGTTGATAAATATAAAACAAAACTAGGTCCCAGCTCTCTGGCAGAAACGTGGCATCTTTTTGACAATATTCAGACTTTCATTTCAACAGAGTCATATAATAATATAGAATAAAATTTTTAGTATGATGTTTTTGGTATTGCACTTTATTGAGTAAAAATAAAAATTATTTATTAACAAATGCATCATGAAAGCATTTTTAGTTCATACAATACCACAGCAACTTTGGTGTACAGAAAATATCATAATCTGCAGTCTTCAGTATTAGATTCATAGTTACAGACTAGTTGTTCATTACTTAAAGCTACAGGACACTCATTATTCCAAAACTTGTGCACAAATGTCTGTGTTGCATCTTCTGATACTATGCTCCATGTGTATTGCATACCTGTACACTGATTTTGAGACAGTATGGATTCTCACTGGAGTTTTTTCCATGTTGGAGGACGATCACAAACTTTCACCATTCATGACACAAATTGGCACTTTTGGTACAACCTAAAATAAAAGAGTATTTATCAAGAGTGTTTCCAAACTGCTTACATTTATATGCAGTACACTGACACTAATAAATTTTGTTCAAAATATTAGATATTTCATTGAGTTTGATCCTCCTAGTTGTGTCTCTAACAGAAATATGACTTTCAAATAATAAACTTTCTTCCAGACAATGTAACTGCCATATAAGAAACAATATTATATTATTAATACTGTGGAGAGGCCAGAAAAATGTGGTTCCAGAAGAGGGGCAGTAGCCTCTTTAGTAGTTGCAGGGGAAACAGTCTGCATGATTGACTGATCTGTTACAATAATGTCAGACAATATGGCCTTGCTGTGCTGGTACTGTGAATAGCTGAAAGCAAGGGGGAAACTATAGCCATTACTTCTCCCAAGGACATGCAACTCTACCATATAGTTAAATGATGATGGGATCCTCTTGGGTAAAATAAAACAATTTCCCATTTGGATCTCCAGGTGGGGACTACTCAGGAGAATGTCATCATTAGGAAAAACAAAACTGGCATTCTACGGATTGGAGCATGCAGTGTTAGATCCCTCAACTGGGTAGGTAGATTATAAAATTTAAAAAAAAAAGGAAATGCTTAGGTTGAAGTTAGATGGGATGGGGATTAGTGAAGTTTGGTAGCAGGATAAAGAGAACTTCTGGTCAGGTGAGTACACTGTCATCAATAAAAAATCAAATAGGGATAATGCAGGTGTAGGTCTAATAATGAATAAGAAAATATGAGGGTTGCCCAGAAAGTAGTGCACCACATTTTTTTCTTCAACAATCCTTCACTGAAGATAACAAGAATTACACACATGAAAGAATGGTGTTTCATCTACATACCCTATTTTTCCACGTAATCTCCATCCCATCCTATGGCCTTCCTCAAGTGCGAAACAAGGGCGTGTATGCCCTGTCAGTACCAATCCAGGTCCTGGTGGTGGAGCCAATGCTTCACTGTGTGAATCACCTCCTCATCAGCAAAATGTCTTCACGAATGGCATTCTTTAATGGCCCAAACAAGTGGAAGTCCAATGGGGCTAGGCTAGGTGTGTCAGGTGTGACAGACACTGCTGCAAATAATGGAGCTCCACCAAATCACCTTCTGACGACCTCACCCTCCATGCCCAGCAACTAACTGTACTTCTGTTGACAGCATATGCTCCATAGACTGTGCACAAGCATTTGTGAATATTCACCACAGTTTCTTTCTCTGCAGTGAGAAATTCAATGATGGCATGTTGCTGTAACATGGATCTCCTACAGATGCCATTTTGAAACTGTCCTGCGGCTACACTATCTGTCAGAAGTGACAGAATCTTGACACGCTCTCTCTCTCTGGAGACTTCAAATAATACATATGGAATATTCTGCATTTGTAGCATTGTTTTTGGCTGAGAAAAAAAAATTGGTGCTTTACTATCTGGGCGACCCTCATAGCAATGTGGGTAAGCCACTATGCGCAGCACAGTGAACACATTATTATACACAGGATAGCCATAAAGCCAACACCCACAACAATAGTACAAGTTTATATGCGAACTAGCTCTGCCGATAATGAGGAGGGTGAAACAATGTATGATCAGACAGAAGAAATTATTCAGACACTTATGGGAGAGAAAAATTTAATTGTGATGGGTGACTGGAATTCAGCAGTAGGAAGAGGAAGAGAAGGGAAAATAGTAGGAAAATATGGACTGGGGGAAAGGAACAAAAAAGTAATCTGCGTGGTAAAATTTTGCTCAGAGCATATTTTAATCATCACCAATACTTGGCTCAGGAATCAACAATCATGGAAGACACCTGAGATAATGGGAAGTTTCAGATGATTACATAACAGCAAGAAAGAGATTTTTGGAACCAGATTTTAAACTGTAAGACATTTGCGGAGCAGCTGTGGACTCTGACCATAACTTATCGGCCATGAACTGTGGATAAAACAGAAGAATAGATTGCAAGAACGATGGAAATGAACATGGTAGAAGAAAAATTGATAGCTTGAGAGATGAAATAGTGAAGGCAGCAGAGGATCTAATAGGTAAAAAGACCAGGCCTGCAGAAATCCTTGGACATCACAGGAGATACTAAATTTAACTCATGAAAGAAGAAAATATAAAAATTCAACAAATGAAGTGGCAAAAGAGAATACAAATGTCTAAAACATGCAATTCACAAAAGTGCAAAATGGCTAAGCAGAATGATAGAGGAAAAACGTAAGTCTATAGAAGCATGTATAACTAGGGGGAAGATAGGTACCCCCTACAGAAAAATTAAAGAGGCCTTTGGAGAAAAGAAAACTAGCTGTATGGCTATCAAGAGATCAGATAGCAATCCAGTACCAAGCAAAGAACAGAAAGGTAGAAGGAGTATATAGAGGGTCCATGAGAGATGTACTTGAGGGCAATGTTATAGATATCAAAGAAGACATGGACGAAGATGAGATGGAAGATATGACACTGTCAGAAGAATTTGACAGAGCACCAAAAGACCTAAGGAGTTGACAACATTCTGTCATAACTACTGATAGCATTGGGAGAACCAGCCATTACAAAGCTCTTCCATCTGGTTTGCAAGATGTATGAGACAGGCAAAATACCCTCAGACTTCAAATAATAAATCTAATTCCACAGAAAGCAGGTGCAGACAGGTGTGAATATTACTGAACTATCAGTTTAATAAGTCATGGTTGCAAAATACTAACATGAATTATTTAAATAAGAATGAAAAAAAAACTGGTAGAAGCTGACCTTGGAGAAGATAGGTTTGGGTTTTGGAAAACATTGGAACATGTGAGGCAATATTGACCCAACAACCTATCTTAGGTCTTGTAAATAGGTTGAGGAAACGGAAACCCATGTTTACAGCTTGTGTAAATTCAGAGAAGGCTTTTGACAATGTTGACTGGAACACACTCTTTGACATTCTGAAGGTGACAGGAGTAAACTAAAGGGAGTGAAGGATTATATGGAACTTATACAGATATCTCAGTTATAATAGACCAAGGGCATGAAAGGGAAGCAGTGGTTGAGAAAGGAGTGAGACATTGAGAAAGGAGTGAGACAGGGTTGTAGCACATCCACAATGTTACTCAATCACACTTTTATTTTAGCAATTGTTGGGGCGGGAGCTGCAGTCACTGAATGTGCTGCACTCTAGGTGACTGTTATTCTATGGATACTTACCTCTCTTGTGCACAGAAAATAATGGTGTTTCTTCAAACCACAGTAAAAACTCACTTGCAGAAAAAACAACTGTTTAAAATTTACCACTGCATATATCTTCAAAGGAAAAGGAACCAATAATGAAACATTCCCTGAATGTGCACCACACCTTTTCACTGCTAATACAAAGGTATTTCCACAATTAATCAAGCTATATGTATACACATTTCAATTACTTGAAAAGTGTATCTCATCTGCCTGCATGACATTTGTTTGATTGGTTGACTGATTTGGGGGAGGGAACAAACAGCGAAGTCATCAGTCCCATGCATGACATTTATGTCCATCTATATTATTTCCATTTGTTGTGTGTTGGCCTGATGCAGCTAAGTTTATTGCAGGTCACTCTAAACAGTATGTATTGTCAAAGTTTTTCATCATCGTTATCACTGAGAAATATATGGCACCACACCCTCTCAGCTACTGTTCAAAAACAGTATGAACAATAATGGAAATTCATAAACTGTGAGTTACCTTATTAAGTTACGGTATGGGAAGATTTCAACTTACTAACTATAGGCTGGAAAACTCTATAATGATTATGGCAAGCAATAACAACAGGGATTTGTGTGATATTGTTATGAAAATGGCTCTGAGCACTATGGGACTCAACTGCTGTGGTCATAAGTCCCCTAGAACTTAGAACTACTGAAACCTAACTAACCTAAGGACATCACACACATCCATGCCCGAGGCAGGATTCGAACCTGCGACCGTAGCGGTCGTGCGGTTCCAGACTGTAGCGCCTTTAACCACTCGGCCACTCCGGCCGGCCTATTGTTATGAATCCTTATCTAAAATTTACCTTGAACAATTAGTAAGGGAAGTGACTTATAAGGGGAAATGTCTTAAATCTAGTTACAAATTGGTCATAACATTTTAATTTAGTTAACATAAAGCAGAGAATCAAAGCTGATATAGCAGTTATAGCATCACCAGCATGAGTGTTATTAGATATGTTAAGAAAGGCAGATAGATATTTCTCATTAATAAATGTGACAAGAAACAGATTTCAGATTATCTGAGCAGACAACATGAAACATTAATCATTCTGCTGTTAGCTGCCCTAAATGGTTGGTATTCCACAATTTTCACTCTTATAAACGACATAAATTGATGTTACAGTATTCATCTGTGGCATGCTAGTGTAGAATATGTGACAAATTCAGCTAAGTAAAAAGACCCAAACATTGCACATGTTAATTTAAATATGTAAACTAACTTTCAGTTTTTCCATGGTGTGAGACCACGTCATGTGTCAGGTAAAACTGATGCAGAATTCTAGAAATATTTTATTGTTTGTATGAAGGCTTGTGTGTATCATAATATATTGTGTATCTTCAAACATCTGTGAGTGCTGCAAAAGATCTGTACTACAATGTCAATTGCAAACTACATTTTGGCAGCAGAACCCAACATTTAGACAACCACTGCCTCCTGATTTCAGTTGGTACACGTGTGATAAATGATACATTTTTGAGAATTTTTGGAAGCGCTGAGTGCTGTGTGTAACATATTTGACAATAAATCAATGGTTTTGAGCTATAGTTGTGTACTCTGCAAACTTTAGCAGCAATATATTTTTGGAAAATCATTTCCCCACGTGAATCTGTTAATGAAGATGATTTCAACAGAAGTTTGAGACAAAGTAATCTTCAACAATTCACTGATATTTAACAAAAGCCACTTTCTTGGGTGTTGAAACTTCATATCTTAGAAAGGAACTTGGAGGCCTTGTAGGGTAATAAATCACGAAACTAAAAAATCCAAGATTAGTTTAAAGTTACTTGTTTATTGTTCAACAAAAACAATCAGTTTTTGAAAAAATAATTTAAATTTAATTGGATAAATAAAAAAATCTACTCACCAAGAGGTGGCAGAACACACACATAAAAGAAAATTGTAATTAAGCAAGCTTTTAGAACCAGTGGCTCCTTCTTCAAGCAGAAGGATTGAAGGGGAAGAAAGAGGGGTGAAGGAAAAGGACTGGAGAGGTCTAGGAAAAGGGGTTGATTTTGGGAAAGTCACCCAGAACCGCAGATCAGGGGAGACTTACCGCACAAGATGAGAAGGAGAGACTGATTGTTGGGGACTGCATCAGATGATATTTGAAAACCTGAGAGCTTAAAGGTGGAACACAGGGTTATATGCAAGACAGAGATCACTGCTTACACATCATGCACGAGTTAATAAGAGCAAAAAGATAAGTACATTGTATGTAACAGACGTGGGAGGGGGTGGTGAAAAATAGATAGGTAAGACAATGAAAGATGTAGAAAACTAAAGTGGAGTGAAGAGAAGAGTAGTTACTGTGAAGAAATGCTGGGATGGAAGAAGTTAACATATATTAAGGCCAGATGGTTCGCGAGAACCAAGGACATGTTGTAGTGCTAGTTCCCACTTGCAGAGTTCTGAGAAACTGGTGTCTGGGGAAAGAGTACAGATGGCATGTGTGGTGAAACAGACTCCGAGGTCATGGTTATCATGTTGTAGAGCATGCTCTGCAACAGGATATTGCATGCTCCCAATATACACCCTCTGCCTATGCCCATTCATCCTAATTGATAATCTGGTGGTTGTCATGCAGATATAAAAGGCCAAACGGTGTTTACATACCAGCTGGTACAAGACATGTCATTTCACAGGTGGCTCTCCCTTTGATAGTATATCTTTTGCCAGTTACAGGGCTGCTATAGGTGGTGGTAGGAGAGTGCATATGGCAAGTCTTGCAGTGAGGACGGTCACTGGGCTAGGAGCCATAGGGTTGGGAGATGGGTGCAGACGGAGCACAGGACCTGACAAGAATATTGCAGAGATTGGGAGGGCAACAAAAAGCTGTTCTAGATGTGATGGGTACAATTTCAGACAGAATGAATCTAATTTCATGGTATGTTTTTAGGAAGTCATGGCCCTGTTGAAGTAGCTGATTACACATTAAAGACCAGGATAATACTGAGTCACCAGTGGTGTGATTCAAAGCTGTTTTTACAGTGATCAGGAATACCAGGATTGGATGGGATGGCCTGGGAAATATGCTTTTGAACTTGGCTGGTGGGGTAATTAAGTGCAGTGAAGGCTGAGGTGAAATTCTTGGTGTATTGCTCTAAAGAGTTTGCATCTGAACAAATACGTTTGTCTCAAATGCCAAAGCTGTATGGGAGGGAACATTTGACATGTCAAGGCAAACGTATTTGTTCAGATGCAGACTCTTTACAGCAATACACCACCAGTCTCACCTCAGCCTTCACTGCACGTAATTACTTCACCAGCCTAGTTCAAAAGCAGATTTCCCGGGCCATCAAATCCAATCCTGGTACTGCTGATCCCTCAAAAAAAAACAGCTTCAGAACATAACACTGGTGACTCAGTTTTGTCCTGGACTGGAATGCATAAATCAGCTACTTCGACAGGTCAATGACTTCCTAAAATCATGCCCTGAAATGAGATGCATTCTGTCTGAAATTTTTCCCACCACATCTAGAACAGCTTTTCGTCACCCCCCCTCCCCTCCCCTCCCCTCCCCTCACCTCCCCCCCCCCCCCAATCTCCACAATATTCTTGTCAGACACTATGCTCCTTCTGCACCCATCTCCCTACCCAATGGCTCTTACCCCTGTGACCATCCCTGCTGCAAGACTTGCCCTATGCACCCTCCTACCACCAACTATAGCAGCCTTGTAACTGGCAAACATATACTATCAAAGGGAGAGCCACCTGTGAAACAACACGTCATGTACCAGCTGTCATGTAAACACTGTTCGACCTTTTACATCAGCTTGATGACCACCAAATTATCAATTAGGATGAATGGACAAAGGCAGAGGGTGTATACATGCAACGTGCACGCTCTACAACATGACTATCGCGACCTCGGTGTCTGTTTCACCAAACATGCCATCTGGATTCTTCCTCAGACACTAATTTCTCAGAACTCCGCAGGTGCGAACTAGCACTACAACATGTCCTTGGTTCTCACCACCCACCTGGCCTTAATTTATGTTAACTTCTTCCACCTCAGCATCTTTTCACAGTAACTACGCTCTGTGTGCTCTCAGGTTTTCAAATCTCATCCAATGCAGTCCTCAATAATCAGTCTATCCTTCTCGTCCCGTGTGGTGAGTCTTCTCCCCCAACCTGCGGTTCTGTGTGACTTTCCCAAAGTCTACCCCTTTTCCTAGACCTCTCCAGTCCTTTTCACTCACCCCTCTTCCTTCCCCTTCAACCCTTCTGCCTGAAGAAGGAGCCACTGACTCTGAAAGCTTGCCTAATTACAACATTCTTTTATGTGTGTGTTCTGCCACTGCTTGGTGAGTAGATGTTTTATCTAGCCAATTAAATTACTGTTTGTTGTTCAGATAAACATTGCACCACCCACATGCAGCCCCATGTGAATGCTGCTCTCAGGCACTGGGTGAACTACTTGGTGTTTGCAAGTAATTGGAAATTGTCCAGACTGCTATCAAGCATTTGAAAGCCGGTGTGAATGGATGGTTGGGTAGACTTCTGTCAAAGGAGTGTGAACTACTATCCTCTCCCACGGGTACTGTTCCTTCTCCAGGAAATACAAGATGTCAACAACTAGACTTTGAGTGGTGAGTCAATGGTTGGTCCAGAGGAAGGCCAGGACTGGGAAGAACTTCAAAGTTCTACACTTATCACTTTTACCAACAGGTTTAAGGTGCTGTCTCCCACTGGAATGATAACTGTTGGGGCAGTAGGACTAAAAAAAAAAACATTGTTCTTTGTTCATTGGTAGCATAGTAGGATAATGCAGTCAATCTACACAGGAAACTGCTTAAAAACACTTCCACATTCCATTTCAAGTGTATGGGGCCCATAACAATTAGTACTGACATGTATATTGAATGTAAACAAGTAAAAGTAGTATGAATGGTCACAGGTTTGTTTGACTCACAGGAATGCTGAAAACCTTAAACTGGCACACACTTGAATATAGATGCCACCTGTTACTGGTAGTGGTGCATACACATCTTGCTGCCAGCCACAAGCACTAGTCATTTTTTTAATAGAATTATTCTTAGTCTCACAGCCCAACCGAGATGATGCAGCTGTGCCAAATGGGGACACCACATGGCCTTGTCAACAGAGGTTATTAGTCGAGGCCACTGCAGGACAGCAGTTTTGCACACTACATCTCTCCACAGACTTATGGAGGCATGACACCACTGGCCACTCATGTACATCCCCGGCAGCACAGCCAACTCCTGCCCAGAGGGCAGGAGGTTTCTTCCGATGCACACCAGCCACTGCCAGACAGGGGGCCTAGTGTGGTGGGCACCCCTGCTGTGATGTCAGCAGATGGTACTTGGGGCCACAGAAGCCATAGCAGCATAAAATTTGCACAATGATGGTGCAGGGTCCATGCAACCAGCTTATGTAACAAGGTCACTGGCACGATGTAGTGCCGCACCGGCAACAAGGGTTGTGCGGGCAGACAGCCAAGCAGAATTCGGCAGCCAGCTGGACACTGACCCTATGCATCAAGCAGTTCAGATGTGTCAATAAAAGAACTTGTTACATTTGCAGCTGCCGTCCTCTGCCATCTGGGCTCGACCTCAGCTCCACCACCCATTTGCAGCATCCTGGCTTCTAGCCACCGCACCCTGCACCACGAGCACTGTACCTTAATCAGTCCCACAATCAGCAATTATTTTGTCAACACATCAGTGAAAAGATCTGTGCTCAGCTGTGAAAATAAACGTATATGAACTTCCTTGTGTAGTCAGTCAGTGATAGGTGTAAATATGGATAAGGGAGACATGATTGTTGAACCTGTTAGAGCGCTATCGATGAGTTATCCTGCCACTGTCAAAAGTCCATTATATTCGGTAACTAACTTGGCCAACTAGTGTTATTATCTGGAGAGAAAGTGGACTGATTAGATGAGTATTACTAATGAAATTATTTTTATAAACTGCTGATACTACGAAAAAGTGTGAGAACTGGCCATCAGTTGCATGCAACTTAATCTGAATAAATAAGGAAGAGTATCAAAATTAAATCAATGGTGTTACATCCGTCCCTGAACTGTGAGAACACCAACTAATACAATTTCAGGATCTGAGACTAAATTATTCATGCACCACTGAGGACTTGCAGCGACACTGCCAGATTGGTACCTTAGTAAGGTGGACTTTATTATTATTATTATTATTATTATTACTATTACTACTACTACTACTACTACTACTATTTTTATATGCAAACTATCTATGAACTGAAGTGACATGTAAAGGAAACGGGTCAATGCTGGCACATCAAGAGTCCCAGAATCACTCCTCATCAATACGTACTTGTCAGAAGTACAAACAATGGCTTTACTGTGTTCAGGTGTGTCTTTATTGTTTCTAGATTGTTTTTGTTGTGAAAAACTGTAGACAATCATTTCATTTCACACTGACTTTATAATCTGCAGAATATACCAGCCACAAACAAGAAATGCATGATAATATTCTTCAAATTACATAGACGTACATGACTGCTGCATTTGTCTCCCTGTTTGGAGTGCGGAGATTCCTGTGCCTACATGGGGCAGCCTGTGTGCACAAATCAGAAGCCCGTGTGACTCTGCGAAGTTGCATTCACCCCCTCACCTCTCCGTTCAATGGCTACATGCACCTATAGTGCGCGTCATTTATGTTGGTGGCTGTGTTTAGGTTCATTCTGCGCATCTGACGTCACAAAACACAGTCAGCCAATGAACAGAGAACGACGTTGCCAGATCTCGACTGCAGTGCAGAGCACGGATGAGTGTTTTCAGTTTTAGAAACGTTCAGTCATAAATAAAGTAAAAGAACAAAATCAATGTCTTGATAGCAGACTTTCTTTTATAGAAAGTTTGGAAAAAACATTCTTTATACCAATTGCTTCATATTCTATTAATTAATTAAACCTAACAAGTAATAAGACTCCTAATTCAGGCGATAGCAAGGAAAGGTGTTTGTATCAATCTCACTAACCGCTTTTTCGCAATAAAGAACAGCGGTAAGTGTTTATTTCCTATTGTACTTCGACGAAGCATCAGTAATTCATAGTCATACCAACAGTTTTTGTCAGTATTTTGCATGACGTGTTAGACTCCTCATGTAGTTACATTGTAAGATGAGCTGCGTTAGCGTAATGGTTAAGGTGTTGGGCTACTAAGCAGAAGGTTATAACGGTTAAGGTGTTGGGCTACTAAGCAAAAGGTTATGAGTTCAAACCTTGCGCGGTGCTTAATATTTTCTTTATTTAAAAACAATATCGCAGTGTCTTACTTCACGAATTTTATTCGTTTGAATGCAATTTTTTGAAATTTCTAGTGCTTTGTCTCTTCATTAACCCTTTCGCTGCTGCAGACACGTGCTCCCCGCATTCCATGCTGTGCATGATTTTGTCATCACTGGACTGCTAGCCTGTGCAGACACATGGTGTTCCCACTGCTTTGACACACTTATCATTCGATTTCACAAAATCTATTTGGCCCGAAAATTAGATTTTTACACATCTTCTTGACTGATATCTTCCCTCCATAAATGACATAATTTTGTTTCGATGTTCAACACAGTTATTGTGCAGCATTAAATGTAGTAAACCATTGCACGAAATTTTGAAGAGTTTGCAGAGGTAAAAGTCCATAGAGTATACTTTCCGTATGGTCGATTTTAGTTGCCACAATGTTGAGATTGAAATGTGGACAAGATACCTAAATTTCATATAAAATTTACTGTGTAACAATATCTCATTTAATTTAAGTACCACATAGGTGTCACATGTAATATTGAGAAATATTCCATCTTTCGCGACTGTAACAAAAGTTTTATTTACACTGGGCAAGTTTGGCTTTATTTTAAAGCACTTCAATCAACGAAAGGTATGGCACATACACAATGGTACTCATGTTCTCTTTCTTGTTTTTGTTCCACAGTTGCAGTTTTACCAATGGTATTGAAATATATTCCTCTTCTGCAACTGTAATAAGCGACTTATTTAGACCAGACGCATTTCTCTCTTTTCAAGCATCTTCAGAGGACAGTATTTTGTCTCCTCCATTGCCAAGTCACCTTTCATAATTTTGTGCTGCGGTAACACAATATTCAACGTTTGTGTCGGCTGATCAGTGTTTTAGCAAATAAATGCTCTTTGTGTGTGCCACACACAAAAATTATATTTGACATAGCTCAGAACACTTCACTGATAGATGGAGTCCTAATGTTTCTGTAAGTCCACAGTTTTGTATAATGTATTTTCTCTACTTCCTTTTGATCGCTTGAAGTACTTTTAAATAAAGCCAAACATGCCCAGTGTAAATAAAACTTTTGTTACAGTCACGAAAGATGGAATATTTCTCAATATTACATACGACACCTATGTGGTACTTAAATTAAATGAGATATAGTTATACAGTAAATTTTACATGAAATTTAGGTATCTTGTCCACATTTCATTCTCAACGTTGTGGCAACTAAAATCAACCATACAGAAAGTATACTCTATGGACTTTTACCTCTGCAAACTCTTCAAAAATTTCGTGCAATGGTTTACTATATTTAATGCTGCATAATAACTGCGTTGAACATCAAAACAAAATTAATTCATTTATGGGGGGAAGGTATCAGTCAAGAAGATGTGTAAAAATCTAATTTTTGGGCCAAATAGTTTTTGTGAAATCGAATGATAAGTGTGTCAAAGCAGTCAGAACACCATGTGTCTGCACAGGCGAGCAGTGCAGTGACAAACGCGCACAGCGCGGAATGCAGGGAGCACGTCTTTGTAGTAGCGAAAGGGTTAATGCGGCCGTGGTAGCTTTACTTCATGAACTGCGCGCTCCCCCCTAAATGTAAGCTTGCGAACTATTCTATACTATGGCACTGCTTCTCTTGGTGCGTGCGTCGTGTGCAACTGGCAATGCAGCAATCTCCCGCATCTGGGCGGGCATGCGCGAGCCGCCAAGATAAAAGAATTGAACTATAGTGCACACATAAAGTTACACAGATGTAAACACACCTTTACAAGCAGGTTAGTTTACATGCATCTAGCAGTAGTTTTGTCAGAGAAAGTTGTTGTTGCATCAAAAGAAAACTTCACCTGATAAAACAATAAATTATGAGACAGAATTTCTTCCCAGTGCCTATTTTCTGGGGGCAAAACTGTTAGTACGGCCAAAACATATAAAATTATACAAAAATACCCTAGCTTTCAAAACTATCTGCTGCTACTGCTGCTGGTGTGTGTGTGTGTGTGTGTGTGTGTGTGTGTGTGTGTGTGTGTGTGTGTGTGTGTGTGTGTTTTGTTTGTTCCACATCTTCTCCTAAACCAGTGGACCAATTTCAACCAAACATGATATACATATCCATTACTGTCAAGCAACAATTGCTGAGGGGTAAGAACCACCTACCCACCACAGTTCAGGACATATGACTTCATTAACACTGAGATGCATGAAAAACTGCTACATTGTGCATGACATTTACATTTTTTTCTCCTTTGCTACTAACTCTATTCACAACACATTTTGCAGACACTATCCACAAAAGCTGCTGAATGTAACTATAAAATTATATCATTGTATGATATACAGATCAGGAGAAACTTTTGCATCATACATGACATTTAAATAAACTTGTTCTTAAGTACTAAAACACTCCTAGTCAAGTCAACTTAAGGTAATCCCTTACACCTGCTTGTGCTTTTGGCATGTTTGAACTGTGAAGCACAAACGGCATTAGACGAAAACTATAGCTGCCTACAGAGATATGGAGAGGCATTGCCATAGTGATGTTCACAAAACTGCACATCTCACACCAAGTATACTGCTCAAATACATACAAGGTTTCATTTCTAATAGAAAATTGGCAAAATTAATATCCACGCAATGCTGGGTTTGTCAGCTAGTAAGTCTATAAAAATCAGCAGCAGGGTGCAGTGCTGTTAATGAAAGAAGACAGTATATTGAACATTTCAGAAACAGAAGTCAGTGTTTCCAGTAAATGTTCAGTATTTATGAGAAATAACATGTTCTTACGTAGTACTTGAAAGTCAGTAATAAAAGTTAGTGTGATCTTATAATCTTTTAAATGAACAGATGCATCACCCATGGGGCAAGTGAACAGCAGATCTATTTCCTAATTCTTGTCAGTAAACTTTTACTTGTGTTTTCTCTTTGTATCAAACTGATGTTAGACATATGATTTATCTGTGGATAAACAATAAACTAAACAATTGTGGCTTCATACGTCTACAAACATTATTCATTGTATAGGAATCATAGCCAGAGTTAGGAAATTGTATGTCCTGTTTTCCTCATTATATTTTCCACACACAGTCAAACATCAGTTCAGTGTCAGTTATTATTAATAAATTTTATGGACAGAAAACTAGAACTTACAGTGTTGACATAAAATTTACACTTCATATTGCAGGTAAGTGTGGCTTGGTGGTAAAGTGCAATCTTTGGATTGGTGACTGATTTACTTTTTCTATTCCAGGTAAACTTTGAGTAAAACACACTGGATATTCTCATTCACAATACAGCAATAAATAAATAAATATGTAGAGTATTATTTACATATTTTAGAATCACAGTGAATAAGTATTGTCACACATACCTCAGAAAATACAGCAATGCATAAATATTCAGTAGCAACACAATATTTAGTCCAGTTTTTAGCTAAATGCTTGTATTCCAGTTATAGCTCTCCCAAGAATGATAGCACGGATATTGTGAGTACCTATAACAGATTGATCAAGTGCAGTTGTCCATTATTTGCATTCAGGAAACAAAGAGGAAAAAGACAGAAAAGTATATGACCTTACCTTCATATGTATTGACTGATTCCAGATTCAGAACATGTCTAATAATATGATATTCATCAGAAATGCCATTCCCACCCAACATGTCACGGGCAGTGCGTGCAATGTCCAAAGCTTTTCCACAGGAATTACGTTTCAGTATTCATATCATTTCTGGAGTACACCTTAAAAGAATATGTACAAAATGAAACTTTACTTATATGGAGAAAATGAAGATGGTTTAATATGTAAGTGAGAAAGTGAGGAATTTGTGTAAAATCTTGAGAACAGCTATTTTTATTATATTATTATGAAACACGCAATAACAAATGGCTTTTCATGTAAGACAACTTTTGTTGGTGAAACTGAAGCATATAATTAGGAGACCACTCTTGCATCACAACATCCAGTTTCATACTACACCTAGTCACCTAATAGATAGCTGCCTCATCTTGACATACAAGACAGCTGCACATTATCAGAACATGGAGTCTCCATGTCCCCAATGCATGGTTAATGACACCCCAGACCAATTCAACTGGGATTATGTGCAATCAGGACATCCAATATCCCTCAAACCACTGTAGCGTGATTTTGACCTGTTGGTATGGATTGTGTTTTCCTGGGAACGCCACATCTGGTAGGGAGACCATAAACTATGAAGGAGCATATGTGACTAATAAAAATACTGGCATATTCCACAGCTTTCATAACGCCTTCTATAACAACCGCAGGTCCCAACAAGCTCTATGTCACCTTTTCCGAACCTTCATCTGAGTTGCCACTCTGCTACTAGGAAATTCATATTTCAAACTCTAATCTCTAATAGGTTACAATATAATTAGTTTGCGTTTGATAAATATTAGTGATATCAGAATATGAACATCCAATAACCTATGCTACTTTTGCAGTAATCATTTCTAGCTTCTAAATTATCAAAATGTGACCTCTGTTGAAGTTGATCAGCAGTTTTCTGTAATCTCAGAATACGGAGTACACTGAATGACTTAATTGCAGTCTTGGCACCTGTCATGCCATGAGTACATTAACTTGAGATAGTTGCTGTGTAGGAAAGAGAGTGGTCCTGTTTTCAAAGTGAACACTTCGGCATGCCACATGACTGGCAGTCATCAAATTTTGTACTGGTCAATGGCATAACAGTTGAGAGCAGGATGTTAAAGATATGCAATATTAGCACCACTCTTTCAAGGGTGTTCCTGAGGACTTGCTTATAGGGAAAATAACTACCACCAAGGTCATAAGTCATGAGAAATAACACAGTGATGAAAGAGATTGCCACTAGCTCCATTAGTTAGTGCAGGTTGTAAGATGTAAGTGGTGTGCCACAGCCAGTTCAATGCAGAACAACAACAATGTCATTTTTTCCTCTGTCATTCCTTAGTTGCTTCAAATTTCATGGAGGTACGTTTCAAAACTGTAAGTCAATGAAAGTTAGATTGTCTATTCCATATAAATTTCACTTCTTTTATTCATGAAGCATCTTCAGTGGCCTGTAATACATTTTTCTTTTTATACATAAAATAAATGTATTACGTAATAGTTACAATATGTTACTATGTTACATTTTGCCATGTTTTTCTCTTGTTTTTTAGATTATAAACAACTTTTATTACACAGATCTTGTGAGGTTCAATTGTCATTTGGTGTTACTTCCGATTTTCAGTATTGTTAGTACATATGTGTGGTCCTGTAGCTGTGTTCGTTCGGTCCCCATGCTCCAGCTGGCCGATTTCTGGCAGTTTTTTCACCCACATTTATTACAACACATTACTTGCACTTTTCATTTTGTGATCAATATGTGCTTGTTTACAGTATGTGGTATTGCCAACTATCACCATGTGGTTTATCTTTTGTCTTTTATGTGTGGTTTCATATTTTTCAGCTGTTTTGTGTGTATGTTACATTATTTGTGAGAGCAGTCTTCTTTTTCCTTAAGTGAATAAGTGTGTGTGTGTGTGTGTGTGTGTGAGAGAGAGAGAGAGAGAGAGAGATGGGGCGGGGGGGGGGGGGGGGGGGGGAGAAAGAGTCATCAATTATTTACTCTGGTTAATGTTTCCGATTTCTGTTTATTATTGTTTTAGTGGCTAACATGATCAGAGAGTTATTGATTACATTAATTAGGTCATTAATTACTTCCTTTTTCATTGCATGGGCTCTTTGTATGTGAAAGTTTTCTCGTAATGTCAGGAGTTTTTTGTTGTGACTGTTCACTCTTCTCACATAAAATTATTAGAGTGAACGATCACAACAAAACTCCTCATATTAGAAGAAAACTTCCACATGCAAAGAGCCCTTGCAATGAAAAGGAAAGTAATTAATGACCAAATCAACACAAGCAATAACTCTCTGATCATGTTAGCCACTAAAACAATATCAAACAGAAATCTGAAACATGACAAGAGTAAATAATTGATGGATCTCTCTCTCTCTCTCTTGCTCTCTCTCACTCTCTCTGTCTCTCTCTCTCTACACACACACACACACACACACACACACACACACACACACACACACACACACAAACACACACACACAGCCACACACACACACACACACACAATATTCACAAAACACACACTCTCACAATGAACAACAGATTTACATATAACACAACACACACACACACACACACACACAATAAATGAAAAATGATAAATGTGGGTGAACAAACACCAGAAATCGGCCAGCTGGAGTATGGGGACTGAATGAATACATCTCCAGAACCACATATGGACTAACAACACTGGAAATCATAACACCAAATGATAATTTAACATCACAAAATTTGTGATACAAACGTTGCTTCTAATCTATAAAACAAGAGAAAAACATGACAAAATGTTACACACTAACATTCTGCAACTACTACATAACACATTTATAAAAACTAAAACTTTGTGTTCTGCCTTATGGCAGGTCTTGTCATGGAGGAAGCCTCAACAGAGAGGTCCACCCCATGAGCGTCTAGGGAAGTGATTCCAGTGGTGGTTTCCTGTTGCCTTCCACAGATGATGATGAAATGATAATGAGGACAACAAAACACCCAGTCCCTGGGCGGAGAAAATCTCCAACCCAGCCAGGAATTGAAACCGGGCCCCATGACATGACAGACCGCCATGCCGACTTCTCAGCCATCAGGGCGAACACACATTTATTATATGTATAAAAAAGAAATATTTATAACATGCCACTGAAGATGCTTCACAGACAAAAGAAGCAAAAGGCATATGGAGATAAACACACTGCCTTTCATTTAGTTGCATAGATGGAACATACCTCCATGAACAACAATGATGATTGGTCAGCACCCACAATCATCCTCTCACTATAATGTGTAGAAGTCACCACTCTCACATGCTTATTGAACATCAAAGAGCATGGATAGTCATATCATCACTGGACACTGACAGTAAAGAAAGTTACCTGAACTGACGAGCTGCAGAACACACTGGTACACTCTTATGGCGGGGTACAATTACACCAAAAACCAGGTGAGCTGTTTTACCAAAAGAACACCATTCAGGCCAGTAGCAGTGGTATAACCATATGGTGGACATGTACGTGGAATGAAATGTGGTTCCTGGTATGACTAACATTGTTCCTCACTGGTGAATGATACAACCACCTTCAGCCCAATCAGGTGCACACTAAATCTCTCACCTCCCTCTCCAGGTGACTTGTACCTTTAGAAAGACATTCCCTTATCTAGTTGCTCCCAAATTGGAACACTGCATGAAATGAGAAAGTTTTCTGGTCCTCCAGGTCACCTGACCTTAATCATATTGAGCACATATAGGACACCATATGTATGTTTCTTGGATCCATTTCTGGCCAATTTCTGTGTGTTGTGGTCAACAGTTGAGTAGTTACGGATCAGGGTGGCTATCTACACACACTGTTTCACACAGCCCGAGCAATGACATGTCACTGCTGTCATAAGGCCAAAACGTTTTGCTAGATGCTATTAGGTTATATTCCTCATTACTCCATAATACCTCTGGTATTATGACATCCCCCCTGGGTTACTAGGTGAGCTCAATCTTGACAGAAGGATGTTCATAATATTAATATTATAGGCAATCGGTGTGTGAGGAATTTTCTTAAGCTTGGTCTTCAGTTTTTCCCAATACCCACCCGTCATCCGTTTAAATTTGTTGAAATACTCCGAGACAGTCGCTGTGTGAAATGTACTAACTTATCTCATGTTTAAAACAATTTTATTTTAATAGTAAAAATTGCACAATTTAAATTGAGTTTGTTGTATATAAATCAATATCTTGTAGGAATGAGTCATTTTACATTCCATCACAAATTATTTTGTGAATGTTGTTATGGCATCAAAATTTGTAAGGGTTTTTTTTTTTTTTTTTTTTAAAAAAATATGCGGATCTGATTTGGTAATTCTTACCCATCACCTTTAACACATTAGAATTACATAAATTCTTCTATAGAATAGAAGGAGGTGTCAAGGAGAAACTTTCTCAGTTTGTCCTCAAATTCTGCTTTGCTGGCTGCCAGACATTTTATATGCCTCATTAAGTGATCAACAATTTTTGTTGCAGCATTACACCACCCTTTCTTTTGCTAAAGACAACCTTTATGGGGAGTAATGGATGTCATTTTTCTTTGTGGTATTGTAATTATGTACATCATAATGTACTGTAATGAACTGTAATGGATTATTTACAACAAACTTCATGAGGTAATAAATATACTGTGAAGCAGAAGTGAGGACGCCCAACTCCTTAAACAAATGTCTACAAGGTGATCATGGGTAAGCTACCACACATTATTCTTGTTGATAAATAATTAAACTTTAAGTGTTTCATGATACAACACTGGAAAATTCTTACTCTTATCAGTAAGTATGACAAGCACACTTTTAGGATCCATTTTAGAAGTTCTGGGCATGTTATTCATCTGCAAATGTGTCACATGACACACGAAAGTCATGTTTTTTTATCAACAATCACATTAAAGAACATTTTGAAGTTTTCAACCTCAGATGATTTTCACGAGTATTCATTTTACAGGGTGATTATAATTACAGTTAAACTTTCAAAACACTGTAGAAATAACACCACTAGTCAGAATGATGTCAAATTGCAATGGAAAATTATTGGAGAAGGGGAAAAACGTATGGCAGATGAAAAATATAGTATGAAAATTGATCAACAGATGGTGCTGCATGTGACAGAATAGGTAAATGAAAACACCTGTCATGCGCACGACACATTGAAGTTGGTATAAACGCTCCAGGTACACGGCTTTTCCTCCTTTCGCATCTGCGATGTTCGCAATGACTGTCTCAATGCAGAATCACGCTCTGCTTGTAAAGCTGTATTACAAGAACGATGACTGTGCACACATCATTCTGTGGAAGTACTGGACACTGTAGGGTTTTAAAAAAGGTTTTGGTCCAATGACTGCCGTGGGTCTGGAGAAAATTATTCATAAATTCGAAAAGACGTGTTCTTTTGGTGAGCAACCTGATAGACAGAGGAAACAAATTGATTCGACGTCAGTGGAAGCAGTGGCCACAGCAGTGCAGGAGGAGACAAGTGGTGGTGTGCGAACGTGTAGTGCATGGAGAATTGCCTGAACATTGGACATACCCATGAGCATTGTGCGTAAAATCCTACAAAACACTCTTCTTTGCTACACATTCAAAATTACCCATGTGCACGAGTTGCTTCCTGTTGACCTGCCAGCAAGAGAGACCTTTGCTTGCATGGAAGTGGACAATGATTGGCCAGGGAAGATTTTGTGGAAAGATGAAGCCCACTTCCATCTGACAGGGTATCTCAATACACAGAGTTTTCGAATGTGGGCAAGAGAAAATCCACACGCAAATCAACCGGTTCCACTTCATCCTGAAAAGGTCACTGAGTGGTGTGGGTTTACGGCATCATTTATCATAGGGCCATATTTTTTCGAAGAGACAGGTGCTTCTGGTAAGTGCTATGAGTGTCTCTTGCGCAATCTAGTTATTCTAGCTCTCCAAAAGCCTGGATGTGTGGATGGGATCATTTTTATGCAAGATGGCACACCTCTGAACATTGCAAATCCAGTTAAGCAGCTGCTGAAATCCCATTTCAGAATTGCTAGAATTATCAGCCGCCATTTTCTTACAGCCTGGCCATCCTGATCACCTGATCATAACCGTATGACTTCTGGCTGTCCGGCAGCCTGAAAGATGATGTGTTCAGTGTTCCGACTGCAAACTTCACTGCATTGAAGGCACGCACTGTGCAACACATTCTGAACGTGACTCCGTAAACACTTCCATTAGTTGTGTAACATTCTGTTCCTCAATTTCAACTTGTTGCAGAAAATGGTGGACAGCATACTGAACATTTTTTGGACCAGTCACACAGAAATTAATAATGTGGTCTGATTTTGATTGATGCTTTTTGTACGGTTTTTGGTCTCAGGACAATTAAAAACTGATGTAAGTGATGCTTTTTATGTGATTTTTGGCCTCAAGACAATTAAAAACCAATTTTTCCCATCCAATGTGATATGAACTTGCCGTGGTGGATGGGCTTACGTAACTAACAGTATCACACCTGTACACGCATGCAAACTGAGTAGTTAAGTTTGTTTAACGTCAAACGTACACCTTAGGCATTGTTGTATGATTCATTTGTCATTTGTAGTCGACCACTATTAAATTATAATGCTTACAGTGCCATCTATTGCTACATTTTGTAACTATTTATTTTCCGTATGCCATATGTTTTCCCCCTTCTCCAGTAACATTCCGTTACAATTTGACGTTATTCTGACTAGTGGTGTTACTTCTACAGTGGTTTGAAAGTTTAATTTTAATTATAATCATCCTATATTATATCTTGCATGATTGCCCAATTTTGGCCTTGCAGGCCATTTTCAAGCATTGTAGGTGTTGATGTGTTGTGCAGTTACCCTGTTATTAAACAGTGCATACAGCCGATCTGAAAGCCAGCACATGACGTGCAAGTATGGCTGTGGTACCCCATGTGAACCAAATACACAGTTACATCAATTAAATATCTAAGTGTAAAGTTGCAAAGCAATATCAAATGTAACAAGCACATGACATCAGTTGCAGGGAAGGCAAGTGGTCAAATTTGTTTTATTGCAAGAAGTCTTTTTAGTATGGCTCATCTCTAAAGGAGGCCACATACAGAATACTTCTTGAATACCACTAGAGTCTTTGAGACTCTACCAGGTAGCATTAGAGTACATCGAAGCAATTCAGAGGCACGTTGTTAGATTTGTTATTGATAGGTTCATTCATTATATGAGTATTATGGAAATCCTCTGAGAACTTGAATAGGAGTCCCTGGAGGAAAGACGACATATTTTTAGTGAAACACTATTGAGAAAGTTTAGAAAACCAGCATTTGCAATTGTCTGCTGAAGAATTTTACGGCGCCCAATGTACATCTTGTGTAAGGAATATGAAGTAAACATAAGGTAAATTTGGGTTCATACACAAGCAATTAGACAGTCTTTTCCCCCTCACTCCATTTGCGAGTGGAACAAGGAAGAGAATGACTCGCTGCTGTGCAAGGTAACCTCTGCCAAGCACCATAAAGTGGCTTGTGGAGCATGTATGTAGATGTAGATGTCTACATCAATTTATGGAAGTAAAGGAAAACATAAATAACTTTGAGAGGATCTGAACTCTCCTCCATCAAATTTGTGTCCAGTTCCTGTAATTAGTACTCTTCCTTGGGAACTTTGCAGTGTAATAATGAACCTCAGAATATACTGTAACTAAGTACATGATTTCACAGTACTCTAATCAAATGAGTCATTTAGTTTACAAAGGACTTACTCAGTGAAAAATATAGTAACATGCTAGCCATTTATATGCTCGTCCTTTAATTAATATTAAGCTATCTTTAATCTCCATTTTTCAACATACATTGATTTATACTTAACTATATGTGCAATGTCACATACACTTTACAGTCTTGTACATTCAGAAATTTTTCAATTGTATACAAGCAAAATGGCACAGTGTAAGGCACTCAACTCATTCGGTTCAAATCCCCACCTGGACATCCTGATTTAGGTTTTCCTTGATTTGTTTAAACAGTTTAAGGCAAATGCTGGGAAAGTACCTTGGAAAAAGGGCACAGCTGATTTCCTCTCCAACCTATTTCTAATGACCTCATCATTGACAATGTTAAGCTCTAATATTCCATCCTTTTCCTATGGAGATGGAGATGTCAAGCAGACATTATTTCAGTTTGCGTTTGAAGTTAATTATATTGTATATTAGATTTTTCACATACTTGGATAAGGGGTGAATTAATTTTGGGACTGCATAACCCACTGCTTTCTGCATCACACTAAGCCTGAGTGAGTTTTGTTACCAGGAATTTCTGAGTTGAAAGTGAACATCTTCATTCCCAAATGAATTACATAGCATTTCTTGTGTAACTTTGAAAATTATGACATAAAAGTAGTTACAAGTCAATGTGTCTTTATAGAGGCAGTTAATACCACAGGACAGAATTCTAGGATGAAAAATGTTATTTTTCTTTAATATACCTTATATTTTACCCTTATTTAAAAACTTTATTTTCAGTAATGAACAAGTTTGGATTATCTAAGTTTTTTTCAACATATTTCAAATTAAGTTTTGATTTGATTGAATATGTTGTTTTCTCTTTGTGATTAAAATCAGAAATATTACATATTCTTATTCCTCAAAAATTAGTACACTTACAAATTCTTATCCTTCAGGTGACCCACATGAAGACATGCTTGAAGACCTATTGATATTTCTGTAAGCATATCTGCTAATTTCTTCTGAATGAGCTGGGTGGCTGCTAAAGGCCGTCCAAACTGGTGACGCTCTAGTGTATATCGACGTGCTTCTGATAAGCAAAACTCTGCTGCACCCAGGGCTCCCCAACCAATACCTTAATGAGCATTACTAAGACAGGTAAAAGGTGCCTGGGGAAAAAGGGCACAAAAAAAGAACCTTAAGTTACAACAGATCCAACACTTACAATAAAAATGTGAAATATGGAAGAGTTTATTTTGAATATAAATAGAAAACACAGAAAAATTTTATCATCTTCACTTCAAACATCAGGCCTTTTTTAGTTTTGCCTGTTACAGTATGCATCAATTCCTCAGTATTCTTCGAGTTCATTATATCCACATTGTGTAAACTGTATGAACCAAATGAGTATTGATTATATAATCCAATGTGCCTCAACTAAGAATACATTTGCAATGTTTACCAAGATTCATCCACAAGATAACAGATCGTAGGGATGAGAGGGTTTTTTTTTTCTTTTTTTTTTTTTCTTTTAGGCTTTGAAGAATAAATCAGATCAGCCATCATAAATGAGTGTAATGAATACAACTTTAATCTACGTGACAATCTGATTGTTGATTTGGAAATTATGTAAATATCTGGAGATGTGTATTAAGGTCAGTGAGAACCTAGGGATGAGAGCTACTTTTTTCTTCTAGGCATTGAAGAATAAATCGGATCAGCCATCAGACATGAGTGTAATGGATACAACTTTAATCTGTGCGACAATCTGATTGTTGATTTGGGAATTATGTACATATCTGGAGATGAGAATCTAGATTATTCCATGATTGAACTTAGAACATCCAAAGTGATTGTGTCAACAATTTGCTTACAGTACTTCATGAAATCGATGCTCAGCTGCAGGATGATTTGCCTCATAATGGGGAAGAAGAAGATAATTTGAAAAAGAGTAGCAACATAATTGTACAAATTTTCTCACTTTAGATGAAAGAGTAGTGCCTCAAACTAATTATATTTTCTTAAAATTAGTAGAAATGGTCATACATATTGCAAATCTTTAACTGGCAATACAATTATGGAAAATAATTAGTTTTATTTCCTACAGATGAAATTATGCTGTTTTGATATCAGCCTGTAAAAGCAGACATAAGTTTGTATCTTTCAACTTTAAACCTGCCTATCTCCTACCGCTTATTTTTCAAAATATTTTGGAAGACTATTTATGATCAGATTTATTGACATGTTGCAATTCCTTTCTGATTCCTTCCCAATTTGGTTTCCATATAAGATACTTCACAGAGGATGCTATAATCATTTATAGGAATAAAATACTTTGTTAACAGTATCCTCTGAGAATCTTTTTGAATTTTTGGACCTCTTCCAGGTTAGACTTACAAAATTAATACAGCATGGGAAATCAGATAGTATAGACTCTTTCAGTGTTTTACCCTCAACCTATTCTTATCTTGATTTTTCATTAATGGCTTTCCAATGATGGTAAATAATCAGGCAGCAATGGTTGCCAATAAAATAGCTGTACAGATCAAGTATTACTACTACACAACACAAGCCACAAAAATGTCAGATTTGTTAATACTATTTTATAATAGTGAATGACACTGTAAGTCATTGAAATGAGATAAATGTGCTGGAAATTCAGAACATACAACATGTAAGGTTCCTATGTAGCCAAACAGACAATTAAATTGGCAGCTTATTGATAACTAACTGAAGCAACAAAGTTTGCTCCAAAAATTATTTTCTGACAGTATGACAGACAAGTGATTCTGTTATATTCTTTGTGTATTTCTATCATCTGCATTAATGAAAAGAATTTACATTTCATAGGCTATAATTAAACAGAAGAGGGAAGTTCCACGATTGTAATAGGCTTGTCTCTCTCACACACATGGCAAACATGAAAAAGCCAACACACATTACAAAAAGATGGGTAGAAAAGGACTCGCCAAAGGTGGATGTACCAGAATTTAATGATGCTAAATATACAATTATGTACCAGTTTCTGAGAAGACATAAGAAAGGAAAAGAAATACGCCTGATTGGCTGACTTTGAAGTAAAGATGTTGTAAATACAATAAATAGCTACAAACCCACAAATGAATCCATTTCAAAAATTTACAATCACAATGTACTATCTTTGCATGACAAGACTATGAAATACACAGCTCTTTTTTTCTTTTTATTTACACATCAAGTTCCGTAGGACCAAATTGAGTAGCAACTCTCCAAGGTCATGCAACATGTCAGAACATGAAATTACAACATACAAGTAATAACAGATAAAATAAAATGTATACTCAAAAAAAGACAAGCCATAAGTTTGAGTAAGCACAATCAACAATATAACATAGGAATGAGCTTAATTTTTCAAGGAACTCCTCGACAGAATAGAAGGAGTAACACATGAGGACTCTCTGCAGTTTCAATTTCAAAGTGCATAGATGACTGCTAAGATTTTTGAACTCCTGTGGTAGCTCATTGAAAATGGTTGCAGCAGTGTACTGCACACCTTTATGCACAAGGGTTAAGGAAGTGCAATCCAAATGCAGATTGGATTTCTGTCTAGTATTAACTGAGTGAAAGCTGCTAACTCTTGGGGACAAGCTGATATTGTTAATAAGAAATGACAGTAAAAAATAAATATACTGAGTGGCCAATGTCAATACCCAGACTAGTGAACAGGGGTCAACAAGAGGTTTGCGAACTTATTGCCCAAACTGTGCATTTCTGAAGCACAGATATCTTTTGAGAATGATAACAGTTACCCCAAAATATAATACCATATGACATAAGACTTATGTCATAAGTGAATGAAAATAAGCAAAGTAGACTAACTTTCATGTTGAACGATCACTTACTTCAGATACCATTCGAACAGTAAAAATGGCATCATTAAGTCTTTGGACAAAATCCTGAATGTGGGCTTTCCATGACAGTTTACTATCTATCTGAACACCTAGAAATTTGAACTGTCCAGTTTCATTAATCATACGCCCATTCTGTGAAATTAAAACGTCAGGTTTTTTTGAATTGTGTGTTAGAAACTACAAAAGCTGCGTCTTACTGTGATTTAGAATTAGTTTATTTTCTACAAGCCATGAACTTATGTCATGAACTGCACTATTTGAAACTGAGCCAATGTTGCACATAACATCCTTTACTACTAAGCTAGTGTCATCAGCAAACAGAAATATTTTAGAGTTACCTGAAATACTAGAGGGCATTGCATTTATATAAATAAGGAATAGGAGTGGCCCCAACACTGATCCCTGTGGCACCTCCCATTTGACCATACCCCACTCAGACTCCACATCACCACTACTCTCAACACTGTGAATAATGACCTTCTGCTGTCTGTTGCTAAAGTAAGAAGTGAACCAATTGTGAGCTATAACCCACATTCCATAATGGTCCAATTTCTGCAGCAACATTTTGTGACCAACACAGTCAAACACCTTGGTTAAATCAAAAATATGCCTAGTACTTGAAACCTTTTGTTTAACACATCAAGTACCTCACAGAGAAAAGAGAATATAGCATTTTGAGTTGTTAAATGACTTCTAAAGCCGAACTGTACATTTGATATCAAAATGTGTGATATAAAATTATCAATTATCCTTACATACAGAGCATTTTAATGACTTTAGCAAACATTGATGGCATAGAAATAGGTCGAAAATTGTCTACATTATCCCTTTCTTCCTTTTTATAAAGCGACTTTCCTACTGAGTACTTTAATCATTCAGGAAACTGACCATTCCTAAACGAAAAATTAGAAATATGGCTAAATACAGGGCTAACATGTGCAGCAAAGTACTTTAATATTCTGCTAGGCACTCCATCATATCCATGAGAGTCCGTAGTCTTCAGTGATTTAATTATTCACTCAATCTCCCCCTTGTCTGTATCACTGAGAAATATTTCAGACATCAATCTCGGAAAGGCATTTGCTGAGATTGTTATATGATTTCCTGTAGAAACTAAATTTTTATTTAATTCACCAGCAATGCTCAGAAAATGATTGTTAAATACTGTACATATATCTGATATACAAGTAACAGAAACTGACTTTATATTGCCAACCTTGTGCTGCTGACCGGACACTTACTTCACAACTGACCATATGGTTTTAATTTTATCCTGTGAATGAGCTATTGTATTTGCATGCCATGTACTCTTTGTCTTCCTAATAACATTTTTAAGCACCTTGAAGTTCTGTTTGCAATGCACTACTGTAGCTTGATTGTGACCACTTCTAACGTTTTGATATAATTCCCGCTTTGTTCTACATAATATCCTTACCCCACTAGTTAGCCACTGAGGCTGCCTTTTACTGCTAGTACCCTATTTAGCCCCCCCCCCCCCCCCACCCATGAACCATGGACCTCCCAAGTGGGGAGGCTTGCGTGCCTCAGCGATACAGACAACGGAGGGGTATCTGTCAAGAGGCCAGACAAATCTGTGGTTCCTGAAGAGGGGCAGCAGCCTTGTCAGTAGTTGCAGGCGCAACAGTCTGGATGATTGACTGATCTGGCCTTGTAACACTAACCAAAATGGCCTTGCTGTTCTGGTACTGTGAACGGCTGAAAGCAAGGAGAAACTACAGCCGTAATTTTTCCCAAGGGTATGCAGCTTTACTGTATGATTAAATGATGAAGGTGTCCTCTTGGGTAAAATATTCCGAAGGTAAAATAGTCACCCATTCGGATCTCCGGGTGGGGACTACTGAAGAGGACGTCATTATCAGGAGAAAGAATACTGGCATTCTATGGATTGGAGTGTGGAATGACAGATCCCTTAATCGGGCAGGTAGGTTAGAAAATTTAAAAAGGGAAATTGATAGGTTAAAGTTAGATATAGTGGCAATTAGTGAAGTTCGGTGGCAGGAGGAACAAGACTTTCTGTCAGGTGAATACAGGGTTATAAATACAAAATCAAATAGGGGAAATGCAGGAGTAGGTTTAATAGTGAATAAAAAAATAGGAGTTCGGGTAAGCTGCTACAGACAACATAGTGAACGCATTATTGTGGCCAAGATAGACACGAAGCCCGTGCCTACGACAGTACTACAAGTCTATATGCCAACTAGCTCTGCAGATGACGAAGAAATTGAAGAACTGTATGATGAGATAGAAGAAATTATTCAGATAGTGAAGGGAGACGAAAATTTAATAGTCATGGGTGACGAATTCGATAGTAGGAAAAGGAAGAGAAGGAAACGTAGTAGGTGAATACGGATTGGGGGTAAGAAATGAACGTGGAAGCCCCTGGTAGAATTTTGCACAGAGCACAACTTAACCATAGCTAACACTTGGTTCAAGATCCATAAAAGAAGGTTGTATACATGTAAGCAGCCTGGAGATACTGATAGGATTCAGATAGATTATATAATGATAAGACAGAGATTTAGGAACCAGGTTTTAAATTTTAAGACATTTCCAGGGGCAGATGTGGACTCTGACCACAATCTATTGGTTATGAACTGTAGATTAAAACTGAAAGAACCAGAGGTTGTACAGAGTTTCAGGGAGAGCATAAGGGAACAACTGACAGGAATAGGGGAAAGAAATACAGTAGAAGAAGAATGGGTGGCTTTGAGGAATTAAATAGTGAAGGTAGCAGAGGATCAAGTAGGTAAAAAGATGAGGGCTAGCAGAAATCCTTGGGTAACAGAGGAGACACTGAATTTAATTGATGAAAGCAGAAAATACAAAAATGCAGTAAGTGAAGCAGGCAAAAAGGAATACAAACGTCTCAAAAATGAGATCGACAGGAAATGCAACATGGCTAAGCACGGATGGCTAGAGGACAAATGTAAGGATGTAGAGGCTTATCTCATGAGAGATAAGATAGATACTGCCTACAAGAAAATTAAAGAGACCTTTGGAGAAAAGAGAACCACTTGCATGAATATCAAGAGCTCAGATGGAAACCCAGTTCTAAGCAAAGAAGGGAAAGCAGAAAGGTGGAAGAAATATTTAGAGGGTCTATACAGGGGCGATGTTCTTGAGGACAGTTTTATGGAAGTGGAAGAGGAGGTAGATGAAGATGAAATGGGAGATATGATACTGCGTGAAGTGTTTGACAGAGCACTGAAAGATGTAAGTCAGGCGAAATACCCTCAGACTTAAAGAAGAATATAATAATTCCAATCCCAAAGAAAGCAGGTGTTGACAGATGTGAAAATTACCGAACTATCAGTTTAATAAGTCACAGCTGCAAAATACTAATGCGAATTCTTTACAGATGAATGGAAAGACTGATAGAAGCTGACCTCGGTGAAGATAAGTTTGGATTCCGTAGAAATGTTGTGTGCAGGGAGGAGACCCCCAAGAGGGATCATTGCCGACAAAATTTTATTTAAATAAAATTTCAATGCATAATGTTCGGCCGTAGCCGGCTTGGGCATACTGTGGTGGAAGGTGCTGGCCGGAAGACCATGGTCAGCACATTCCTGCCACGTGCTCCTCGGTCAGACTCAAGTCCCACGGGTTGGTTGCGCTGACGGGGGCACGCTACTAGCAAGGCGCGTTGGCGGAATCAATCCTCCAATCAGAGACTAATCGTGTGATCACGTGGGGACGCGGTCGGGAGCGGCGAGGGCGGCTTGGAAACAGCTCCGCGCTCTCTTAGCTTCTGACCTCGGCCCCGAGTAGTCGCTCCTCTAGTCTCTGCCTCTCTGATGAGCAGACGGCAACCCCTCTTGGGGCTGCTCAGCCCTACGTAGGCACCACTGTACCATCATTACAAGAATAAACTGGGTCCATTCCACTCAATTAATTTTCATTTTACAACGCCCTCCGCTCCTGACTTCTATCCTGACGAACAAATGGTGTCAGGAGTGGGATGCGACCCACCTTACAGTTGTAAAATCAACTTATCAGTTGAGTATGAGTACTATGAAGGGGCCGAGTTTGAGCAATTAAGGGAAACTAGACCGAACGTGGCGAGGCTGCAGCGCGCCATGCGCGTGCCAGCCGGTCGCCTGCGTTGCAGAATGTGCGTGGCCGCGCACTAGCGCGCCACAAGCGTGACGCAGTTCGCCGCCGGACGCGAGCCGAGGAGGGTCCGCGATGCAGTCACGCTCGCCGCCGCCGCCGCCGCCGCCGCTGTCCGTAGCTGCCACGGGCCACCGCCTGCGCCAGGGTCCGGGGTGCGGCCCTCGCGCCGCCCCGCCGTCGCAGCTGTCCATGCTGTCGCCCGCCGCCTGCTGCGCCCACGCGTGATCAACGCGCCTGCCGCCGCTCGTCGACACCGCCGCCGTCCGTCGTCTGCACGCCACCAAATAATGTAAGTCGCTAGCGACGCTACGGTGGTGTAGATGCCCATACTATTGTAACATGCCGATCACCAGGCAGCAATCGGAGGCAGGAGCAGCCGGAGCGGACGAAGATCCCCTCTTGGCGCTGCAGTCCCAGTTAAATCAATTAATTCTAACTAACGCGGAGCTTAAGCAACAGATAGATGATCTTAAAATGGCTTCTCCGCAATCTAGTGTTGCTAAGCCAGTGCTAGTGGAAGAACAGCTGAAGCAGGTGATTCCACCACTCACTAGTGCAGAATCACCTGTGGCAGTAGCCACCTCTACTTTGGTGCAGAGCTTCCCAGCAGTAGCGTTCATTCCGGCGTTCGCTGGAAAGCCGCACGAGGATATTCAAACGTTTGTCCAGAATATCCAGGACATCGGAAACCTTTGCGGTTGGCCAGATGAATTTCTCTTAAACGTGATGAAAATGAAACTCACCGGCGAAGCGCGGAACTACGTGCAGTCGGTCGAGAGCTTGAAAAATGCCCCTACCTTCCAGTCCCTTGCAACAGGGTTGATTGAAAGGTATACAGACAAACGTGGTACTAGTTACTATCGCGACCTGCTTTCCACCCTCAAGCAAAAAGCGGGTGAAGATTTAGAAGCATTCGCGGACAGGATTCGAAGCGTTGCATGCCACACGTACGCACTAAGTGCCAGTTCTGCTCGTAACGAAGTTCTGTTGGAAGAATCAGAATGTCGTGCGATAGACGTGTTTATTCGTGGCATAAACCCTCAAATAGGGGGCGAAATCAAGGTAGCTTCCCCCCGCACCTTACACGAAGCCGTGCGATTAGCACTCTTGAGAGAGGAGGCGAGCCGATTTGTGGCCGTCTCCGCGCGGCAAAGTGAGCCCCGACGTGTCTTTTCGAACGATACTAAGTGTGGGCGCTGTAATAGACAAGGACATGTGGCAGAGCAATGTCGCGTGCCATATTGTCATCAGTGCAGGAACATGGGCCACCAAAGCGTGCATTGTCCAAATAGTAGGCCACAAAGGCCTGCAAATTCCAGGCGAAATGCAAACCAATCACAGAATTCGGGAAACGGCCGCGGGGCAGGAAGTGCCACCCCTCCCGGCCCCCGTTAAAAATAGTGACCCCCCTAGTTGATAAGGGAATCACGCAGGTGGCAAGCGTGGTTGTCGATGGTGTTAGAGGCCGCAAACCAATACGCGTGCTAATTGACACAGGCGCACGGATCAGCTTGGCATTTTTATCGAAGAGAGATAAAAGAACATTGCAACCGCCGCGGTACCATATCAGTGGTATTGGTCCCGGCATAGTGAAACCTGATGGCAGCTGTTGCGTTGAGTTCACGTTGGACTCAACAGAATATGCTTTTACGATGGAGGTTGTACGAAACAGGCGCACGGATTACGACATCATCCTAGGAAGTGACTTTCTGCGTCATTTCCAGGGGGTTATTGACTATAGGTTAAATACCGTCCAATTCGGCGACAACGTGCACCGTTTTGGACGTGACTGCACGTTGCGGGCGAGCGGAGCTGGGAAAAAAGGATCCGTTTCCCAAGTTTCAGAGTCTCCCGTAACGATGCTAAAAGCCGATAATCCCGTGGAGATACCAGAAGGCACAGGAAAGATCCTTTGGGTGCCTGTCGGGATACGTGAATCCGAAGAGGTTCATTTCTTGGTAGATCCACTCTGCCAGAATGAAACTCTCGACCAGATGCAGGTCCACGTAAAACGTAGCCTGTGCAAAGCGCAGCAAGTACAGAAAGAAAATTGCGTACCCGTGTGTTTAGACAATTTTAGTCACAAGCAAGCTTTCATACCGCGTGGTACAGTATTAGCCAGCTTACAGGTTATCCCAGAAGATGAGTTGTCAAAGAGAACCCCTTCTCTGAAAAAGAAAAAGACTGCTGCCGCCTCTCAACACCTTTTGACAATCACGTCACATCTGACAGATAAGTTTAAAGCTAAGCTTAGTCATCTCCCATTGCATGAACAAAAGCTAATAAATGAAGTATTGAATGAGTATTCATGGTTGTTTGAAGACAGGAAATATTTACCAGCAACAGATTTAATCCAACATGAGATTCCAACCGGAAATGCTAGGCCAATAGCTCAAAAAGGGTACCGAATTCCCTACCATCTTCAGTCAGTGGTAGAGGAAACTATACAACAGCAACTAGAAGCAGGAATAATACAACCCTCTTCTAGTGCGTGGTCTAGCCCAATTGTAGTCGTTCCAAAGAAATCTATAGACGGAGAAAAATCCTATCGCCTCTGTGTAGACATGCGAGCAGTAAACAAAGTTACTACTCCAGATCATTATCCATTACCCCGGATCGATGAAACACTCGATCGTCTGGGCAATTGCCGGTACTTCACAACATTAGACATGCGCAGTGGGTATCATCAAATTCCAATTGCTCCTGAAGATCGAGCTAAGACAGCTTTTGTAGTTCCTGGCGGCTTATATGAATTCTTAAGGATGCCTTTCGGGCTTCGCAACGCACCAGCAACCTTTCAGCGATTTGCAGATCTGCTATTACGTGGGTTGAAACCTACTATGTGCCTTGTGTATCTTGATGATATAATTATATTTTCAAAATCCATTGCTGAACATGCTGAACATCTACGCAGTGTACTGTTGCGCTTGCAAAATGCTAATTTAAGCTTAAAATTAGAAAAATGTTCTTTTGCTCAATCACAAGTGCAGTATTTAGGTCATGTCATCAGTTCCAACGGAGTCAAACCAGATCCACGATTAACTGAAGCAGTAGACACTTTTTCTATTCCAACAAATTTAAAGGAATTACAATCCTTCCTTGGCCTTGCAAATTATTACCGCCGTTTTGTTAAAGATTATGCTACTATTACCAAACCACTTACTAAATTGTTGAAAAAGGATACTCCTTTTGTTTGGACGGATGAATGTTCGACCGCCTTTCAAACAGTGAAAACTATTTTAACTAGTTCACCTCTACTTGTTTACCCAGACTTCGCTGAACCTTTTATTTTATCTTGTGACGCATCTGATTTTGCTGTAGGATGTGTCCTAAGCCAAGTGCAAGATGGTGAGGAAAAACCCGTTGGGTATGCCTCTCGTCAACTGAATAAAGCAGAAACTAATTACAGTACTACAGAAAAGGAATTGCTTGCCCTTCTTTTTGGAATTAATTATTTTAGATGTTACCTCTATGGTCGCAAGTTTACAGTTCTTACCGATCACTCTGCTCTGCAGTGGTTATTGAATCTTAAAGACCCTAGCAGCAAACTTATGCGCTGGGCCATGAAACTGTCAGAATATGATTTTGAAGTTCGGCACAAGCCTGGTCGGTTGCATCAAAATGCTGATGCGTTAAGCAGAAAAGTGCGTGTCATTGAATCAGATGAGGTATCAATTGAAGAGTTAAAAGAAGCACAGCAGGTGGACGTTCAATGTCAAAGATACGCCACCTTCCCAGAATTTGAAGTAATAGACAACCTTTTGTATCGCAGAACTCCACATGGGAATCGTTTGGTAATACCGGAATGCTTGCAGCAACGTATAATACGGCAATGCCATGATACCATCCAAGCATGTCACAGCGGAAAACGCGCTACAAACGCTCGAATTGCGACACGTTATTGGTGGCAATACCGACAACGTGATGTGGACAGGTATGTAAGATCTTGCCTGCCGTGTGCACAACGAGCACAAAATAGGCATCCGCGAGTGCCGCTGCAAACACTTCCTCAGGCATCTTCACCCTTCGAAATTCTTGCTTTAGATTTCCAAGGTCCTTTTCCACAGTCGCAACAAGGTAACAAATACATTTTGTCTGTTATTGATCACTTTTCACGTTATCTAATTTTGGTTCCCCTCCCCGACATGACAGCTGAAACTGTGGCGAGAGAGTTTGTAAATCGTGTGATACTACCTTTTGGAAGTCCTGATGCCATTTTAACGGATCAAGGAACCAATTTCATGTCTGCTTTATTTGTACAAGTTTGTAAATTATTAAGAATCAAAAAATGGCGTACAACTCCCTTCCATCCTAAAGCTAACGGTCGCGTTGAACGCGT
The DNA here is from genome assembly GCF_023864345.2 of Schistocerca serialis cubense. Classification (NCBI taxonomy): domain Eukaryota; kingdom Metazoa; phylum Arthropoda; class Insecta; order Orthoptera; family Acrididae; genus Schistocerca; species Schistocerca serialis. The sequence continues at coordinate 226,546,739 of NC_064640.1, forward strand.
ACACCGTACAATTTGTAAAATGTTATCCTATTATGTTGCAAAAACGCACGCTGATTGGGACAGATATGTACCGTATATTTCTTCTGCATACAACACCCGAATACATGAATCCACAGGGTATACCCCTTACGAAGCTGTGTTTGGACGGCCGATGAATTCGCCGTTCGAAATAGACAAACTACCTCAAGGTGTAGAAATAAAGGAAGTAAAAGGTTTAGCCCGCCGGCTAAAAGCGATCTGGTATAAGGTAAAGAGGAATAATATCAAAGCTACTAATAAACTGTTGCACAGGCAGAACAAAAATGCTGTTTTACCGACTTATCAGACAGGTGATTTAGTGTTACTACGAAACCCGGCAATCAAAAAGGGAAGAACTAAAAAGTTCTCTCCCCGCTTTGAAGGCCCGTATCGGATTGTACGGTTGACCTCACCAGTCAATGCAGAACTGCAATTAACCGATCGTACGGTGATAGTGCACTTTGACCGCCTGCAACCTTACCACGGTAGGGCTGTGTCACCACAACAGGTCGCAGCCCCCGATCCGCCTGTGTCACCTCCACCTCAAGTAGAACAAAAACGAAAGGAAAAACGGAGGAGATTACCTCCACAGGGTTGTAGATACCCTTTGCGGAATCGACACCCTTATGGGTTGAGGTCGCGTGATTAATAACGCCTAGTTAGAGTTTTATGTTATGTTTTATTGCAGCTTAGTTTAAGTCATTTTCTCCAGGGACTTGGAAGCAAGATGTGCCTGGCCACCACGGAGTTCCCAGCCATTCTCAATTGTCAGTTTCCAGTCCTGTCATGTATTTTTGCTCATTTTTATATGTATGATTATGTTTTATGTTTTGCAAGCAATGCCACGCATTAGACGTCACGCAACTGACTTGCTTCAAATGCAACCATTACACTTGGTGTTGGCAGAACCGCGGCTGCTAACTCCGAATGATGTTCTTCAATGTCCTCTATTGCCATCTATTTGGCAAACCAGTACATGTGGAGTATTTTTACTCCGAGCTTTTCTTAATACTTGTTACGTTGACGTCTAGTGTATTGTACTATATGTCCTAGTTCTGTATTTGCTGCAGCTAATCGTAAGTAATCGGAACAGATAAAGCCAGGACTTGAAATGCATACGCCTCGTACGCTTTGTTTACGGGACCAGCTGTTGGCGGGGCATAACATCAGCTGTCGCCTCCCCTCCTCTTCAGCGCTGTCCCTTCTCCACGCCAAGAACTGGCCAGCGGCCATCATTCCTTCTCAGCCAGTAACAGCGCTCCGCGCGATGACGTATCTTATCACCACGTGCGCTGCCGCCTCCAGCGTCTCAACACGCGGAGCGTCCTAGTAGTTACAAACACAAACCGCAAATTGCTGCCCTATCCTCCGTGTATGACAGACTACAATGCACTTACCATCAGTTTATATAACTAACAGCCTTTTTTTTTTTAAAAAAAAAAACTCTTATGCTAGATAATTAGCAATTTCTAATTCATCGTTATTTCTGGTACACGCTAAGCGCGTGATATTTGTCGCTGCAGTAGCGGCCGGTCTCTCGCGGCTACACGCCTTCTCACATAACCGCTGACGTGCCGTTGCCTACTCCGCACCTACGCGTGCGCTGCGCGCTCGCTAACAGCTCCAAGCTGGTTTCTTTCAAGCATCCGGAAGACACGGCAAACAAAATTCATTCAAACATCCCAATAAATCTTAACATAAATATTAAATAGATGTGATTCATTGTTTAAATTCTTTTCCTCGTTTTGTTTCACATTAGCTGGATAAATCACACGAAGTTCTTAACGATTTACATTATTCTGCATACCTTAGTCTGCCAATCCTATAAGTGAAATTTCACTACTGCTTTGATTCATTGTGTAAGCTACAAACTACAGCCCTAACCCTCTTACACATCGAACTGCCTTGGACAAGGCCAGATATGGGCAAACCAATACAATGCCACGGGTTTTTCACGCTACTGACGAGGCACAAACGACCAATCGTCCGGGCTGCCGTATATCGGTAGACGATTGTTCCTTGGTTGCTACGCAGTTATTTTTGCCCTCCCCATTTATTTTACTCTACCACCGTGGTCATTGTTCTATCCTGTTTTCCTTCTTCTGTCGATGAGGAGGCCCCTACAACATGTTAGGTACCCTCTTCCGACAGTACCGGTCTTTTAGTCTTACCACCATTTACACCGAGATATTGCTCTTCCTTGTTGCAGTCTTGCCCCAAAATATCGGCCGATGATCCATTGTGAGATACGTACTTTGCCTCTAATTAGCCGATGATGTAAGCGCTACGGGAACTGTGCCTAGTTGTCCTTTCAGTTCGATTTGTTATCGTCAGTTTTAAAACTAACACACACGCAGCCTAGCAGCCAGCCCCAGGTGGCCAGTGTTACATGTTAACGTTGAGCGTTCCGACTACTTACAGCATTATTATTATACATCATTGTGTTTTTATTTTCCTGTCAATATATGTCATTGTTTTTAATTATGTCATTATGCTAGCGCTATTGATTTATAGTTCATGATTTTCATTTTATGTAGTGTTATGTACTGCGCGCACAAAAAGTGACGCTATTTATGCATGTATGCTATTCTAGCTTCAGAGCTATTTTTATTGCTTGAACAGTCGACATTTCCCTAGTACAGCAGGTCGCTAATAACGCCGCTGATACTTTTATTACGGACGCCCTTAGGCCCGCTTAACCACGGTATCGCAGATAGCTCCAATGCACTGCCTACCCCTCAATTATTAGACAGGTTGCCTTAGCACTGTCCGCAGGTTGCCCCATTGCCCTGCAAATTATATAATCATCAGTCCAAGTCTGCAGATTGCACTAATGGCCTGCTGAACTTAATAGTCGAGTCACTCGCAGGTAGCTCATACGCACTGCGAACTTGTACTTACACGTCACCGAATCCTAGGCTCCTCGGTTGACCACAAAACAATTCATACATCAATTACCGTGAGACTATTTGCACTCACACTACGCCTTTGGCACTCAACCACAAATGAACTGAGCCCCAGACGCTCTTTTATTACATTTTATACAAAGCCACCGTCTTCTAGATGGCAATTCCATTGCAAAATCATCGGATTCTGCCAAAGATTCAGATACCGTTCCCCAGATGGCAGCCTTTTCCGTTGCTGAACGGATTAGTTGCTTTTCACCATCTGACAGTGCAAACTGCACTTGTAAGAACAATGTTGTTATATACACACACTGTCGGATTCTACTGACGTAGTCCCTTATGCACTTCGTCAACCGACTAAAAAAACAACATCCGCTGACGGATTTCGTATCCGATTCGGAAGTTTATGTTCGGGAAATATTCCCTTTATCTTATTTCTTGTTAATTATTATTACTTCAATGTCATGTTTTATTGTTATCAATTTATAGTTATGATTAATGTTAGTACACTTTATGGTTATACCCTATTTTTGTGTCATATTCGGTATTCCCTTTTAAGTTTCATTGTTTCTCGACTGGAAGTATCTCTGATAGCACCTATTGGCCTTCAATTCGTATCCGCCATCAGCTACCGTTAGGCACACATTTACACAACACTTCATACGCCAATAACAACTAACAACACACTCACACTGTTCATATCCACACTACCTTGGTGTAACTTGTTGATGTTACCAGACCTCTATTGTCATATACTAAGTACATGAACAAGGCTTTTATGGTTTATGCCCTCCGCTCTTCGGAAGGGGAAAGGGAAGTACGTACATATGTACGTCATGTTGAGTAGCAGTTTCTTTTAATCAACAACGTAGTCAATTTACCTGTTGAACACTTAAGTTGTTCTGTTAAAATGGAATCAAACGTCTTTGTGACATCAGCTATTTGTGCATTATTGCTTTGCAATAAACTGTTACTTGTCTCGGACGCAGAGCCACTAGCGCTCTCTGACGCTGTTATCTGAGCTCAGCACTCTGCCGGCTCAGCGCTGATAAGCTGCGCTGCGTCGCCTCCACTGCTTCACACCCAGCCTCTGTATTCACGAGCAACAGACTCGCTCTCGCTAACATTCATTTCCGACTTCTATTGGCCACTTCTGTAAGTAAAGATCCTTTGATTATTGAGTTAACTTAAGTTGTCCTACCCTCATTCGGGTTTTCTACAGCTGAAAAACCACTCAATATTATTTCTGAAATTTATGAAGCACTTCACCTGTCTCGCCGTGTCGAACCTTAGCGGGGTGGGTGCCCCTGCGTAGTGGCCAATGCGTGGGAGGTGCCTAGGCTGTGCAGGTTTACACCGCGATCACAGGATTCCTTCTCATTTTATTCATTCAAAAAAAAAAAAAAAAAAAAAAAACTTTCTTCGTATAAAATCTCAAATTAATTGATGACACTTGGCCTTCGTCCCATAGCAGGTAGAAAAATTTTTCCTGAGAGTTACGCTTAGTCTGCGCTGCGTAGTACTGCCTCCGCGTTCAGCGTCTTTTTTTGCTGACGCGTGATTGATCAGCGGATACTCGGTGTCGAATTACACCATTGTCTTGCCGCCTTGCTACCCCCACGGCTGCCAAACTGTTGGTTGCCTGCCGTGATTCTACTTCGTGGCCTTCTTCATCAGTAAGCGTGACTGAACGGGTCCATCGTCGCTACTTGCCAGGTAATTATTGCTACAACGTTGTACCCCCTCCGTCATCTCTGAATTACTCATCAAGTAAGCCAGGAAATTTTTACTTCTAGGGGCACTAATACTTTCTCTCGCAGTCGACCGTTATCAACATTGGAAGCTGAAAGCAACCTCCGTTCAAATGGCTGTCAATTTATCATCCGCAATGGGCAGCATGTTAATCTCAATGGTTGTCGTCGTCGCCGTTAAGGCGCCTCCATTTCACGTCTACCCTTCCACATCTGGCGTGCTCTTTGGACGTCGTCACAATCTGGTGCATACTCCACATTATGCTATTGTGTTAGCTGATGTCAACCTAACATTATTAGAAGAGGAAGACCGTGCTTTATATGATGCAGCTAAGCTACTGTCAAAATATGAAACCTTCTTGACGCAGACGAAGGAACATGAGTTTCTCCGATCTTTGTGGGAAGTGACTAGAATTATTTCAACCCTTCGAAGTCAATTGAACAGTATTAGGGATGCAGTACCACTGCCTCGTTTCAAACGAGCCTGGTTGCCCGTTGGAGGTACGTTATTAAAATCTGTCTTTGGGACTCCTGACGAAACAGACGCAAAACGCTGGGATTTGGACACACAGCAAGCGCTTTCGGAAACACAAGTTAATCACGAAGTGTTGGTACATCAACAGGTGCGCCTGACACATCTTGAGAATAACCTGTTAGCCACAACTAGACAAATACAAGTTGTAGCCGACAGATTAACACGACACTATGGTGCACTTGAACAATCCTTTAACCAAGAGTGGACTCATCTTCGCTCGGGATTACGTAATCTAACTATCACATTGGACATTATGAAGACCACGCAGATTCTTTTATTTAATATACACACAGCACAGTTACACGTGCACATGTTACACTCGGCCATTCAACTCGGACTGCAAGGAAAGCTCAGTCCCCATCTGTTACCCTCAGAGCCCTTCTTGCACATGCTACACAATGTGTCCTCGCAAATTTTGGCCCCTAAACAAATGCTTTATGCCGTGCGGGAAAGCAACCTCCCCTTTTACTATGCTGCGTTGGAGGTCCGACTTACCCGTAATTCTGACGGTATTCGGATGCGAATGAGGTTGCCAATCACGTGCGCAAATTGCGAATACGAGTGCTATCAAATATACACTTTTCCAGTCTCTTGGGCTACCCTTCATCACCATGTTGTTTGGCAGACTCAAGAATTTTTAATAGTTAGTCGGGATCGACAAACTCACGCCACTCTCACTCGCGCTGAACTATCCAGTTGCTTCCATACAACACATTACTTATGCTCCACGCTAATTTTACACACTAACACTACTGAGTGCGAGATGTCACTGTTTTTAGCTGAAACCACTACCCCTCCATGTCCTCGTGTTCTAGTCTCACTTCGTCAACCAATAATTCAGCCTGTTGGCAACAGTTTTCTGTTCGCTGTTCCACAGACTGTCACCGCCACCCTGGTGTGCCGCCGTTCAATGTCAGAGACTGAATCGTACCGGATAACACTGAATAATAGTGGCCTAGTGTATAATAGTTCAAGATGTGACGTATACGCTGCTTCTATGAGGATATCAGCTCAATTGCACTCCACCTTTCATGTCACCATTCCCACATTTACCTTATACCTTCCTGAACTCTCTTTTAAAATCCATCACCATGAGAAGCTGAAGAATTTACCGAATACCAATGATTCAGATCTACTCCAATCGATCAATCATCTCCTTACCCAGGAACACAACCAAGTTGCTCTTGACCGAGTGGCCTCACATATTGCTGATTGGCACCAAACCAAGCGATTAACCACCGTTGTATTACCCAGCGCTGGTTCGGTAATCATCACTGTAATAACTCTGATTATAGTATCCTGGATACTCTGTAAAAGAGGGTTTTGCAAATGTTTCACTTCCTTCCAAGAAGTAGTACCACCCCCACAACCTGAAGGTGAATATCACACCTGAAACTACCTGCCAACCTTGGTGCATGCGATCAGGCATGACCCCCCTTAGAATTAAGTTGTAGTCTAGGTGTCAGGTCAATGAACTAATTTTGTAATGGATTTGTATTTCTATGTAAAGTCTATGGAATCACAATTTAACTGTCGAGTTTTAACCCTCATGTAAGTCATTTTGTTTTCTCTTTAAATTTTTGTCATTTTGTAATGTTCTCATTCACCCACTTGGGCAATTACCATTGTAATCCTAGATTTAAGAACTCAAAATAATATTACGGGGAAAAACCCCCTTGTGACTATTAGGCCTGGGAGCATTCTCTCACCCCCACGAGGGTGGAGTGTTTCAGTGTGCTGTGCTCCGGTGCCCCTCATCATCGCCTGGGTGCCCACCACCACTGATACCGCCGACACACATTCACAGCATGGCGCCGCCCCACTGCCGTCGCACCAACTTCACAAGTTTGTTATTCAAGAGCCTTCCTTCAGGCCCTTCAGGCCACTTTGTAACATTTGCACATATTGATATCACTATGTTATGGGACCCTTCATAATGATCACATATTTTTTTAATGGAATAATCGATTAGAATAAGCTCATTCATTTTCATCCAGAGAGCCTTCTTCGGAAGGGGAAAGGATGTGCAGGGAGGAGACCCCCAAGAGGGATCATTGCCGACAAAATTTTATTTAAATAAAATTTCAATGCATAATGTTCGGCCGTAGCCGGCTTGGGCATACTGTGGTGGAAGGTGCTGGCCGGAAGACCATGGTCAGCACATTCCTGCCACGTGCTCCTCGGTCAGACTCAAGTCCCACGGGTTGGTTGCGCTGACGGGGGCACGCTACTAGCAAGGCGCGTTGGCGGAATCAATCCTCCAATCAGAGACTAATCGTGTGATCACGTGGGGACGCGGTCGGGAGCGGCGAGGGCGGCTTGGAAACAGCTCCGCGCTCTCTTAGCTTCTGACCTCGGCCCCGAGTAGTCGCTCCTCTAGTCTCTGCCTCTCTGATGAGCAGACGGCAACCCCTCTTGGGGCTGCTCAGCCCTACGTCGGCACCACTGTACCATCATTACAAGAATAAACTGGGTCCATTCCACTCAATTAATTTTCATTTTACAACGCCCTCCGCTCCTGACTTCTATCCTGACGAACAGTTGGAACACGTGAGGATATACTGACCCTACGACTTATCTTAGAAGAAAGATGAAGGAAAGGCAAACCTATGTTTCTAGCATTTGTAGACTTAGAGAAAGAATTTGACAATATTGATTGGAATACTCTCTTTCAAATTCTGAAGGTGTCAGGGGTAAAATACAGGGAGCGAAATGCTATTTACAATTTGTACGGAAAGCAGATGGCAGTTATAAGAGTCGAGGGGTATGAAAGGGAAGCAGTGGTTGGGAAGGGAGTGAGACAGGGTTGTAGCTTATCCCCGATGTCATTCAATCTGTATATTGAGCAAGCAATAAAGGAAACAAAAGAAAAGTAGGTATTAAAATCCATGGAGAAGAAATAAAAACTTTGAGGTTTGCCGATGACATTGTAATTCTGTCAGAGACAGCAAAGGACTTGGAAGAGCAGTTGAACGGAATGGACAGTGTCTTGAAAGGAGGGTATAAGATGAAGATCAACAAAAGCAAAACGAGGATAATGGAATGTAGTCGAATTAAGTTGGGTGATGTTGAGGGAGTTAGATTAGGAAATGAGACACCTAAAGTAGTAAAGGAGTTTTGCTATTTGGGGAGCAAAATAACTGATGATGGTCGAAGTAGAGAGGATATAAAATGTAGAATGGCAATGGCAAGGAAATCGTTTCTGAAGAAGAAAGATTTGTTAACATCGAGTATAGATTTAAATGTCAGGATGTCATTTCTAAAAGCATTTGTATGTAGTGTAGCCATGTATGGAAGTGAAACGTGGATGATAAATAGTTTGGACAAGAAGAGAATAGAAGCTTTCGAAATGTGGTGCTACAGAAGAATGCTGAAGATTAGATGGGTAGATCACATAACTAATGAGGAGGTATTGAATAGAATTGGGGAGAAGAGGTACTTGTGGCACAACTTGACTAGAAGAAGGGATCGGTTCGTAGGACATGTTCTGAGACATCGAGGGATAACCAATTTAGTATTGGAGGGCAGCGTGGAGGGTAAAAATCGTAGAGGGAGACCAAGACATGAATACACTAAGCAGATTCAGAAGGATGTAGGCTGCAGTAGGTACTGGAAGGTGAAGAAGCTTGCACAGGATAGAGTAGCATGGAGAGCTGCATCAAACCAGTCTCAGGACTGAAGGCCACAACAACCCTATTTAGGACATTCTAATGGAAAGCAGCTCTCAAAGAGCATCAGAAATGTGTTAAGGAAAGCATTATATTTGTCATCTATGTTACCAGCACTATAAACATCCTGCCACTCTTGTTCCTCGACAAGGTTTAAAAAATTCTCAATTGCTTTTGGATTAAATGGTTCAAATGGCTCTGAGCACTATGGGACTTAACTTCAGAGGTCATCAGTCCCCTAGAACGTAGAACTACTTAATCCTAACTAACCTAAGGACAACACACACATCCATCCCCAAGGCAGGATTCGAACCTGTGGCCGTAGCGGTCGCACGGTTCCAGACTGTAGTGCCTAGAACCGCTCGGCCACTCCGGCTGGCTTTTGGATTAACTTTCCTGCATAGTTTGTAATTATATGTGACATTTGTTTGAGTACAAAATCCTTTTAGTGTTAAAATTGGTGCATCATGGTCTGAAAGGGCATTGACCCTTTTACTAACAGAATGCCCATCTAGTAATGAAGAATGAATAAAAATGTTGTTTATGGCTGTGCTACTGTTCCCCTGCACCCTAGTTGGAAAAACACAGTCTGCATCAGATCATATGAATTTAGGAGATCTACCAACATCATTTTTCTTGCACTATCATGTACAAAATTTATACTGAAGTCACCACACACAACTAATTTCTCGTACTTCCTATAAAGTGAACAAGAACCCCCTCTAGCTTGGGCAGAAATGCTCTGAAGTCAAAATTAGGGGACCTATAAACAAAAACAATTAAAAGTTTAGTTTCACTAAATTCAACTGCAACTGCACAACATTCAAATATCTGTTCAGTACAGTGCCACGATACATACCTCTATGGACTCAAAAGGAATACTGTTTTTTACATACATGGCCATTCTCCCACTCCACAATGAAATCCTTGAAAAACAGCCAGCTAACCTGTATCCTGGTAAAGGAAGCCTCTGAATCGTCAAATTATTTAAGTGGTGCTCCGATATATGAATAATTTCATAGTCAACATCTATAAGCAGTTCACTAACTTTATCTCTAATAGCTTTAATATTCTGATGAAATATGCTAACTCCTTCTCTACTTGGAAACATGACATCCTCTGAAGGTGAGCCCTTAGAGGGACTTCCTTTAAGCAGGTATATCCATCAGCTGACTTCATTCAAAAACGGTGCAGCTCTAACACCAACTACTACAGGAATTTTTCCAAGAGTGTCCTACCACCACCCACTACATTTGCACCTATAAGCTTTGCCAGTATCCCCTTTCCAAACCTGTTGAAGTGCAGGCCATGCCTAGTGAAACCCGATCTACTGATAAACTCAACTGGCACCACTGCAATGTGACCCATGCCCTCTGCCATCAGTGCCCTCTCCAGCCCAATGTTAACGTGCTTAACAGCTGCATTAAGATGAGGCTGATCATGATGCTGAAACAGTTGCATGAAATGCAGATTGATGCCATCAGTTTGAGTAGCTATCTTTATCAGGTCACCACCTACATCACATTCCCTGTCCCTATCAAGGCTATTCCCTGCACCAGGTCTAATTTGGTGCGTAGCCTTGTGTATGTAATTAATTTCCTAATTTATTTTGACCATTCCTAGTTAATATCTTTTGTTATGGAGTAAAATCAGTAATTGTTTCAGGACTTAAATTCTATTGTTTACTTATAAACAAAAATAAAATCTGTAATAATTATAAACATTTGGAAGAAGAAGTACTAGAATCCTTTAAGTATTTACTTGGCTCTATTCGAAAACATGTTAGCAAAGCCAGCCCTTATTTAATTCCAAAATAATTACCAGATTGGTCAAAAGCATTGTTTGCATAACTAGATCTGCTAATTTCATTATTTAAACAAATAATTTGGCCTAATCTTTGTGGTAGAGAGAACTGTTAAAAAGGAGGAATTTTTCGATCTATTCATATATTTGAATGAGTTATGTTTTAATTGTAATTTCTGTAATTTAAAACATCAAAAAAGTATAGTCTCAGTGCCTATTTACTGTGAGGATTTATAAAAGCCCTATTTTTGGTCCTGAGACAGTCCATCCACGGCCAATTTTCAGAGGGAAATTATGTACTGCTTCAAGTAACAACAATGCATCAAATTTAACAGTGGAATTAGTGTAACACAAATAGGCCATGTGTTAAGGCAATGACAATGTCTGTTCAAGTTATTTGAGAAATAGTGTCACACATACCTTATTCTTCAGCAAGAACTGCGAACTGTGTGGTTAGGTTTATACTGCTCATAGATGTTCAACAGCAAACTATCATAGCAGTATGCTGATGTTTGCCTGCAACCTATTAATGAGGCTTATCAAAATTTACCAATAGTGAGCTATGTAATGTTGGGGGTTGTGGACAGTGACAGTAAAGAACTGTGAAACACAACTGTGCAACTGTTAGCTACATTAACCACAGTAGTCAGTGTTGAACTTCCACCCTCCACCCCCCCCCCCCCCCTATTTTTTAGCCAGTATAACAATGCAGTACGTCGACACCAAGGACCAATGAAGAAACAAAGCAGGTGAACGTCACAAGCTTTCAGCCAAGTGCTCATTGGCCTTTTTCAAGAGGTATGACTGCCAGTGGGCTGCTGGTACACCCTTATATATGCTAGCTGCCAGCTGATATCACTGGTGCTCACAGCCTTGCCATATATGGGCATAATTTGACTTGGCATTCAATATGCCCACTTCACCCATGTGATCCCTGGATTCCACATCATTCTGAGCTGCAGGAGGCCATCTCCATTAAGGGCGTTATTGGTGATTTTTATTTCAGTGGCTTATTTAATTACACAGTCCCAAAAGACATTAGTGTGAGCCACAACAGTGGTTTCATCGAATTTGATCAAGCGACCGTTTTCTAAAGCATGTTCAGCTAAAGTCGATTTCTCGAGGTAGTGTATGCGATAAAGCCTCTTGTTCTTCTGTCTGCATTGTTCTACCATTCATACCGATTTCCAACATATGACTGGCCGCACTCGCAAGCCATCTTGTAGACCCGAGGTATTCTGCGACCTACTCCATCTCTAACTGGTCTCAGGACTTCCGAATATTTATCAGAGACCTGAAGATCAATTTGATTTTGTGTCTTTTCAGTAGGTGGCATGTCTTGCTCAACATGGACCCACAGAATGGCAAGAAGACATGTTTCTTTTCCCACTTTTTGTCGGTGGTCTTATTGTGATTCTCACTTGAAAGCACTCCATTTATTTGATGAATGTTGTAACCGTAGTTCCTGAAGACCATACTGTCACCCTCATTAAGATGAAGATGGTCAGTCTGGTTGATAAAATCATTAGACCACAGAGCTGTGGTCAAAACGCACAATAACCCTGAAAGAGTGGTTTGGTGTGGGGCGGTAGAGGGGTGACGAGGACCGCGGTGGCCATAGTAGGATTGTGGACCACTCTGGCTGCGGCAGGGATGGAGCCTCTCCGTCGTTTCTAGGCCCCCGGTTAACATACAATACAATACAATGCAAAACAACACAATGATGATCATTTATGAGTCACTGCAAGCTTAATATCAGTAACATGTATTGTCTTAATACAACTGGCCAGAGCCAATAGTTTTTCTTATTGCACAAAAAAAGTATTTCATTCTCCTCCATCTATTTTTCTCCTTTTCACATCAAAACTAAGAATATTCCTGTTACTGTCAACTGGAGATACTATAAACACATTTTTTGTGTTTTCTTGATTTTATAAAGTGTGGTCAGTTATGTTGTTGTTGTTGTGGTCTTCAGTCCTGAGACTGCTTTGATTCAGCTCTCCATGCTACTCTATCCTGTGCAAGCTTCTCCATCTCCCAGTACCTACTGGAGGCTACGTCCTTCTGAATCCGATTAGTGTATTCATCTCTTGGTCTCCCTCTACGATTTTTACCCTCCACGCTGCCCTCCAATACTAAATTGGTTATCCCTCGATGCCTCAGAACATGTCCTACCAACCGATCCCTTCTTCTAGTCAAGTTGTGACACAAACTCCTCTTCTCCCCAATCATATTCAATACCTCCTCATTAGTTGTGTGATCTAACCATCTAATCTTCAGCAGTCTTCTGCAGCACCACATTTCGAAAGCTTCTATTCTCTTCTTGTCTAAACTATTTATCGTCCATGTTTCACTTCCATACATGGCTACACTCCATACAAATACTTTCAGAAACGACTTCCTGACACTTAAATCTATACTCGATGTTACCAAATTTCTCTTCTTCAGAAACGCTTTCCTTGCAATTGACGGTGTACATTTTATATCCTCTCTCCTTCGAGCATCATTAGTTATTTTGCTCCCCAAATAGCAGAACTCCTTCACTACTTTAAGTGTCTCGTTTCCTAATCTAATACCCTCAGCATCACCTGACTTAATTCGACGACATTCCATTATCCTCGTTTTTCTTTTGTTGATGTTCATCTTATATCCTCCCTTCAAGACACTGTCCATTCCGTTCCACTGCTCTTCCAAGTCCTTTGCTGTCTCTGACAGTATTACAATGTCATCTGCGAACCTTAAAGTTTTTATTTCTTCTCCATGGATTTTAATACCTATTCCAAATTTTTCTTTTGTTTCCTTTACTGCTTGCTCACCTCACCAAAAGTCTTGTTCCTCCTGCCACCGAACTTCACTAATTTCCACTATATCTAACTTTAACCTATCCATTTCCCTTTTTAAATTTTCTAATCTGCCAGCCTGATTAAGGGATCTGACATTCCACACTCCGATCCGTACAACGCCAGCTTTGTTTCTCCTCATAACAATGTCCTCCTGATTAGTCCCCGCCCGGAGATCCGAATGGGGGACTATTTTACCTCCGGAATATTTTACCCAAGAGGATGCCATCATCATTAACCATACAGTAAAGCTGCATGCCCTCAGGAAAAATTGCGGCTGTAGTTTCCCCTTGCTTTCAACCGTTCGCAGTACCAGCACAGCGAGGCTGTTTTGGTTAGTGTTACAAGGCCAGATCAGTCAATCATCCAGACTGTTGCCCCTGCAACTACTGAAAAGGCTGCTGCCTTTCTTCAGGACCATACATTTGTCTGGCCTCTCAACAGATACCCCTCCGTTGTGGTTGCACCTACGGTACGGCTATCTGTATCGCTGAGGCACGCGAGCCTCCCCACCAATGGCAAGGACTATGGTTCAAAGGGGGAGGTGGTTGGTTATATAATTGATATCAATGGGTTTCTGTATATCATTCAGGTTCTTAAGGGCAATTGTAGCCTCAAAATGAATGGAAATCGTGTTTATGACATGTTTTAACAACATTGTGTGTAAAGTTACTCCATTCAAAGAGTACATGCATATTCAAATGCAGAGATATGTAAACAGGCAGAATATGGCGCTGCAGTCGGCAATGCCTATATAAGACAACAAGTGTCTGGTGCAGTTGTTAGATCGGTTACTGCTGCTACAATGGCAGGTTATCAATATTTAAGTGAGTTTGCACGTGGTGTTATAGTCGGTGCACAAGGGATGGGACATAGCATCTCTGAGGCAGCGGTGAAGTGGGGATTTTCCCATATGACCATTTCACGAGTGTACGGTGAATATCAGGAATCCAGTAAAACTTCAAATCTCTGACATCGCAGCAGCTGGAAAAAGACCTGCATGAATGGGACCAACGACAACTGAAGAGAATAGTGCAGTGTGACAGAAGGGCAACCCTTCCACAAATTGCTGCAGATTTCAATGCTGGGCCATAAATAAGTGTCAGTGTGTGAACCATTCAATGAAACATCATCAACATAGTCTTTTGGAGCCGAAGACCCACTCGTGTACCCTTAATGACTGCACGACATGAAGCTTTACACCTCACCTGTGATCATCAACACCGACATTGGACTGTTGATGACTGGAAACAAGCGGATGGATGTGTAAGGGTATGGAGACAACCTCATTAATTCATGGACCCTTCATGTCAGCTGAGGACTGTTCAAGCTGGTGGAGGCTCTGTAATAGTGTGGCGCGTGTGCAGTTGGGAGTGCTATGGGGCCCTTGATATGTCTAGAGATTACTGTGATAGGTGACACATACGTAAGCATCCTGTCTGATCACCTGCATCCATTATTCATGTCCACTGTGCATTCCAACAGATTTGGGCAATTCCAGCAGGATAACTCGACACCCCATACATCCAGAATTGCTATAGAGTGGCTCCAGGAACATTATTTTGACTTTAAACACTTCCACTGGCCATCAAACTCCCCAGACATGAACATTATTGAGCATATCTGGGATGCCTTGCAACGTGCTGTGCAGAAGAGATTCCACCCTCTCATACTCTTATGGATTTATGGACAGCCCTGAAGCATTCATGGTGTCAGTTTCCTCCAGCACTACTTCTGACATTAGTCGAGTTCATGCCACATCATATTGTGGCACTTCTGCATGCTTGCGGGGGCCCTGCACAATATTAGGCAGGTGCACCAGTTTTTTGGCTCTTCAGTGTACTTTGCAAGATATTTGGCAGTATTGCCTTATAATGGATAACTTTACACATGTCTGGAAATTTTAAATGGAAAGAAAACAGAAATCTGAAGTGGCATGACACTTTTCATAGCTTTATTGACTTGTTGGAACCTATTACAAGGATAAATGCAATATGGCAAGTCATTTAAATTTTAAGTTTTTATTATGTAAATTGAAAATAATGTTTCTGCTGTGTCTGGAGCATGAGTTTCTCACCTTCACTTTTATAGTATTTCTATAGCAGGATGAGGCACTACTAACCTTGATTTCACTTCAATAAAGACTGGATACGTACATAAAAGATTGCAGGTGTTCTTTGAACTACAAAGATCATCTTTGTAATACCACAGGTTCATCAAGTAGCCCCTAGTTATTTATTTGGGAGATATCTCCAACATCAGGCCATACAAATGTCTATGTTGAGTCACCTGTCATCTTCACGAACTTAACTTGAATCTCATCATAAGATAGCACTTGTCCAATAATTTCCTCAGTATCCTTATGTTCTGCTTTTGTTTGCAGTTGTCGTAAAGTTACCCCCACCCAAGCAAAAGTCACACACCTTTGCTTGTTTTCAGCTTGCTAGTAAAATGTCTCCACTAAAAAAGTGTTTCACCTACTGTTCCACATAACTATGACATGGCAATGACAGTTTCTAAGCAATGTAAAAATACGTAAAGATACTCACATCCAATTAACTGCATTTATCATCCTGCATCATGATGTATGAACAACACTGTCATGATTTTTCAATCCAGTAAAGTTCACTATGTCTTATCTAAGCAGCCATTTTACTCAGAATTTCCAAAACAGGCCATGGGCGGCACCCCACAGAACTTAATGGGAAGTGTGTAAAGTAACCCAGGTTTCATAATTTAACCCAGTTTATGGTACATCAAATTCAGTCATTATCTTAAAACCATTGCAGAGTATACCCTTGTACGTTTCATCCTCTCAGAAACTAAACTCTGCTTATATTCTGCTAAACACAAAAATAGTTTTATACATAATCACTATTATGAATTTGAATATTTTATTTCCATGCATTCAGAAGACAGCAGTAGATTTTAAGCAACTTTCTTCTTCTCTGAATTTCTAATTCCTCTGAAGCACACATAAATTTGATAATTACTGAAGATTTTTGTACCCAAATGTAAAAAAAACTTTGGACAAAAACAGAAGGCATTCAGCCTGATCCATCTATTTGCCATGCTTTCTGTCAAACTACAGCAAGCTGTAGTCTCAAAATAAAATGGCACAAAACCTACAGCACTGCTCCCTGTCTAGCACTGCTGCAATTGCATTCTCACAATGAGTGGCTTTTGGATATTAGCGAGATCATGAAAACCAATCCTCTGCAACAGTTAACATGTTCATCTGATGATTAGATTATAGTGTATGTTTTAGAGTTCAGTTGTTACATCATATTTCAAAAGAAAATATAAAACTGACAAGAATATTTAGAACATACAGAGTGAATATCGAACACACACAGAGACTGGCAATAGCAAGAAAAACTTTCCTGAAAAGCAAGATGATGTTAACAACAAATACAAATTTAAGTGTTAGGGAGCCTTTTATGAATGTATTCATTTGGAGTGTGGTGTCATGTAGAAGTGAAAGGAAGAAAATAAATGGTAAAGAGAATATAAGCTTATTTGGTGCTACAGAAAAATCCTGAAGATTAAATGTATAGTTTGGATAAGTAACAAGGAGGTACTGAATGGAATTAGACATCAAAGAGCTTAACATCAAAACTTGCCTAACAGAAGAAAGAGATTGATTAGACACATCCTGAGGCATCAAAGAATAGTTTAATTTGGCCTAGAGGAACGTGTCAGGGGTAAAAATTGCAGGAGGAAATCAATGTTAAATACAGTAGGCAGGTTTAAATTGATGTAGGGTGCAGTAGTTATGCAGGTAGTAAAAAGTTTATACAGGAAAACAAGTCAGTCTTCAGACTGATGAATTCAACAATTACAATAAGCACTCTGTATTACTCGGCAAGGTGAATCAGTTACCTGGCTGTAATGGGAACTACTTGGCGATGTGACTTGTTACAGTAATGTTCTAGTCCATCTCAGAGTGTGAGCACAAAAAGGGACTGCAGAAAATACCTTTGCGGAAAGCCATGACTACTTGCTATTAACATCGTTAATATTACAGTCAATGAAAACAAGAAAAGTGTGATAGTGCTGACACAGAAGGTGATAAAAGATGCATTCAGTTAGGGAATGGTGTGCAAATTACAGAAGGAGGGATATGATGCCAAGTGGAGTAGGACATCAAGTATGTGCTCCAAAACAGAATTAGAGAAATGCATACAATAAATATTTCATTGGTGATCTAAATAAATTGCTGCAATATTATGGCCATGGAAGGAAATACAATCTTTGCAGAAATTTCACAGCTGTTGTTTCACTGAATTAGCCTTCCCTACTAGAAAAGAAACTCTAAGAAAAACTGTTCCATCTATGGGATTTGATTTTAGAAGTTGCTAGAATGAATGAGTCATGAACATACTAGCAAAAAAGCCTATGATATCAGACTTTTAAAAAAAATTTATAAAATGAAGCATTAGCATAAAGTGACCAATGGTTTACTTAGATGAGCCATGGATCCAGACACACTACACTGTGAAAAATATTGCAAAGTGGCAATGTGTGAACAGTGTCATTGGACAACAGTGCCAGAGAGCGTTTCATTGTTGTGACTGCAGAGTTTTATTTTTTGTTCACATTTCCTCTGTGACAACAGGAAAACTTCAGACTATCATGTAGAAATGGCAAAAAAAATACAAATCTGTAGAGACAAAGAAAACCAAACTTTCACATTAATTATGGAGCAACAAACACTTTCTCTTTATTCAATTGGTAAACTCTTGCAAAAAATGTCCCTTCTTACTGCTGTCATGCCATCTAGACCTAAATCCTACAGAACTATTATGAAATCTTGCAAAGATAATCATGATACATCACACATCTTACTCACTAACCTGAAAAACTTAACAGCTCATGCTTCTGCTGCTAATAAATAAATGTTGTTTGTCATCTAGCTTGGTGCATACCTTTTGATGTAACACTACTTTGGTGATTTATGCATCAATTTTTCTGGTTATAGTTGGCATTACAAGGCTAAGTGGGTTTCCTTCCAAACCTTTCCACCTACGAAAAATTTGAGATGGTCACTGGGAATCAAACACAGGACCTTGGCATTACTAGCCACAAATGCTAACCACTAGAACACAATGTCACTTTGCTTATGTGGCTGTGACATTATCTTTTACTGCTGTGTCCTTAGAAGACTTGAAAGTATACGTATCATGCCAAAAAAGTGTGTGATGATGAGTGGAGGAGACACACTTTGATGGCCAAGGAACTGAAAATATAAATAAAATCACTCAGCACAGATTCAAACAAAAAGTCAGCATTGTCATCCTCCAGTGAAACAGCAGCAAAGAATCAACAGATACACACGTAGAAAATAGCGATGTCACTGGGGAAGATAGTTTTCCAGATATTGCCCTTCTTACTGCTGCCCACTGTGAGCAGCCAAGGTGAGATATACTATGTGTCCCAATTCCGGTCTTATTCTAAATGGGTACTTCATTTAGATGTGAGTATAGACATTTAGCGTGCGACAGCACTCCTCTTGTAACAGTACTGGAAGGTACACAATTACTACCTCCCCTCCTTGCTTATAGGGCATGAACACAGGGGCACCGGCACCCTGGCCAGATAATTGGATTGCTTTGCTGGGTAAAACTTCAGCTAAGGGAATTAAAATACACTCATCTATGGAATCTAAAGGAAGTTCTAGACATTACAGGCATAATAAAGAAGAAAATTGTAGAAAATAAAGTAACTTTTGCATCTGTTGCCTAAAGATGCTTCTACTAGAATAAAGAAATTTTTCTTGCTGTTCTGAGTTAATGCATACACAAAACATCACACTTTGCCATCACTTGTTCCTACCAACACACAATTCTCATTTAACAAAGAATTAAATACTGCTCTTGGTTGGTGTCACAACGTAGTTGTCAGTCTCACACATTGCAATTCTTGACTGAATTACTCTGCCCATATTCAGTATGTTCTGGTATAAGATTAGGGATCATGGTAGCGAGTTATGGTGACACATGACAAAAACAAAATTCAAGCTTACTTTGAAACTGGTCACACCAGGAAGAACGTTTTCCTCTGGAACTTCAACTTCATCTAAGAAAATCAATCCTGTAGCAGATGCCCGAAGTGAGAATTTGCCTTCTATTTTGGGTGTTGCCAATCCTTTAGCTCCATTCCTTTCCACAATGAATCCTCGTAACTTGCCGTCTTCACATTTTGCCCAAATAATTAAAATATCTGCAACTGGGGCATTGCTTATCCTGAACAGACAATAAGTTACATAAACATAGATGCAGTATTACAAGTACACTTTTCAAATCAAAAGAAATCAACACAATGGAAACTCATCGTAGATAGTATTAAGGAACAAGCATATGACAATATGATGTGTCTGAAATACCCAAATATAGCTACAGGTATGTACTATTATGCATGCCCACTCGGTTAGCTGTGCAGTCTAACGCACTGCCTTCCAGGTAGGAGGCATGCCGGTCCCCGGCACAAATCCATGCAATGGATTAGTGTCGAGGTCCGGTGTGCCAGCAAGTCTGTGGATGGTTTTTAAGGCGGTTTTCCATCTGCCTTGGCAAATGTGGGCTGGTTCCACTTATTCTGCCTCAGTTACACTATGTCAGCGATTGCTTCACAAACACTTTCTCCATGTACGCATACACCATCATTATTCTACCATGCAAACATTTGGGTTAATCTCGTCTGGTGTGATATGTTCCTGGGCAAGGGGAGGTGTCCACTGGGGGCTGAACCACACAATAACCCTTGGTTCGGTGTGGGGCGGCGGTGAGGTGAGTGGACTGCTGTAACCTGTTGTGGGATTGTGTACCACTGTGGGCTATAGCAGGGACGAAGCCTCTCCATCATTTCTAGGTCCTCAGTTCCATACAATACAATATTATTATGCATGATTATTAACATAGAAAAGCACCAGTGTAGGATTTTTATAACATAAGAAATGATATTATTATTATTATTATTATTAACCTTTATTTGTCTATGATACCTTTACAGCCTTGAACATTGTAATTACTGCACACTTACAATGATGATATCATGTCGTACATATAAGGAATACATAAGCTAAAATAGAAGCACATTAGATGCCATTATATAAACATTCAACGCCACTAATACACTGCAACATTCAAAAGTAATACTACTGATAATGGAGTTCAGAAATGTCTGAGTGGATATAAAAGTCTTTTAATTAACAGCTGTTTCAACTTGCTCTTAAAGAAATTTCCACAGAGCTGCTTTACATTATTTGGCAACCTATTATAAAATGCAAGTGGACTTTCATTTGTAGCACTTTTGTTACTCAGTATCATAATAACAACACGTTATGAGACCTTAGTTTCTCCCAGTGTATAGAATGTCGTCACCCAGCTGCATTCCCCTAAGTTATTTGAATACACCTTGTTCATGTATTGCATTAATAAAATCTCTATTCATTATGCTTATTGCATCATTCTCTTTTACAAATATAATTGTCATAAGCATATACCTTTATTGTATAGTCAATAAATTATACTTAATATAGTCCCAACACGACTAGTGTTTGCTTACAGTAGTAATAACCATAACTAGTATCTTCTGAAGCCTGAATATTTTATCCATGTAGACTGTGGGTGCTCCACCCCAAATTTCAGTCTCGTGTTGTAAATGAGAAGGGATTAATCCATAGAGCATTTGTTTAATAATAGGAGGAGTTATATATTTTTCAGGTGTTTTAGTAACCAAATATTTCAGCTAGTCTCTTTACAGATGTAGCTGACAGACTCTTTTCATGTAAGACACTCATCAATAACAATGTCTAAAAATTTATGTTTATTGGATGTTTCAACTGTAGACAGTGATTCAATATTTATATACACTTGAGACTGGCTGCAATTGAGCACCAACTTTATCACAACAGTCTTGGCCTTATTCGGTATAAGTTTATTCATGATCAGATGATCCATGATTAGTTCAAAGTTGTCTTTATTGTTTTGGAATGCTATCTGCTCATTGCGGCTGAGGATAATAAATGCTGTATCAGCAGCATAGTTCACTAGCTTTAAGTTTTATGATCTAAGAATACTTCCCCGGGAACTCCAAAGTTGAGAGTCTTGTATACTGATTTTACTGTGGGGCATTCTTACTTCCATTCTTATAAGATAGTTTAGCATACTGTCTCCCATCTCAGAGATAACTTATGAATTTTAGTGATACTGCTATTATACCGCTAATTTGGATAAAAGTACTGTATGATTTATAAAACCAAATGCCTTATGCAAATCTAGAATTAATACTTGCAACATTTAATACAGTGAAAAACCATACTTCAACATAATTGTTTCTTTTGTATCTGCACAGGCACGACAATGTTGCAAAACATAGCCATCAGCACAAATGTCACTAATCTAGCCAACTGTGGGCACTCAACCCGGGAGCCTGGAAGCTGGACCGCAGAAGAGGATAAACTCAATGTGCAAGTTGATCTATGGGGGAACAGTGAGTCCAAACACCATGTAGAGACACAAGGAGAAAAGCACAAAATGCAACCAGCATGAATTACCAAACAAATAACATGTGGAAACAAGAGCATGCTGCAATGTGGAAGTCAGGTCAGTGTTAGTCGATCACTCCATAGGAACTCACTGGCCCAACCTATCGTCCCTGGCAAGTAAACACCTGAGTCAGCAGTTCTGCCCATATGACACTCCACACATGACGTCCATGATAGCTTCTGCACTACTCTACCACAGAACCCACTGCAGTTCATCTGTGTCCATACATTTGTCTGCTGGTGGGGATACCAAAATTTCAATTGAGCAACACATTATTGGCTAGTTCTACAGCCCTGAAAGTTCTCCTTGGTACCCAAGCCACAAAACATAATATTTTTATTTATGCCAATGCAATGTTCTTCTACATCCACATTGATACAGGTATTTCAACGATTGGTGGTCCATTAAAGGTTCCCTTACCTGAAATGAAGTTCAGTACATTTCTATCATCTGTTCTATGCAAATAATTGAGGTTCAAAAAATTTTGAACTCAGGTCTACATTATTCATGTAATGTCCTGACAAACTGACAATTATTCTGGTATATGTTTCAAGTTTCCTGTTGTTGTTGTTGTTGTTGTCTTCAGTCCTGAGACTGGTTTGATGCAGCTCTCCATGCTAATCTATCCTGTGCAAGCTTCTTCATCTCCCAGTACTTACTGCAACCTACATCCTTCTGAATTTGCTTAGTGTATTCATCTCTTGGTCTCCCTCTACGACTTTTACACGACACGCTGCCCTCCAATGCTAAATTTGTGATCCCTTGATGCCTCAGAACATGTCCTACCAACCGATCCCTTCTTCTAGTCAAGTTGTGACACAAACTCCTCTTCTCCCCAATTCTATTCAAGACCTCCTCATTAGTTATGTGATCTACCCATCTAATCTTCAGCATTCTTCTGTAGCACCACATTTCGAAAGCTTCTATTCTCCTCTTGTCCAAACTATTTACCGTCCATGTTTCACTTCCATACATGGCTACACACCATACAAATACTTTCATAAACGACTTCCTGACACTTAAATCTATACTCGATGTTAACAAATTTCTCTTCTTCAGAAACGCTTTCCTTGCCATTGCCATTCTACATTTTATATCCTCTCTACTTCGACCATCATCAGTTATTTTGCTCCCCAAATAGCAAAACTCCTTTACTACTTTAAGTGTCTCATTTTCTAATCTAATTCCCTCAGCATCACCTGACTTAATTCGACTACATTCCATTATCCTCATTTAGCTTTTGTTGATGTTCATCTTATATCCTCCTTTCAAGACACTGTCCATTCTGTTCAACTACTCTTCCAAGCCCTTTGCTGTCTCTGACAGAATTACAATGTCATCGGCGAACCTCAACGTGGGCTACAACCCCGTCTCACTCCCTTCCCAACCACTGCTTCCCTTTCATGCCCCTCGACTCTTATAACTACCATCTACTTTCTGTACAAATTGTAAATAGCCTTTTGCTCCCTGTATTTTACCCCTGCCACCTTTAGAATTTGAAAGAGAGTATTCCAGTCAACATTGTCAAAAGCTTTCTCTAAGTCTACAAATGCTAGAAATGTAGGTTTGCCTTTCCTTAATCTATTTTCTAAGATAAGTAGTAGGGTCAGTATTGCCTCATGTGTTCCAACATTTCTGCGGAATCCAAACTGATCTTCGCCGAGGTCGGCTTCTACCAGTTTTTCCATTCGTCTGTAAAGAATTCGCGTTAGTATTTTGCAGTTGTGACTTATTAAACTGATAGTTCAGTAATTTTCACATCTGTCAACACCTGCTTTCTTTGGGATTGGAATTATTATATTCTTCTTTAAGTCTGAGGGTATTTCGCCTGTCTCATACATCTTGCTCACCAGATGGTAGAATTTTGTCAGGACTGGCTCTCCCAAGGCCGTCAGTAGTTCCAATGGAATGTTGTCTACTCCCGAGGCCTTGTTTTGACTCAGGTCTTTCAGTGTTCTGTCAAACTCTTCACACAGTATCGTATCTCCCATTTCATCTTCATCTACATCCTCTTCCATTTCCATAATATTGTCCTCAAGTACATCGTCCTTGTATAGACCCTCTATATTCTCCTTCCACCTTTCTGCTTTCCCTTCTTTGCTTAGAACTGGGTTTCCATCTGAGCTCTTGATATTCATACAAGTGGCTCTCTTTTCTCCAAAGGTCTCTTTAACTTTCCTGTAGACAGTATCTATCTTACCCCTAGTGAGATAAGCCTCTACATCCTTACATTTGTCCTCTAGCCATCCCTGCTTAGCCGTTTTGCACTTCCTGTTGATCTCATTTTTGAGACGTTTGTATTCCTTTTTGCCTGCTTCATTTACTGCATTTTTATATTTTCTCCTTTCATCAGTTAAATTCAATATTTCTTCTGTTACCTAAGGATTTCTACTAGCACTCGTCTTTTTACCTACTTGATCCTCTGCTGCCTTCACTACTTCATTCCTCAGAGCTACCCATTCTTCTTCTACTGTATTTCTTTCCCCCATTCCTGTCAATTGTTCCATTATGCTCTCCCTGAAACTCTGTACAACCTCTGGTTTAGTCAGTTTATCCAGGTCCCATCTCCTTAAATTCCCACCTTTTTGCAGTTTCATCAGTTTTAATCTACAGTTCATAACCAGTAGATTGTGGTCACAGTCGACATCTGCCCCTGGAAATGTCTTACAATTTAAAACCTGGTTCCTAAATCTCTGTCTTACCATTATATAATCTATCTGATACCTTCTAGTATCTCCAGGATTCTTTCATGTATACAGCCTTCTTTTATGATTCTTGAACCAAGTGTTAGCTATGATTAAGTTATGGTCTGTGCAAAATTCTACCAGATGGCTTCCTCTTTCATTTCTCTCCCCCAATCCACATTCACCCACTATGTTTCCTTCTCTCCCTTTTCCTACTCTCGAATTCCAGTCACCCATGAGTATTAAATTTTCGTCTCCCTTCATTACCTGAATAATTTCTTTTATCTCATCATAAGTTTCATCAATTTCTTCATCATCTGCAGAGCTACTTGGCATATAAACTTGTACAATTGTTGTAGGCGTGGGCTTCGTGTCTATCTTGGCCACAATAATGCGTTCACTATGTTGTTTGTAGAAGCTTACCTGAACTCCTATTTTTTTATTCATTATTAAACCTACTTCTGCATTACCCCTATTTGATTTAGTATTTATAACCCTGTATTCACCTGACCAAAAGTCTTGTTCTTCCTGACACCGAACTTCACTAATTCCCACTATATCGAACTTCAACCTATCCATTTCCCTTTTTAAATTTTCTAACCTACCTGCCCAATTAAGGGATCTGACATTCCATGCTCCGATCCGTAGAACGACAGTTTTCTTTCTCCTGATAATGACATCCTCTTGAGTAGTCCCCGCCCAGAGATCGGAATGGGGGACTGTTTTACCTCCGGAATATTTTACCCAAGAGGACGCCATCATCATTTAACCATACAGTAAAGCTGCATGCCCTCGGGAAAAATTACGGCTGTAGTTTCCCCTTGCTTTCAGCCGTTCGCAGTATCAGCACAGCAAGGCCGTTTTGGTTAGTGGTGCAAGGCCTGATCAGTCAATCATCCAGACTGTTGCCCCTGCAACTACTGAAAAGGCTGCTGCCCCTCTTCAGGAACCACACATTTGTCTGGCCTCTCAACAGATACCCCTCCGTTGTGGTTGAACCTATGGTACGGCCATCTGTATCGCTGAGGCACGCAAGCCTCCCCACCAACGGCAAGGTCCATGGTTCCTGTTAATAAGTCGTAATTCTTTCATAAAGTACAATGTATTCCCTTCCACAGAGAAGATGCAAGCAATAAGAACTGAAATAGACCAGCAATAACTTCAGCATGGACAACACCAACACCATCAACTACTTCAGTAACAACTAAACAAACAGGAGAGCCAATAAAAAAGTTTGGAATAATGCTGTCACCAACAGTCTTAGCAGATACACGCTTTATTGTCCCTACTACCATGTCCATCGTCATTTGTGCCATTCCAAGAAACACAGGGGCTTGAGACTCTTACAGGCAATACCAAAAGCAACATTTTGAGGTGTTCCAGGTGCATTGTGTGAATGTATGTAATTCAATTTTGTAATGGTTCTGCCACACATCTGTCACTGGCAGAAAACTTGAGAGGCTATCGTTTCTTATACCAGTAAACTCTTATATTATTATGTTAATTGCTAAATAATATTTTAACATTTTATTTTAGACAGCGAAAATAACCACTAAATTTTTGTACTATTCTGAACCACACAATGATAAAATTACTGTCATAACAAAGCAGCAAGAATGGGGACCAATGAGAATATGTTGGGGGCAACAGAAAGGGAGAAAAGACATGGGAGTGTGTCCTCTGTGACAGAAACAAACAGAAGGCTGTCAGAGGTGGGAGCTTTCCACTGTTTATGGTCAAGATACAGGACAGCAGTAGTAGCCAGCAGGGGGTCTTCAGCATGGACTGGTGAAGAAGGACATGGCACCTGATCCCACATAACGCTGCCATTGTAGGTGATGCAGCCACTGCCATTATGGACACTCCATCCAGAATTAGGAGCTCATTCAATTGTTAAGTCCTAGTCTCCAAGATTACAGGGGTAATAGTCTCAAAAGGCCAAAATGGCTGTCATTTGCTATGCTACACAAAGGAAGCATCAACTACCATTTTGTAAAATGATCCCTGTTGCTTCAAAGACTTGCTGTAAGGACATTTTATTAACTGAACTTAATGCTGTAGCAGTGGTTCAGAAATTCATTTATGTAAGCTACCATGTTTGCTGAGAATACGTAAGTCACAAGATATTGGAACCTGTGAGTTATCATCTCCCAAGTCACCGTAAATTAGTGATTCAACCCCTTTTGCAAAATTTCTTCTAAAAAATATAGTACGGAAAGATATCACAGCAGCTATGGAGTTTAGTGGCATCATCTCGCCAAAAGTGCTATGAAGACATCACAACTAACTGAACTTTCCAACTACATAGAACTGTAACCACAATAATTAAAAAAAAATAGAGTTTACTGTTTCATTTACCTTTCACTTGATTAACTCTGTCACTATTAACATTTTACTGGACTGTATACTGAACTCTAATTTTTTCTCAATACTATCTCAGAAGCAAAACTGGTAAGAAACTTGTATTTTTCATCTTATTCATGTATATGTTTGGACTCAACTTTTCCATGAAGTTGAGTGTCACCTGTCAGCACTGTTGGCCACAGAACTCAGGTTACTGTGGAGCAGAGATATGAATGTATCAAGTTTTCCTTTGCAGGAAAACAATTTCATAACTACTATGACCAAATGTGAGAAGAGCAAGGGAGGTTGTAGAGAGTGAAAGTGATGGAGGTTGAGGCCAGCCTGTTGCCAGGGGCAGAGAGGTTTTTGTATGGGCATTTATGAACCCAGTGTAGTGGGAACACAGTATAGCACATATCTATGTAGAACTAGCATTTCTATTGTTAATAACTTTTCTCATACAGCTCAGGATAATAAAAAAATAACTACTAATTTTCTGTCTAAAATAAAACATACAATCTTATTTTGTAGTAAATATTATCTTAATTATCTCTTTGTCTGCTGTGTAAAAGACTCAAACTGTTGTGACAGTGCCACGACATTTAACAGTGCCGCCACGACAGTACGCACAAATGGCGATAGAGGCACTCCGCAACTCGGCTGAGCGCGGGAGCGCCACCTAGCTATGAACGGCGCCGGCCGCATGTCACAGCACGGCAGTCGAATAAGAGATACTGAGTTGTTATCATGTAACCAGCTATTGCTTCTAAGTGAGTGTGTTTGAATATCCACGCAATTATTGGGGATTAAAGGTTATAACACTTTTTGGCGACGAGGTCGGATATTTTCACTGTGTTGTAGATTTGTGTGTTCGTGACGGGGCAGACATGGAACAGCTTATGCAAGCGCTCATTGAACAACAAACACAGTTGACGGCTGCTATTCAGGCATTGTCGACATTGCTTACTCATCGTCTGGCTTCCTCTTCTCCGCCTCCATTCTCTCCTTACAACGAGGCCGCTGAAGACTGGGATGATTATGCGAAGCGTTTGCGGCAACACTTCTTGGCTTTCGGCGTTGTCGACACTCCTATGTGTAAGTCGTCATTTCTATCTTGGATTTCCCCACGGATCTATCAGCTGCTATCTCAGTTTGCCCCTCTGCCGGAACCTGCCTCTCTGTCCTTCCAAGAAATGTGTGACTTATTGTCTAACTATTACCGAAAAAACACCCACGTCGTTCCCACCCGCGTGGCGTTCTACCAGTGTCGTAAACAGCCCCATCAATCTTACCGGGCTTGGGCGGTGGAACTACACGGTCTGAGTAGGAAATGTCAGTTTGTCACGGACACTCATCATGAGTCTTATGCTGATTCAATGGTTAGGGATGCTATTCTACGGCTTGCTCCTGATAAAGAAGTTCGGCAACGTACCCTACAACTGCCAAACCCGTCGTTGTCAGAAGTTCTAAGCATCGCTCAATCCTTTGAAGTGTCTCACACTGCTGGCGCGCAAATAGATGTGTGGTGTGATGTAGGCGCTGTACAGTCAGCTTTCGACCCGGACAATTTGCCTGTTTCACAGGAGAACAAAGATGTGGCGGCAGTTCACTCACGTAAGCAACGTCGCGTTGGGCCGCAACGCTCGCAGCGACAACAGCAACCACGGAAGCAGGTTCGTTCCGCACTTCCTTCTTGTCCACATTGTTTCGTACAGCATGACAGGGCCGTGTGTCCAAAACGTTGGGCCACGTGTAATTCATGTAGGAAAAAAGGCCACATTGCTTCTGCGTGTCAGTCCCCTAAAGTTCCTGTCGACGAGGACGAGGCATCGGACATGGATGTTAACTGTGTGCTTTCTCAAACAAATAAGTTGTTTGTTACTGTTCGTGTTCTGGATAAAGACATTCGCATGCAAGTGGGCACTGGCTCTGCAGTAACTTTCATTAATTCTCGCACGTATTTGGAGTTGGGCTCCCCTCCCTTGTCTCCAGTTACGCGAAATCTGAGAACTTATAATAAACAGAAAATTCCCATCATTGGCCAGTTTGATGCTTCCACTGCCTACAAGTCTGTTGTTCGGCCCCTCACATTTTATGTAGTGGATAATGCGGGCTGTAATGGAACTGACGAATAGACGTCATTTTATGTTATGATACACTATTAGAAGTCACTTTATTTTATTATTCACTAAAGTCATGTTATAAAAGCTTTTGCTTAAGATAATACTAAGTTAGGTGTTGCGATCAATAATCGATATTGGAATTGTATGTTCTTTGTAGCTTATGACCGTGTTCTTTGGTCTACTACGGGCTTTTAGCCACTTGTGTGTTGGCCGCGGTTGAGTGTAGTTGTGCATATAGTTCTTGCAATAAATGTGTTTGATACAAAGAAACCGTGGAATACTGCGTCATTTTTCGATAGTCCAGTAATAATTAAAAAACCCACACCTTTTTCGTGGACCCAAAGCAGCCAAGGAATCATCGCCTAGACAACAAGAAGCCACAAGGACAACGCAGACACAGCAGCATCAACAAAGGAGACATCATGGCCAGCTCTACTAAATTAATTTACAGCCATTAGCCACACCGTAACGGTGTCCTTATGGAGTTAACTTTTCCTGCACAGTAGAGCCGGTTCGTGACAGGGCACTGAAAACCTGTTTGGTTATGATGCTTTCCAGTTGTTCGGGTTCTCCGTTGATGATGATGTGCATCTCATATCTGAGGATATTCCGTATCAACAGCTGGATGGATTGGGTTCTGAATTTTTGTTCGTGTTCTCTGCTGGTCTGGGTCGTGCCAAGGATTTTGAAGCCCACATTACTCTTAAACCTACAGCTTGCCCTAAGTTTTTCCTGGCACGCCCTATTCCGGTAGCGTTGCATGCACCTGTCAAGGCTGAGATAGACAGGTTAACAGCTTCGGTGATTCTCCTTCCTGTTACCTCCAGCGAATGGGCATCACCAATCGTGGTGGTTTCTAAACCAAACGGGAGTCTGCGATTATGTGGTGATTTTAAAGCCACTGTCAACGCTCAGAGCCTCATTGACACTTATCCTCTTCCCCGTCCTGAGGAGTTATTTACCAAGCTCACTGGGGGTCAGTTCTTTTCCAAACTTGACTTATCGGAGGCGTACCATCAGTTGCCATTGGATGCTTCTTCTAAGGAATTTCTCGTCATCAACACTCCTTGTGGGTTGTATTAGTACCAGCGGTTACCATTTGGCGTAGCTCGCGCGCCGGCCATTTTTCAGCGGTTTTTGGAACAGCTCACGGCTTCCGTTCCTGGCTGCATAAACTATCTGGATGACATTGTTGTCACGGGGGCATCCACTGAGGAGCACCTTCGCAATTTGCGTTCACTGTTTCGGGTTTTGCATTCGGCTAGGTGGAGGTGCAATCTGGACAAGTCACAGTTCTTCCAACCCTCCATTGTGTATCTTGGTTTCCACTTGTCCCGTGAGGGTATACATCCTCTACGTCAGCATGTTGCGGCCATTAACGCTCTACCCCGGCCGTCTACGGTCAAAGAACTTCAGGCGTTTCTAGGCAAGATTGCTTGTTATCACAAATTCATTCCATCCGTGGCGGCGGTCGCTCATCCTCTGCATCAGTTGTTATGAAAAAACGTCCCTTTCTGCTGGTCCGACGAGTGTGAGCAGGCTTTTGTCCGCCTGAAGGCTCATTTGCAGTCGGCGCCTTGTCTTGCCACATTCCGTCCGGATCAGCACTTGGTTCTGGCGACTGATGCGTCACAGTATGGCCTAGGGGCTGTTCTCGCCCATCGGTATGAGGATGGGTCGGAACGACCCATTGCCTATGCTTCCAAGACCCTCAATGATGCGCAACGGCATTACACTCAAATCGAAAAGGAGGTGCTCGCTATCATTTATGCTCTAAAAATGTTCAGCATTTTTTTGTATGGTTCTAAGTTTCACCTCATCACTGACCACAAGCCGCTGGTCTCTTTGTTCAGCCCATCGGTGTCGCTTCCGGATAAGGCAGCTCACCGCCTGCAACGTTGGGCCTTATACTTGTCTCGTTTTCACTATGAGATTCACTATCGCCCCACGGCCCAGCACGCCAACGCTGACGCATTGTCGCGATTGCCGATGGGCCCCGACCCAGTTTTCGATCGTGATGAACTACTCTGTTTCCACATTGATGAGGAAGAAAGTCGTGCGGTCGAGGGTTTTCCACTCACAGGTTCGCAGGTCGCGTCAGCTACTGCGCAGGACACGGTCCTGCGTCAGGTGATCGGTTTTGTTCAACGGGGTTGGCCGGACAGGACCCAGGGCCGGGCATCGGATCCCCTTCGCAACTACCATGCCTTGCGCCTTCATCTGTCTGTTCGTGATGGTGTTGTTCTTCTGGCCACGGATGGTGCATCTCCATGGGTCATGGTGCCAGCCTCTCTTCTCAAAGATGTTCTCAAACTGTTGCATGAAGGCCATTGGGGTATTTCTTGGACTAAGTCCCTGGCCCGCAGGCACGTTTATTGGCCCGGTATTGATTCGGACATCGCCCACATGGTTGCTGCGTGTGGTCAGTGTGCTCAACAACTGGCTGTACCTCGTACAATGCCCTCTCCGTGGCCTGATCCAGCGCAGCCATGGGAACGGGTGCACGCTGACTTTCTCGGCCCCTTCCTCGGTACTTATTGGCTACTGTTGATTGACGCCTTCTCGAAGTTTCCGTTTCTTGTTCGATGTTCGTCGTCCACCACTGCAGTGACGATGCTGGCTTTGTCCAAAATCTTTGTGCTAGAAGGTCTTCCATCCACGATCATCACAGACAATGGCCCTCAGTTCTCTTCGCAGTCCTTCCGTGATTTTTGTACTGGACAAGGGATTCATCATGTTACAGCACTGCTCTTCCATCCGCAATCGAATGGGGAGGTCGAGTGCCTTGTCTGCAGTTTCAAAAGCCAGATGAAAAACTTCCGTAGTGATTTATCCACAGATGACGCTCTGCTGCAATTTCTGAGTTCTTATCGCTTCACGCCTCTGGGTGATCGCAGCCCTGCTGAACTCTTGCATGGCCGCAAACCGCGCACTCTACTGCACCTGCTTCACCCTGTCAGGCCTTGTGCTGTGTCCCCTAGTGCGGGAAAATACTTGGTGGGTGCCGACATGTGGGCATGAGAGTATGGATCTCAACCTAAATGGATTCCAGGGGTGGTCAAGGCTCTTCGCGGCCGCCGGCTTTGTGAAATACATACAGACGACGGCATGGTTGTTCGTGATTATGACTAGATGCGCCCACGAGTGGTGGCCACGCCGGTGCCACCGCCCCTTCCTTCTCCTCCACCAGCCCGAGAAGCCAGTCCTGTCGCTGCTGCTGATCTACCGTACGTGTTGATGCAGCCGCCGTCGCTACCATTGCTGAGTACGCCGGAACCGGCCCCAGTTGCGACGCCGCCTTCTCCGGGACCCATCTCGCTGGAGCACAGCCCCGGGTCCACGACACCTATGGATTCTGCTCCGGAATTTTCACCCATCTCATCCAGGAGGCACGTTCCACGCACGAGCTTCCATCCTGGACATTTTCGACCATACTCTCGTGTCTCTCCACAGGATCTTCTCGGGGCCTCACAAGAGGCCATGGATGTCTCCGCACTGTCCTTGTCTGCAAGGAAGTGAGTGTTTTTTTTTCTTCAAGAGGGGAAAAGTGTTGTGACAGTGCCATGACATTTAACAGTGCCGCCACGACAGTACGCGCAAACAGCGATAGAGGCACTCCGCAACTCGGCTGAGCGCGGGAGCGCCACCTAGCTACGAACGGCACCAGCCTCATGTCACGGCACGGCAGTCGAATAAGAGATACTGAGTTGTTATCATGTAACCAGCTATTGCTTCTAAGTGAGTGTGTTTGAATATCCACGCAATTATTGGTGATTAGAGGTTATAACACAAACCCTTCCATCTTCATACTCTTCATCAATATTTTGCCACATTTGATAACTTTTGAGACAAAAATTAGGTCAAAATATAACAGAACCGTTACAATTTCTTGTCATGGATAGAGACACAAATATTTAAGGTACTGAGAAAATATACGCCATTAATGAACCCAGTCTTGTTGCCTATGGCCTATTCCAGTCATATGTCAACAAGGAAAGCCACTTTGTTGTATATCAGTGCCAGAAGCATCAGGGGCAACTTTATGAGGTACTATATTTGTGGTTTGACCTGTAAATGCCGTTTGCATGAAACAAATGAAGATCTTTGTATAAAATGTTTTCAGTTATCTTGCCATGTGAAATCAGAGTAAAAACTAAAAATTTTGATGATTATATCAATCGACTTCATCAACAGTACCTAACAGCAACCAGCTGATGGATGTAATCATTAAAACCTAAATGTTTTACTATAATTTCAAGCAGCAAAAAGACTAAAAACACCAGATTCTATATGTTTAAATTCTGAATTTGAACAGTCCTATACAAACTTCCTAATGCACAGTGGTACTGTCCATTTTAGGAACTCTGTTGTGAGTAATTAAAACTAGATGATCACACAGTAGAAGACTATCATACAGATTTGGAAGTTGCAATGCCAGGAGATTTGAAAGTAGAAGTGCCGTACAGCTCAAACTGCATCACTTCCCTCACGTTCAATACCATCAACAGCCTATAACAGTACACACCTCATTGGCAAGCCATGTGGGTTGATCATCCATAGCAAAAGAGGCTACTCCCAAAGAAAGCAACAGAGTGACAACACAGCAAAACTGGTTTGTCACTTATGTACATAGGATGTGACAATCTAACTTGAAGACATCTGTTGGCCACATAAATTTAAAAATCCTCAGCTATTTGTGATCTCAGCCAGTGTGGACATAACGCAGTCACTTAGTCAGCTTTAATGATTATTGCAAACACTAAACTATGTTCCATTTGGAAACTTCATTTCATTTGACCCCATAATTAGGGATGCTGTTAAGTCAGTGTCCAATGCAATTCCCTTCTAAGTATTCAGAAACCTCTGCGATTAATTTGCTATGATTTTCTCACCTGGATCAGGGTGTGCTACAAGTTATGAAGCCAACCATGGAACTTGGTGCAGTGCGATGGCTTGTGTGCCTCCAAGATACAGTTACCTGCACGATAGGTGTAACCACATGTGAGGGGTGTCTGACTCAGAATAACATAGGCCTCCTGAAGCGAGATAGCAGGTTGTTCAGTAGTAGTTGGGATGATTGATTGATCTGGTATTGTAATATTAACCAATATGGCCTTTCTATGTTGGTACTCCACTGGCTGAAATCAAGAGGAAACTACAGCTATTAGATTTGCTGAGGACACACAGTTCTATTGCATGGTTTAACGGTGCTGGTATCCCATTGTTTAGAGGGCCAGTAATTTGATAGCAATAAATGGGAAATGGGAAAAATAGTGGGAAAATATGGACTAGAGGAAAGGAATGGAAGGGGAAGCAGCCTGACAGAATTTTGCACAGAGTATGGTTTCATCATTTCCACACTTGATTTAAGAATCATGAAAAGAAATTTGTATGCAAAGAAAAGACCTTAAGACACAAGACGGTTTCAAAGTGAAAAATATTTCAAGGGACAGATGTGGACTCAGACCATAATATAGTGGTTATAGACTGCAGATTAAAACTAAAGAAATTGCAGAAAAGCAGGAAATTAAAGAGATGGGGCTGCCTAAGTTAAAGGAACCAGAGGTGGTTGAGAATTGCACTTGGAGCATTACGAATTAACTGAAACAGGCAGAAGGAATACAGTAAAAAATGAAAGGGTAGCATAATGAAAGCAGCATAGAATTATAAAGGCAAGAAGAAAGGCCCAGTAGAAATCCTTGGATAACACATGAGATATGGAATGTAACTGACCGAAAAGAGAAAATACAAAAATGCAGTAAATGATGGTGTCAAAAGGGAATGCAGATGTGTAAAACATCTGACTGACAGACTTTCAACATGGTAAAGCAGGAATGACTAGGGGAGGAATATGAAGCTGTAAAAGCATGCATGACTACTGGAAAGACATATGCTGCCTAAAGAAAAAATCATAGAGACCTTTGCAGAAAACAGAAGCAGCTGTATGGATGTCAAGAGCCCAGTTGGCAAGCTACTACCAAGTTAAGAAAGGAAGGCTGGAAGTTGGAAGGAATATGTGGAAGGGAAATAAAGTTGAAGACAATATTATAGAAAGGGAACAGGAAGTAGATGAATATGAGACAACACATTTGATTCTGCAATAAGAATTTGGTAGACAGCTGAAAGATCTAAGACGAAACAAGGCACGTAGGGTGGATGACAATCCCTCAGAATTACAAAGAGCCTTGGGAGAGCCAGATATGAAAAAAACTAGTCCACCTTGAGTGCAAGATTTGTAAGAAAAATGAAATATAAACTTATTTCAAGAAAAATGTAATAATTCCAATTCCAAAAATGGCAGGTGCTGGCAGGTGTGAATATTACTGAACTATCAGATTATTATTATTTCTTTCCTTTCTCAGACGTTATGTCTGGTTAAAAATGGAAAGTGACGCGGACCTTGATCGAGTGTGACTTTCTTTTAACTGTACGGTATATGTTACATTGCATTTAGGAACTTTTGGGTAATTGAACATGTATCAATAATTACAGATTTCTGTAGTTGTATATATACATTTGGATGTAGCAGTATTGCATCGATGTACTGGTGGATATTGTGTGGTATGACTCCTGTAGTTGATAGTATAATTGGTATAATGTCAACTTTATCCTGATGCCACATGTCCTTGACTTCCTCAGCCAGTTGGATGTATTTTTCAATTTTTTCTCCTTTTTTTTCTTCTGTATATTTGTTGTATTGGGTATGGATATTTCGATTAGTTGTGTTAATTTCTTCTTTTTATTGGTGATTATGATGTCAGGTTTGTTATGTGGTGTTGTTTTATCTGTTATAATGGTCCTGTTCCAGTATAATTTGCATTCATCATTCTCCAGTACATTTTGTGGTGCATACTTGTATGTGAGAACGTGTTGTTTTATTAGTTTATGTTGTATGGCAAGTTGTTGATGCATTATTTTTGCTACATTGTCATGTCTTCTGGGGTATTCTGTATTTGCTAGTATTGTACATCCACTTGTGATGTGATCTACAGTTTCTATTTGTTGTTTGCAAAGTCTGCATTTATCTGTTGTGGTATTGGGATCTTTAATAATATGCTTGCTGTAATATCTGGTGTTTATTGTTTGATCCTGAATTGCAATCATGAATCCTTCCATCTCACTGTATATATTGCCTTTTCTTAGCCATGTGTTGGATGCGTCTTGACCGATGTGTGGCTGTGTTAGATGATACGGGTGCTTGCCATGTAGTGTTTTCTTTTTCCAATTTACTTTCTTCGTATCTGTTGATGTTATGTGATCTAAAGGATTGTAGAAGTGGTTATGAAATTGCAGTGGTGTAGCCGATGTATTTATATGAGTGATTGCTTTGTGTATTTTGCTAGTTTCAGCTCGTTCTGGAAAGAATTTTCTTAAATTGTCTACCTGTCCATAATGTAGGTTTTTTATGTCGATAAATCCCCTTCCTCCTTCCTTTCTGCTTAATGTGAATCTTTCTGTAGTTGAATGTATGTGATGTATTCTATATTTGTGGCATTGTGATCATGTAAGTGTATTGAGTGCTTCTATGTCTGTGTTACTCCATTTCAATACTCCATATGAGTAGGTCAATATTGGTATAGCATACGTATTTATAGCTTTTATCTTGTTTCTTGCTGTCAGTTCTGTTTTCAGTGTTTTTGTTAGTCTTTGTCTATATTTTTCTTTTAGTTCTTCTTTAATATTTGTATAATCTATTCCTAGATATTTATAGGCATCTGTTTTATCCATCGCTTCTATGCAGTCGCTATGGTCATCCAATATGTAATCTTCTTGTTTAGCGTGTTTTCCCTTGACTATGCTATTTTTCTTACATTTGTCTGTTCCAAAAGCCATATTTATATCATTGCTGAATACTTCTGTTATCTTTAGTAATTGGTTGAGTTGTTGATTTGTTGCTGCCAGTAGGTTTAGATCATCCATGTATAGCAAATGTGTGATTTTGTGTTGGTATGTTCCAGTAATATTGTATCTATAATTTGTATTATTTAGCATGTTGGATAGTGGGTTCAGAGCAAGGCAGAACCAGAAAGGACTTAATGAGTCTCCTTGGTATATTCCACGATTAATCTGTATTGGCTGTGATGTGATATTATTTGAATCTGTTTGGATATTAAGTGTGGTTTTCCAATTTTTCATTACTATGTTTAGGAACTGTATCAATTTAGGATCTACTTTGTATATTTCCAATATTTGTAGTAACCATGAGTGGGGTACACTATCAAAAGCTTTTGGTAATCAATGTATGCGTAGTGTAGTGACCTTTGTTTAGTTTTAGCTTGATATGTCACTTTTGCATCTATTATCAGTTGCTCTTTACATCCTCGTGCTCCTTTGCAACAGCCTTTTTGTTCTTCATTTATAATTAACTTCAGTCATTACACAGAAATTAATAACACATACAACACAGAACAAAATTATAAATGAAGAACAAAAAGGCTGTATAAGTGGGAATGCATTTACATCGATTGGATGAACATTATGAAAACGAACACTCGAAACCGATGTTTCACGTAAGTCACATGCAACGAAAAATCTGTAACGCAACCATCTGTGTGTGGCATGTTTATAATTACGTTTTATTTATATTTTAGGACAATTAATCTATAAAAACACACCAAATGTCAGAAATAAAATCGTGTAAACCGTCTGATGATGAGTCACAACAATTCGAAACCGGTAATGGTTTCCTTTGAATAAAGGAACTCAAAGTAAATTTGTGGCTGGTTGCTGTCCTAACAACATCAACATTTGTCTTCAAACAACAGCCACGGTCTCCATCATGTCATCATATGACAAAATTGCATTAAGCTGAAATTTTTCTTCTATATCTAACATGTGTGCCACTTCGTGTTCTATTTTTGCTTGTTCTGGTGGTTGTCTTAAGATTTCGTTTTCCTCTGATTGTTTAATTGATACATGTTGTTCTTTGTTTATTTGCTCTCGGATGTTTGAGTCCATTACTGTATTTTCTTCTTCTTCTGATTCCACATTATTTTGTTCTAGTATTTGTTGTACTTGTTGTTTGATGTTTTCTGATTCTGACTGCGGTATCCTGTTATTTTTCATTATTACACGGATCTGATCAGCTAGTCATTGTTCTGTTAAAAATTTTAATTCTGGGTTTCTGGTAATAAATGTTGCATATACTTGTGATCTGTATCCAGTTGTGTTGGTTCCTAAGTTTGTTGCTTGGTAATAACAGAACATGAGGTGTCGGTTAACTTTAACTGACCATCTCATCCTCTGTCTTTGTTTTCCTTCTAGAGTGGTTGGAGGAAGCATATCCTGCAAAACACTTCTATTTGGATTTAAATCATTTTCCGTGTGGCTAGCAGTGTCGTTACCATTGTGGACGGGCATAGGGTTCAAGCGTCGTCCCCGACCATGACAGCGCTTGTTTGAGGCTTCATTAGTTCTGTCCTGAACCAACTAATCACACTAAAAGGGGGGTTAGCCCGATTAGTGGTTTGTTCTTTTTGTCGCCTTTTACGACTGCCAGAACATACCAGAGGCCTATTCTTTCCCCGGGCCTCCACGGGTTTTATTATTATTATTATTATTATTATTATTATTATTATTACTATTATTATTCATGTATGGGCCCAATAGGACTACGCAAGGTACAATCCATCAATGTCACTTTTGATGGTTGGTCTCCCCTTTTGTGTGTAAATTTGTTTCATCCTTTCAGAATGACGTCTCTTTCTTTCAGCAGATCACGATGTTGCAGTCCATTTTCTAATTTCCCTCTGACCAACTTTCCAATCAAATATCTTTTGCCTGAATGTTTCTCTCCATGTAATGTCTGCCTGAGTTATACCAGCTACTTTAAGATCCTCCTTCATTGCAGAAATCCATTTAATTTGGTCAGTTATGGCCTTATTTCTGTTTTTGTAGAGTTCTACTATTTGTTTTGTCAACCTAGTGGGTGCCATTCTTTAAATGTGTCCATAAAATTTAAGTCTTTGTTTTCTCATGTCACCATGTATGTCTGTGTATTCTTCTATTGCCTTATTACTTCTCAGCCTATAAATATCTCCAGCAGTAATTTTGGGCCCTAATATTTTCCTAATAATCTTTCTTTCTTTTGAATTTCTTCAATGTCCCTCTTTCTATTTAAAATTAACATTTCTGCCCCATAAAAACATTCAGGTTTGACACAGTGCTGTAATGCCTAAGTTTACTGAATTTAGAAAGTGATTTTTTTGTTATAAATATTTTTTGTTAATCTGAATGCAGTTGCCATTTTTTGACAGCGATCTTCATTTGCCGCTTTTTTCAGATTGATTTCTTCTATGGTTTCCCCCCAAGTATTTGAACTGAGAAATCCTTTTTAATTTTCCATCTCTTGTGGTCACAAATTTTGGTGCTAGTTTCTTGCATGTCATATATTCTGTTTCTTCAAATGATATTTCTAGTCTTACTTTTTTCTACAACTTCGTTAAGAATTTAAATTTGTTTTTGACCTGTGGTAAAATCACTAGTTAAAATTGCCAGATCATCTGCAAAAGCGAGGAAATCTACTCTAATATTACTTCTACCTAACTTGATTGATTGATCTATATTTAGACTTGATGTTTGCTATCGCCATTCTGTAATTACCAGTTAAACAGTAATTGGGAGAGTCCAGCTCCCTGTTTAACACCAGTTGTTATATCAAATGTTTCAGAAATTTCTCACATGAATTTAACTTTAGAGCTAGTGTCAGTTAATGTTTCCTCATTAAGTGTGAGAGTTTTATTATCTAGCCCTTCTTCCTATAAAATGTGGAAAAAGAGAGTCACGATCAACTGAGTTGTAGGTCTTTTTAAAATCCACAAATGTACTTACAATATTGTTACCAGAAATTCTTTGGTGCCTAAGGATTAGTTTTAAATTAGGAATTTGTTCTGGACAGGATCTGTTTGGTCTATAGTCTCTTGGTATTCACCAGTTTTAGGTTCTAACTGTCCTTGGGCTCAATCAAGTAAACATTGCGAGAGAATTTTGTATGTGACCAGAAGCGGAGAGATTCCTCAGTAATTATTAACATTGGCTCTATCCCCTTTTTTATGCAATTGATGAATCAGTGCAATTTTCCAGTCCTCAGGTATTTCCTCAGATTGCCAGATATGTCCTATTAGTTGAGTGATCTATTTTATAGTGTTAGGGCCAGCTGATTTTTAGTAGTTCTGCAATTATACCATCTTTTCTGTAAGCTTTATTGTTCTAAGTCTGTTAATTTGTTTAATTATTTCAATTTCATCAGGTTCTTTAGAATTAGCGTTGGTGTTATTTTGCTGTGGTTGGAATTTATTTGGTGGTTCTAGACAGCTTAAAAGTTTTAAAAATAATTAGCAAATGCCTTACAATTTTCCTGGTTGTTAAGAGGCAAACTGCCATTTTCATTTTTGAAGCAAAGACTTTGAGGTTGGTAACCAATTAGTATTGTTTTGAATGTCTTATAAAAGTTTCTTGTATTGTTCTTTTGGAAGTCTTTTTGATTTCTAAAAGTTGGGCATTTTCACAGTTTCTTTTAGTCTGTCGGATTAATTTAGATGTTCCTTTTATTACAGTTAGAAAGGTGTTGCACTTATTTTCAGTTTTGTTACTATTCCAATTTTTAATGCCTCCCACCAAGGGTGTTTTTGTTTCTTTCAAAGCAGAATTAAATTTTGTGCTGGTTTGATGAACTTTTCTTTTAGGCCTTGCCAATTGTTGGATTGTTTTTTGTCAAGCTCACTTGTTAGGTTTGAGGTTATTTTAACAGTGTCAAATTTTGGGATAACATTTTTTGTTTTGAAGAGTTTTTGAGGATGAAGTTTTACTTTTATTCATGTTAAATAATGGTCAGAATCAAGATTAGCCCCTTTCCTAACTTGGAAATTTAAAATTTCTTTGTCGTTAGGGTATGAAATTGCTACATGATCGATATGAAATTCCCCAATAAATGTATTGAGCTCCTGTCAAGCTTTTGTTTAGAAGGGTTCTTTTTAAAATGTGCTGACGTGATTTTAAGGTTAAAATTTTTTCATGTTTCAACAAGTCTTTGACCATTTTGGTTTGTCTACTTATGAGCAGGAAATCCATCCACCATTTTCTGATATGTCCTTCTCTTTACCTAGTTGAGCATTAAAAGCACCCATTAAAATTTCAGCATGGTTTGAGGGAATTTTCAAGATGATGCTTTCTAACATTTCCCAAGCTTCATTAACTTATTCACGTTTTTTACAGTTATCTTCATTGACTGGCATATGGCCATTAATTAAAGTGTACGCTTTATTTGCACATTTAGGAGAAATTGTTATTAGTCTATTATTAATAGGTTTTACTTCTGTCATTGAATTAAAAATATTTTTGGAGACTGAAAAAGTGACTCCCAGATGTGGTGTATTCTTTTATCAGTTTTACTTTTAAAGAGGCAATAATTGCGAAAATCCATGGTGTTATTGTCTGTCATTCATGTTTCTTGAAGTGCCAAAATTTGAATCTTCTGTTCTTTTAATGTATCTCCCAATTTATGAAGTTTACTTGGTTGCAAAAAATGTATTTGTGTTGGTTTTAAGATGGTGAGAGGACTCTGACTTCCTCTGTTGAATCACACTGCATTTTAACCTGGCTACCCCAGAATCTGAAAGACCAGTCATGCTAGAAATACTGTCAGTGGATTGACGACCTGGTGTAATATTGTGATTATCAAACTGCTCCATGATGATTGTACCTGGAATAAGATGGGGTTGAGTAGACTCACTGAGTGAACTCAAAGTGTTAAGACTGGAAGGGTTGGTTCCAGAATATAAATTTCAGCCACACAACTGGTGAGCAGACACTGACCACTTTGTGCTTGCTACAGGACAAACACAAAGTGGACTTAGTTTTATTTTGCCTTGGTCCACGACTGCTTATTCTGCATTCACAGCTGTCTACCATATCTGATGGAACGTTCCCTATCCGCCACCTGTGACCTGTTCAATATCGTAGGCAAGGTTGGCTTCTTAGACTTTTAGTTACAGTCTTGAAACCTGAAAATCAGCAACTGACAGTGGCTGAAGGAGAAAGAATATAAAATACAGACTGGGAAAAGCAAGAAACATGTTTCTGGAAAAGAGAAATTTATTAACAACAGATACAAATGTAAATGTTCAAAAATCGTTTTTAAGTGTATTTGTCTGGAGGGTAGCCTTGTACAGAAGAAGAGAACAGAAGCTTATGAAATGTGATGCAAAAGAAGCAATATTTAATTTGTAAAAGAAAATGTTATTTTAACATTTTTCTGAGCATTTTAAAAGTGCGAATACAAGTTTTGCTACAGCTGCAATAAAAGTTCTATCATAGCAGTCTCAAAATCTGTGGTTCTGACCTTTTTTTTTTTTTTTTTTTTTGCCACATGTACCAGTACAGAGTACCGGTACATACCATCACAAATCAAGCACTGAACAGATGTATACTGAAAATTAGATGGATAGACTGAATAGCAAATGAAGAGGTACTGAATGAAATTGTGGGTCGGGGGAGAAATCTGTAGCACAACTTGACAACTTGACAAAAAGAGGGGATCAGATGATACATTATACCCTGAGGTATCATGGAATTGTCAATTTGGTAATGGAGGGAAGCACGGCGTGTAAAATTTTAGGAGACCAATGCTTGACTACAGTGAGCAGGGTGAAAAGATTTAGATCGCAGTTTATGTAGAGATGATGTACAGGTGATCTAATGATATATAAATTATGCTTATTTATATTTACAATGAAGCACCTTTCACAATAGGCCTACACAGATGAACAACTGCTGTGTACTGGATACCACAGATTTTTTAAACTATATATAGAGACGTAATAACAGTGGTGAGAAACTGTAACATTCATACCACAAAAAAAGCTTTTATTTTGATATGAAAGAGCAAGATTTAGTTTTGATGACTGTAAGAAAATGGAAGACAGTTTCATGTAGAAACTGTTTCGATAACTGTCATACATTGATTTATCCATGAATATAAATTGGAAATAAATACAAATGTTCCCAATGGAAAAACCAAGACTCAAATTGCTCAGAATGAAAATGCTTAAGAAAGAGAGATGGGACCCAGGAATCTAGTTGTTTCACATTCTACTGAAGAGTGTATAACACATCAAACATTAGGAGATTATCTCAAAGACACTAGAAATTATTTAATGCAGAAATAACCTTATACTATTAAGATGGTGTAATAAACTAAATTAACTTGTGAGGAAGCAAGCTGGTTTCAATTCACCTCTTGTTTTGCCATCTGCCTCCTTAAACTAATTACCATTAACATACACGAGTATAATCTGTATTTTCATATAAGAGAACAGTTGGCCCTCAGTTTTAAAGAATTTAACACCAGATCTAATTCTGGGCTTAGCTTTAGGTATGTAATTGATTTTCTCATTTATTTTGACTATTCCTAGTTAGTTCTTTTGTTATAGGGTAAAATCTGTAATTGTTTCATAACTTAAATTCTACGGTTGAAATATTAACAAATATAAATTCTGTAACAATTGTAATCATTTTGAAGATGAAATGCTAGTATTCTTAAAGTATTTATTTGGCAAAACCTGCACTTCATTAATTCCAAAGTAATTAACAGTTTTGTCAAACGTATTGTTTACATAACTATATATGTTAATTTCATCATTTAACCAAATAATTCGACCTAAACATTGTAGTAGAAGAAATTGTTAAAAAGACAGAATTTTTCAATTTATTCAGCTAATTTAATGTGTTAAGTTTTAATTGTAATCTCTGTAAATTTAACTTCGAACAATGTGTAGTTTCAGTACCTATTATTGATAAGGACCCGATTTTTGGTCACGAGGCAGTCAGTCCACAGCCGAGCTTCAGACGTGAAACCTATGTTGGTTAGAACAACAACAATGCTTCAACTTAACAATGAAATAAGTGTTACACCAATAGGCCATGTGTTAAACCAATGACAGTGTCTGCTCCATATGTACCTGATTATTCTTCAAGAACTGTGGACTTTGTGGTTAGGTTTTACTGCTTGTAGATGTTCAACAGGAAAGTATTGTAGCAGTATGTGAATGTTTGCCTGCAACCTATTAATGAGGCTTATCGACGGTTAAACAATAGTGCACTGGCCATATCACTGTGTTTTACTGGGGGGGGGGGTTGTGGGTTGTGAACGGCAAAAGTAAAAGACTGTGAAAAGTAACTATGCATCTGTCGGATGCATTATTTACCATAGTCAGTGTCCAAATTACAAACATCATTTTTCAGCCAGTGTAGCAACACAGTATGTCGACACCAAGGACAACAAAC
Organism: Schistocerca serialis cubense; assembly: GCF_023864345.2. Taxonomy (NCBI): domain Eukaryota; kingdom Metazoa; phylum Arthropoda; class Insecta; order Orthoptera; family Acrididae; genus Schistocerca; species Schistocerca serialis. Next base: position 226,591,241 of record NC_064640.1, read on the forward strand.
AAAGAAATAAAGTAGGTAGAACCGTTACAAACTGAGTAGTCATTTTATTCATTAATGTGTATATACTGAGTTAACATTTCCACATGAATGAGACCAAATTAAAAATAATCAGTCACTTAATCAATCAGTAGAACCAATTTAAAGCTAATGGATTTCCTAGGAAGTCAAATCTCACCAATATATTAACACACACAGCTCAAAAACTCTTTCTGAGAATGGAAACTGAGCTGCAATTTAAACACTGCCTAAGAACCACCAGTAGAAACTACAGTAATGAAAATATAAATCACTTTCTCCATTACTTCAGCAAAGAAAACTGGAAAAAGATTTACAACCGCAAACACACGGATGGAAAAATTAATATAAAACTTAATCAGAAATTTTTCCTACTATTTTTAATTGTGCTTCCGTCCAACACAGAGCAAAATATACACAAAGAAAACAAAAAATAAATGGATCACTTCTGGAATTCAGGTATCCTCAAAAGATATTACTACACAGGTTGTCCCAACAACTCACATCACCAGAATTTGATACTTACTGCAAAACCTATAAAAATATCTTCAATATGGTTGTCAAACAAGCAAAACTAATGGCAAATGACAAATACATAAAAAATTCCACCAATAAGATGAAAGCCATATGCCTCTGGCAGTCCCAAGCCTGGGGGCCTCATGTTGCAAGTGATGAGGAAGGAGGAGGGGGAGGAGTAACACCTCGTTAAACAAAACCTGTGTCCATCTGGCTCCAGATGGTAGAACCCTGTAAGTGCCCCTGCCTAGGGTTCCTCGGTGAAACCTGGTCAACGCTCTTGAAGGTGGAAGAGGAATCCGATTCCCAATGGCGGAGAGAGCAGAAGAGCCTAGTGGAGTTAACCGTGAATTAAAAATCAAATCAAAATCCAAAAGCGTCTGTTCTCAAATTGGGCACCTTTTGGTCAGCTTCTGTCTCCATGTAAGGGGCAGCTGTGAATAATCCTCCAGGGTTAACAACCTTGGTTGTAAAAAATGGTGGCTCTAGAAGTCACCATCAGGACTCAAAGAATTATCAATCATGAAAAAGTGTGATGTGAAACTAATTAGCCCAGGTGGTCAATCCACCGCACATTAGTGCGCAAGCAGACATTTTGATTCTGATGATTCTGCAATGTCACACAAAGATGAGTCGGAACGTCTTGGAACCTCAAACAAAATAAAATACAGGAAAGCAAACTACTTAGCAACTTTTAATGCAAATTCACTTTTGAATGTGGGGAAACTTAAGACTCTAATGTACACATTAAATGAACATAGAATATTCATTATGGCTGGGCAATGGACCAGGTTCTTGGACGAGGACAGCTTTGAATCAGGAGGATTCAGGATACTTAAGGAGAAGACAGGGACAAGAGTTATGAAAAATGTTCCCCACCTTGGGACAGGTTTCGTAATTGACAAGAAAGTATAGGCTCCATTATAAGCTTTGAGTCTGCCTCTGAAAGGCTATCCACACTCACGTTTAAGTCAACCAACAAAGTATATACCATTGTAAATGTTCACGCCCCTATAAACATTGACAACAAAAAGAATAAGAAGAAGGTGGAACTATTTTGGAACAAACTAGATGACATGATCCAAAAGGATCCCCAAAAAACATATCATCATCTTTCTAGGGGATTTTAACGCCCAAATGTGGAGAGAGAAAAGGTTGAGGAATATAGTGGGGAGATACCTGGCACATAACAGGATGAATCAAAATGGTATCAGGCTCATCGAATTATGCCAGGCGCACAATTTGGTCCTGAAATCAACTAGCTTTAAGAAATTACCAAGAAAGCAGAAGACATGGGTTTCACCTAACCATCTCCTGGGAGAATTCCAGTTAGATCATGTTGCAATAAAGCAGAAATTTCGTAAGGAAATCCAAAATGTTAGGGTTCTCAAAGAGGGCCAACCTCGATTCTGACAACTATCTATCTAAAGTGAAACTGAAGATCATCCCCAAGAATAAACTTTCATAGCAAAAACCTTGCATGAAGGAGATATGATCCAGAGAAAATAAAGGTGAAGAAGGAGGAATGGGGCAAGTTAACCAGTGACCTAGAAGACCAGGACTGGAAACAGATGGAGAAGAGACTTATAACCAAGGCAGAGCAGCTTGGTCCTGTTACCAGGATGAAGAAGCACAGGTGGTGGAATGATGAGTGTGATAGACTACTTGATCTGAGGAAGAAGACGTGGCACATCTGGCAAACCAAAAAGGATGAGAGTGCCTGGCGGCACTTTGTGGAAACTAGAAAGATGGTGTCCAAGGAGGTCAAGAAAGTTAAGAAGGAGCAAGAAGACCAACTGCTCAGGAAGATAAATGACGAATTTGCTAAGAACAACATGAGAAACTATTATTGGATCTTCAGGGAGAAGCTAAACAGATATGACCCCCCCCCCCCCCACCTCAGGACAAAAAAGGGAACATAGGATAGTAATAGGGGCAACTGTAAGATACTAGCAAAATACTTCAAGGAACTTCTAAACTGTGAGGAACTACACCAAAAGATGGCATTCAATGGTGGACCGAAATCATCCCCCAACCCAGGCTCTAAACCCCCACCTGTAAGTGAGATCCAAGCAATACTAAATCATATGGAAAATTTCAAGGCATCAGGTGAAAATTAGATAACAGCCCAATTATGGAAGTATGCAAGCAAAAATGAAATTGTCTTACTCCAGAAACTTTTTGAAGAGATAAGGAAGAAAGGAATCATTCCAGAGGAATGGAAAATGGCCCTGATACACCCTCTTCACAAAACAGGTCCTATATCTGACCCCAATAACTACAGAGGGATTTTCCTGGTGGATGTGACCTACAAGATATTGTCCAGAGCTCTACTTAAAAGAGTAGCATCCTAGCTGGATTGCCACATTGGGGTGTATCAAGCAGGGTTTAGGAAAGGAAAATCTTGCCCTGAACAGATCTTAAACCTCAGAAACATTTTAGCATATCAGAAGCGGAGGGCAAAACCATATATATTGACTTTTGTAGTCTTCCAAAAAGCTTGTGATTCCATAGACAGGGAGTCGTCGTTCAATATTTTGGAGGAGTTTAGCTTGGATGACAAAACTCTAAATATCATCAAGGAGACACTAACGAATACGTCCTCTAAAGTCAGATTCATGGGCGAATTGTGAATTTTTGTGAATTGTGTTTCAATCATCTCATGACGTACATTTGCAATCCATTTGGTTTGCATACAGCAGACATGTCAAAAATTTATAAAACAATTACAATGATTTTTACATTAATAAGTAATAGTACTATAATAAATAACAGCACTATAAGGATAACACATTGTACCCAGCTCAAATTTCCCATTTGTCCTGCATGAATTCATCCACTGAGTAATAACACTTCAGTGTCAGTACCTCATATAGTTTTCTTTTAAGTGAACCTAAATTCACCTGCATCAACTTGTTCCCTTTTAATTTATTACAAATTTTCATTCCCATGTATTGAGGTCCCTGGGCATACAGTCTGAAGCGGTGGATGGGGAGCATAAAATTTTCTTTGTTTCTGGTATCATGTGAATGGACAAAATGGTTTCCCTCAAATAATTCATGTCTGGTGTACAAAAATATAATAATCTCATATATGTATAAGGATGGCAGAGTTAATATTTTTAGTTTTCTAAATAATGGTCAACATGATTCTTTGTGATTTGCAGTGCACATATTTCGTATGATTTTTTTTTTCTGTATTTTTAGTATCCACACTATGTTTGTCGAGTTACCCCAAAAAACATTACCATACCTATTAATCGTTTCTGAAGTAGCTTGTATATGCTACTTTTCGTGTGGCCATGTCAGTTGAATTGCAAATGCAAAGCTGCTCAGTTTATTTGCCAGGTATTCAATGTGTGCCTGCCAGCTCAAATTTTTATCTACATTTAAACCTAAGAATTTGACTGAGTCAACTTCTTGCATACCTTGGTTGTTGTGTACAACCTTAATCTGCTCACATTTTGACTGTTTGGTTCTGAACTTTATCATGTGAGTCTTAGATATGTTTAGATTCAACCCATTTAGCTGAAACCAAGTTTCTAAGGTACTGAGGGTACTGATCACAGATTTGGGAATTTTTTCCGAGTCCTGATCTTTAACTAAGACAGAAGTATCATCTGCAAACAGAACTGATGGGGAACTGATATTTAATGGTAAGTCATTAACGTAAAAGAGAAATAGGACTCGGCCTAATATGGATCCTTGTGGAACACCTTGAGATATTTTTTTTTTTCCAGTCAGAAAAATAATATGTGCCATTTGAAGAAATGCTAACTCTTTGCTTTCTGTTGGATAAGTAGGAGTTAAGCCATTGTAGGGCACTGCCGCTAATGCCATACTTTTCAAGTTTGTAAACAAGCAATGCATGGTTTACGGAATCAAATGCCTTTGTGAGGTCACAGAAAATTCCTGCCACCTTATTTCTCTTGTCTAACGATGTGCTTATTTTCTCAATGAAACTGTTTACTGCATTGATGGTGTTTTTACCCTGCTGAAAACCAAATTTATTGTTTAGAATAACAGAATATTTTGCAATGAAGTTTTGAATTTGTGCAACAGCAAGTTTTTCAAATATTTTAGATAGGACTGGGAGATTGGAGATAGGATGATAATTTCCCATGATCTCTCTTGATCCCTTCTTGAAGAGTGGTTTGACTTCAGCATATTTCAGTAGCTCTGGGAAACAGCCCTCTTCAAAACACTGATTTATTGTCTGAGCTAGTGAGTTTGCAATTCTATTGTGTACCACTTTAATAACTTTAGTGGGTATTCCATCCCAACCTGCAGATTTTTTGTTTCTTAATGTTAGAATAGCATTTTCTACATCCTCCACAGAAACTTTTGAGAATTTCATAAAGTTTTCAGAGTTTTTGCCTAGGCCAAAGGGATTTACTTTGTTGAGATAATCTCTTACATCTACATTAGACTTTGCTACATTTATAAAAAAATTCATTAAAGTACTCTGGCATTTGAGCTGGATTTACAATAGTATTTCCTTCAATGTCAACTTTTGAAATTTCTTGGATACAGGCTTTAACACCTAACACAGATTTAATGACAGACCACACAGCTTTGTCTTATTTTTATGATTTAAACTTAGCCTGTTATTTGCCAGTTGTTTTGCTGCCTTGACAACTCTTTTAAATATAGTTTTATAGAGTCTAACATATTTAATGAAAGCAATATCTTCATTACATTTTAGTTCTCTGTGCAGTTGCCTGTGAACTGTCAGAACCTTTTGAGATGAGAACAGGGGTCTGACAAGGGGATGGTCTCTCACCAGTGTTGTTTAACTGTGCACCCGAAAAGGTTGTGAGGCAATGGACTGCAAGAATGAGAGGGGAATAAGACTTGGAACAAAAAACAAAGGAAGCACGATTAAGTGTTTGGCATTTGTTGACGACATGGCGCTGCTTGCGGAAACATGAGAGGAAGCTAAAGAACAAATCGCCAAGTTACAAGAGCAGGCAGCAAAGATAGGACTTGAGATTTCTCACGAAAAAATGAAGATTATGACGAATATAATGGTTACTCCTAAAAGAATTAAAGTAGGGGCTCAAAAAATAGAGTTGATTAGGAGTTTCAAGTACCTAGGGGAATGGACTAAATGGAACAACCTTGAAGGGAAAGCAATAGAAGCAAGAAGGAATAAAATGGAACTAGCTTTCTCGAAAACCAAAAACACATACAATAAGAAAGCCCTCTCTTAGAAAATCAAAATAAGGCATTATAGCACAGTAATTAAGCTGGAAGCACTCTATGCAGCAGAGACGCTAGTCATAGGGAGGAAAGGGCAAATGGAGAAATTAGAAATCAAGGAGAGGAAAATTTTGAGAAAGACCATGGGTCCCAAATAATGAAATAACAAACAAGTTTTCTATAGAAACAAAGCCCTGTATGCAAAGTCCGATAGACTCTCAAAAACCATGAGGAAAAGGAGGATTGATTTCTATGGACACATACTCTGAATGAATCCCAACAGACCGTCGGTCCAGGAATCTACGCACACGACGACTGAAATGTACTGATGCCCCATCATGTTGGAACCACATGCGTTGTCTTGTAGGGAGCCGGACGTCTTCCAGCAATTCTGGAAATGCTCTGCCGAGAAAATTGTAATAGTGCCTGCCATTTAACGGCTTAGGTAGCAGATACGGCCCAATTAAACAGTCCCCAACAACACAGACCCACACATACGAAGAAACGCACTTGATGAGCGCTAATAACTGTGGCATATGGGTTATCCTCACTCCAAACATGCGAATTGTGCATGTTGAAGACTTCATCGTGCCTGAACGTTGCTTCATCGGTAAACAACACAGAGGATGGAAATGTAGGATGCGTTTCACACTGTTCCAGGTCCACTGCGAAAACTGTGCTCTGGGTGGATAATCAACTGGTTCCAGATTGTGGACACGCTGTAAGTGAAGTGGACGTAACAATTGTTCTAGAAGGACTGTTCTTACATTCGTCTGATTCGTCCCCATGTTACGTGCAATTGCACGAGTGCTGATTGAAGGATCCCGCTCCACATGCTGCATGACAGCTTCCTCAAATTGCAGCGTTCTAACCGTGCGACGGCGTCCCTGTCCAGGTAACCTGCTAAATGACCCTGTCTCACGCAGACGTTGGTACACAGCAGCAAAGGTCGGGATACGGCGATTAGGATATTGTTGTTGATAAACCCGCTGTGCAGCTCGTCCGTTGTGGTGCGCTACGTAGTACGCACCAACCATATCAGTGTACTCACTCCAGGTGTATCGCTCCATTAGTAAACAGAGACAATGCACTACTACACTGGTGGACAGCAGTTTCCTGCAACTGAAGAGCGTAATACGCCCTCTAACAACTGAAGATCGTAATACGGCCTCTAACAACTGAAGAGCGTAATACGGCCTCCACTGGTTTAAATAATCCTCATAGGAAAAAATGACATTAGGGAAAAATATTTGTATTGAGGTCTCCTAGACCTCTCAGAGTTTGTCGGTTTAAATACTTTTTACCCTGTATGATAGCGACCCAGTCCAGTTATCAGGATAAAATATGATGGGTAGCTCTCCAGAAAGTGTGTTTATTATGTTTTAACCGGTATAATGACGTATACCGACTTAAAAGTTTAATGGTATCCATTTTATCCGAAATCGTCGGCTACAAATTTCCTCTGTGTGGATCCACTTTTGTAAATAGCTCTCCTACTACTTAAATAGTTTAGTTAACGAGTTCAAATGTGTTTGCGAGCGCTTATTTTCTCGTGTTTGGTGTACGGTAATTTTTGTACCGTGCGGCGGAGCCACACGGAAGACAATTATTGTGCAATAATGCACATTAATTAATATTTCAATTAACAATCAATTAAGTAATTTCTTAACTACTGACCTGAAAAGTAATCAATAAATTGTGTGCTGTGGATAATTCTGCAATGAACATTTTGAATGATTTCTTTTTCAGCATCTACTTCCCGTTCTAAAGCCTGCACACATATGCAAATATTTGACTTTGTGGCAAGATGTACAGCGCCAGACACTGACAGTCACCTTGCGGCTGTACAGTCAGAATTGTCTCAAGTCGTAGGCACTCCGTTTCAGCTGACTGCTGAAAATAAAAAGCAATTGCGATTAATTTTGTCGAAACTGTGGACGAGGTGGTACCAGGCTCAACGGAAACGCTACCTATTTTGACATTCCCAATAAACAGTGATTGGACGGATCAATTACATTTGTTGTGGGTACCGTCAGCATTCATGCTATCGTTCATTTCGACGCTTTTTGCTTTATAGTAGTGTGATAATACTAATTTTGCATTGTGGAATGGCGTAGCCACAGAACAGCAGCTCAAACAGAAGACTGAAAGAAATACGTCTGGTCGGATTCGTTCCTTACCTGATGACTTTACGGAAAAAAGGAAGCGTCACAGGATGCAGGAACTCAGATCATCGACCAGCAGAGCCGAGTTGGTATACGCTAGATAAATAAGTCTTCGTTCGGACAGTGCCCATGCAGCGTCCAGTTTATTGAAAGTGACTACAACAATTTCATCGGAGCGAGACATCAAATACCAGAAGGCGCGAAGCACAACACCGATGCTGAACGAGATATCTGGCAACTTAGCTCTGAACGTCATTGTCTCGGATAATATTACTAAGGCAACATATCTCATGGTACGAGATGTGACGAATAAAAACCATCGTTCGTCCATGTATCCATCGTATACCAAAATATTGTCAGATAACAAACGTTGTTATCCACCAAAAACGAGTATAACTGAGACCACAGGCATATTTGAGAGTGAGACTGATTGGCGTGAAAAAAAAAAAAAAAAAAAAAAAAAAAACTGCAACGAGAACAGTAGTGATGCAACTGTGTTCTTCACTTTGTTCGCACCTTTGGAACTACATCTACATCTAAATCTACGACAATATCAGCAGTCCACCTTACGGCGCGTGACGGAGGGTATTCCTGACACTACTAGTCGTTTTCTTTCCTGTTCCACTGGCAACAAGAATAAGGGAAAAGCGACTGTCTATGTATCTCCGTATGAGCCCTAATTTCTCGTATCTTTTCTTTGTGATCCTTACGTGCGATGTATGTTGGAGGCAACAGAATCGTTCTGCAGACAGCTTCAAATGCAGGTTCTATAAAATTTTCTCAATAGTGCTCCTCGAAAAGAACTTCACCTTGCCTCCATGGATTCCCATTTGAATTCCCGAAGTATCTGTGTAGCACTTGCGTGTTGTTCGAACCTACCAGTAACAAACCTAGCAGCCTTTGAATTGCTTCTATGTCTTCCTTAAATACGACCTGATACAGATCCCAAACACTCGAGCAGTACTCCAGGATAGGTCGCACTAGCGTCATATATGCGGTCTCCTTTACAAATGACCCGTACTTTCCTAGAATTCTTCCATTAAATGGAAGTCGACTATTCGCCTTTCCTACCACAATCCTCGCATGCTCGTTCCATTTTGTATTGCTTTGTAACGTTAAAACGACGTGACTGTGTCAAGCAGGACACTACTAATGCTGTATCCGAATATTCCGGGTTTGTTTTTCCTACTCATCTGCATTAACTTAACATTTTTCTACATTTAGAGCTAGCTTCCATTCGTCACGCGAACCAGTAATTTTGTATCCTCCTGCAGTCGCTCAACTTGGACATCTTACCATACACAACAGCATCATCAGCAAACAGCCGCAGATTGCTGCCCATCCTGTCCGCTGATCATTTATGTATACAGAGAGTAATAGCGGTCCTATCACACTGCCCTGGGGCACTCCTGACGATACCCTTGTCTCTGATGAACACTCGCCGTCGAGAATAACACACTGGGTTCCAACTGCTGTGTCTGACAAAGGAGATAAAAGTCTCATTTGGAAAAATCCGAATCCATCATCGACACGTTTTTGCAGACCACAAAGATTCCAAGTTTTGAAAGAGTCTGTTCAAATGGCTCTGAGCACTATGCGACTTAACGTCTGAGGTCATCAGTCGCCTAGAACTTAGAACTAATTAAACCTAACTAACCTAAGGACATCACACACATCCATGCCCGAGGCAGGATTCGAACCTGCGACCGTAGCGGCCGCTCGGCTCCAGACTGTAGCGCCCAGAACCGTACGGCCACTACGGCTGGCAAGAGTCTGTTGACAATATTCGTATTGATAAACAATATGTGAAAAACCAGATTCAGTTTCTTGTCAATGACAGAAATATGGTGGATAAATATCACTTGGTTTTGACTGCGGTCGATAGCACAGTGAAAACTGCTGTGACGGACACTTTACTGTTGGCCATCGTTGTTATATTTGTAAGGCGACATCCAAACAAAGTTGATTCACTTGTGGGTAAGTAGATCAACTCCGCAAAACTTTCTCTCGGAGTGTCTTCACTCCAGGTCTGGATAAAGTTTAAGGATTGGTTTACACACTTAGATTGCAGAACTGCTACGACGAAACGGAGAAAACATGGAAGGCTCGATCTCTAGAGCGGAAATAGCGTCTTGCGGCTCTCGAAGGGAAAATTCAAAGCGGTTTCAGACACAATTTCGGTTGGCTCATTGACGTTCCCAAACAATGACTGGGCACATTGGTGAAATATATGGTAAAACTGTTAAGTGCATTTTGACGATGTGCCATTAATTGTACAGATTTTGGGGATTGATGAATAGCTTACGGTGAAAAGCAAATTAATCTTGCAGACAATGTCAAGCGGGTGTGCCACTGATGTTGAGAAATTTAAACCGTACTGCTTTAATGTCCCCAGACGCACCATTACGTTTATTAAACTCATGACTCGCGATGCTGACATCTGTCCAGTTTTGATTCACAGATATGCCATAATCTAAGTTCTCCGTTGCTGATTAGCCTGCTGTCTGCAGATGCGGAGAGAGCTCGACATAAGTATATCCTGTATCGTCGAGAATGTGTTACGCGCAAATGGGCCCATGAAAAAACGATGTATGAGGTATGCCATCAGCTTCTGGTGTCTTCTGATCCACTCATCTCAAGCTTTCAGAAAATTACGGGAGAAGATAAACGAATACCATCTGAGATAAAAGATCTTGTTTTCGAACCACGTCTCAGTGAATAAACCAACAACGACCCTCATGACAACGATAATGACGCAAGCCCACTGTGTAGTGCCCGGAGAGCACTTGTTCATTTCCGCTACTGCGAAATATATTTCTTCTTCTTCAAGCTCTTTGATATTACGAAAGACCTACAAAATGCATTAACAAATGAGGGAACATTCATCTGTTGTTGTCTATGAACACAACATGCAGTAAAAATCTATTAGTATTGTTATTGCGAACTGTGTGCGCTGTTCTGTGTAAGTATAGCGCTTACGTTAGTTGTAATGGGACGAATTTATGTTGTATTTGTGAAATGCTTCTACACTCCATTACTGAACACGAAAATTCTTACGACTTCAACAACTACAGAATATGCGGCTATATGTAACAACAAAAACATTTGAAAAAAAAAAAAAAAGCGACGCGATATCGTTTTCGTTCAGGCACAGAACTATAGCGCTGGCGGTGAGATAAGTAGAAAACGAACTTGAGGGAGAGAGGGAAGCATTTACAGACAAGGAGAGAAATGGATATCGTCCCGTAGTACAAAACATTCTCCGCCCTTGGTGGACAATACCGGCAACGCAACGGCAATACGGCGGCAACTATCTGCAGCAGCATTCAACATGAGCAATACTGCGCAGCCATAGCGCGTAACTGCTGTCTGTTGCAAGCACATAACAGCAAAGTTGACGGCAACGCTATTCCGGCCAAATATTGCCGTCAAATACAGCCCATTTAAACGCACATTAACGCTTGGCGGCGATAACTGCTCACTAGACTGGGCCGTGTTCATACTCCAGTGGCAGTAAGGTTTTATTCACTGTTGTCCTCAGCAACGCTTTGTAACTATTGGCAATGCGGAATGTTGCTCCCTGTTTCTTCCACCACGCCTAAGCGCAGTCACGTTGGTATCCCACCGACTCGGGACTAACCACTGAAGGCGATTCTACTTCATCACATTGCAGTGGTGCCAGTTGAATCTATCAATAGATCGGGTTTCACTAGGCATGGCATGCACGTCAAAAGGTATGGGAAGGGGAGGCTGGCAAAGCTTATAGGTGACAGTGTAGTGGAGGGTGGTGGGATCACTCATAGAAAAATTCCTGTAGTAGCTGGTGTTAGAGCTGCACCTTTTTTAGATTACAGTCAGCTGGTAGGTATACCTGCTTAAAGTAAGACCCTTTAACAAAGGAATCACCTTCAGAAGAGGTCAGGTATCTAAGTAGAGAAGGAATCAGCACATTCCATCAAAATATAAGAGGTATTAGAGATAAAGTTAGCGAACTGTGTATAGATGTTGAGTCTGACATTATTGGTATATCGGAGCACCACTTAAATAATTTGACAATTCAGAGGCTTCCTGTATCAGGATACAGATTAACTGGCTGTTTTTCAAGGACTTCCTTCGGGAGTGGGGGAATGGTCATGTACGTAAAAAACAGTATTCTATTTCAGTCAGTAGACGTATCGCGGCACTGCACTGAACAGATATTTGAATGTTATGTAGGGGCAGTTGAATTTAGTTACTTCTAATTGTTGTTGTTCATAGGTCCCCTAACTCTGACTTCAGATTATTTCTGCTCAAGCTAGAGAGGGTTCTTGGTTCACTTTGTAGGACGTACCAAAAATTTGTTAGTATTAATTTCGTATATGATTGTGCAAGAAAAAGGATGTTGGTAGATCTCCTAAACTTATATGATCTGATGCACCCTGTGTTTTTTTCCAATCAGGGTGTAAGGGAACAGTAGCACAGACATAAACAATATTTTTATTCATTCTTCATTACTAGATGCGCATTCTGTTAGTAAAAAGGTGAATACCCTTTCAGACCATGATGCACAAATTTTAACACTAAAAGGCTTTTGTGCTAAAACACATATAATTACAGACTATTTAGGAAAGCTAATCCAACGGCAATAGAGAAGTTTTTAAACCTCATTAAGGAACAAGAGCGGCAGGATGTATATAGTGCCGATATCACAGATGACAAATATAATGTTTTCCTTAACACATTTCACATGCTCTTTGAGAGTTGCTTTCCAGCAGAACGTTCTAAACGGGATGCTAGCAGTAAAAGGCAGCGTGGGTGGCTGTCTAGTGGGATAAGGATATCATGTAGAGCAAAGTGTGAATTATATCAAAATGTTAGAACCAGTCACAATCAAGCTACAGTAGCCCGTTAAAAACAGTTTTGTAAGGTGCTTGAAATGTTATTAGGAAGGCAATGAGTATGTGGTGTGCAAATAGAATAGCTAATTCACAGGATAAAATGAAAACCATATGGTCAGTTGTGAAGGAAGTCTCTGGTCAGCAGCACAAGGTCGACAATATAAAGTCAGTTCGTAATAAAAATATTTGTGTTACTCAAAATGGTTCAAATGTCTCTGAGCACTATGGGACTTAACATCTGAGGTCATCAGTTCAAATGGTTCAAATGGCTCTGAGCACTATGGGACTCAAGATCTGTGGTCATCAGTCCCCTAGAACTTAGAACTACTGAAACCTAACTAACCTAAGGACATCACACACATCCATGCCCTTGGCAGGATTCGAACCTGCAACCGCAGCAGTCGCGCGGTTCCAGACTGAGCGCCTAGAACCGCGAGACCACCGCGGCTGGCAGGTCATCAGTCCCCTAGAACTTACAACTATTTAAACCTAACTAACCTAAGGACATCACACACATCCATGCCTGAGGCAGGATTCGAACCTGCGACCGTAGCAGTCTCGCGGTTCCGGACTGAAACGCCTAGCACCGCTCGGCCACCGCCGCCGGCATTTATGTTACTGGTAAGTCAGATATACGTACAGGACTTAAAAATTATTTTCGGAGCAGTACTGAGGGAATTAAATAAAAACTTAGTTTCTGCCGGGAATCATATAACTCTCTTGGAAAATGCCTTTCCGAGATTGATGTCTGAAATACTCCTCGGTGATACTGACACGGGGGAGACAGAGTCAATAATTAAATCACTGAAGACTAAGTACTCTCATGGATATGATGGAGTGCCTAGCAGGATATTAAAGTACTGTGCTGCACATGTTAGCCATGTATTTAGCCTTGTTTCTAATTTTTCCTTTAGGAATGACCAGTTTTCTGAACGATTAAAGTACTCAGTAGTAAAGCCGCTTTATAAAAATGGAGAAAGGGACAATGCTGACAATTTTAGACCTATTTCTATGCCATCAGTGTTTGCTAAAGTTACTGAAAAGGCTGTGTGTGTAAGAATAATTGATCATTTTACATCATATAATTTACTATCAAATGTACAGTTCGGCTTTAGAAGTCGTTTACAACTGAAAAATACTACAATCTCTTTTCTCTGTGTGGTACTGGATGGATTAAACAAAAGGTTTCGAACGCTAGGCATATTTTTGATTTAACTAAGGCGTTTGAGTGTGCTGATCACAAAATATTGCTCCAGAAGTTGGACCATTATGGAATACGAGGAGTATCTCACAACTGGTTAACCTCTTACTTTAACAACAGACAGCAAAAGGTCATTACTCTCAGTGATGAGAATGGTTGTGATATGGGGTCTGAGTGTGGTACAGTCAAATGGGGGATGCCCCAGGGATCAGTGTTGGGGCCACTCCTGTTCCTTATTTCTGTAAATGATATTACAAGTAATTCTAAAATATTTCTGTTTGCTGATAACACTAGCTTGCTAGTAAAGGATGTTGTGTGCAACATTTGCTGTGTTTCAAGTAGTGCAATTCATGACATAACTTCAGGGTTTGTAGAAAGTAAACTAACGCTAAATCACAGTAAGAGTCAGTTTTTTATAGCTTCTAACACACAAATCAACAAACCCCGACTTTTTAATTTCATAGAATAGGCAAGTGATTAGTGAAAGTTAACAGTTCAAATTCCTAGGTGTTCAGATAGATAGTAAACTGTCGTGGAAAGCCCACATTCTGGATCTTGTTCTAAGACTTAATGCTGCTATTTTTAACTATTCGAACGGTATCTGAAGTAAGCGATAGTTCGACACGAAAATTAGTCTACTTTACATAGTTACATTCGCTTTTGTCGTATGGTATTATATCTTGGGGTAGTTCATCCCATTCTCAAAGGATATCTTTGGTTCAGAAACAGGCAGTTCGGGCAATATGTGGTGTAAGTTCGCGAACCTCTTGTCGACCCCTGCTCACTCGTCTGGGTATTCTGGCATTGGCCTCTCAATATATATATTCTTTACTGTCGTTTCTTATTAACAATATCAGCTTATTCCCAAGAGTTAGCAGCTTTCACTCAGTTAATACTAGACAGAAATCCAATCTGCATTTGGATCGCACTTCCTTAAGTCTTCTGCAAAAAGGTGTGCAGTATACTGCTGCATCCATTTTCGATAAGTTACCACAGGAGTTCGAAAATCTTCAGCAGTACTCCACGTGCTTTCAAATCGAAACTGAAGAGTTTCCTCATCGGTCACTCCTTTTATTCTGTTGAGAAGTTCCTTGAGAAATTATGTCGATTCCTATGTTATATTGTTGACTGCGTTTACTTAAACTTATGGTTTGACTTTTTTCGGGTTCATAAACATTTTATTTTATCTGATATTACTTGTATGTCGTAATTTCATGTAGTGACCCGTTTGACAAGCTACCCTGTGCTTACCTTTCAGCAAGCTAATTCGCGCCAGGACATAGCGAAAGTTTCTCCTGCTTTTCTTCGTCCACGCCAACCATGGATTGGCAGCAAGGTCGCCGGATCTCTCTCCAATTGAGCAAGTTCGGAGCATTATGGCTAAGGACATACAACCAGCTCGGATTTCGAAGATCCAACGGTCCAGTCGGACAGAATTTGGCACGTTATCTCTCAGAAAGACATCCAACAATTCTGTCAATCAGTGCCAGGCCAAATAAATGCTTGCATAAGTTCCATACGTAGACCATCGCGTTGTTGACTTGCTTATTCAATTTTTCTGAAATTGCAATCATTTTTTCATCTGTGTATGTACATCACATCTACCAATTTCCATGCCATTAGAATAATTCTTTCATGGTGTGTCGTTTTTTGTCTTAGAGTGTAATTGTTGTATTATCCATCTAACTGACATAATATTCCAATTCGCAATGTTATTTTCGTTTTTGGGGGAGGGGAGGGGGGAGATGGGCAGTACTAAAAGTGGATGAGGGACAGGAGGTTGACGTATGAAATGTTTGGCTACAGTACCAGAATACTTAGAGCTTTCACTGTGTCTACATACTCACAATCGTACTTTGAACCAAAGACGTATACACAGCTGCTCGTGAAAACTGCAACACCACAAACATAGCATGCAACAAACACCACATTGGAATGATGTGTACAATATACTTTGCTACCGAATTGGTTAACATTTCAGCACAACCACACAACTGTATGGACCACTCTCTAGTAGCACCTCTGTAGGGGCTGGAGCGTATTTGTTTGGTGATGGTGTAGGTGGTAGTGCACCAGTGGAAACGCTGTGCACAATTAAACAATATATCTTTATTTCATCTTCAATTCTACATGAAGCAGGCACACCTCTCCTCGTGAGCTCCGGACGGTGCAGCTGGCTTTGGCTGCTAGGACGGCGCCCAGCGATCCTACGTCAGGACTCTGTCCTGATTGCGAAGGCGAGGCCACGGCCAATTGTGATGGCAGCGCTTCCCCGGCGGAGCGACACTCCAGGGTGCCTGTTCTGTATCTTTCCCCCATTGTGCCGATCGTTTCGGTACTCAAGAGCACCGAACGGTCTAGTACTCGAATTAGAGTCCCTGCATTATTCAGTATGCATTTCGGTAGCGATACCGTTCAGGTCTAGAGAACCGAAGCGCCGTTGTCGGTGCGTGTCGCGCAAGCCAAACAAAAGCAGATCCGCGCATGCGCACTGCAGCGCGCACAGCGCCACAAACACAAAGCGGCTAGCAGACGACACAGGCGCGCTATTCTTCCAAGTACCAAAAATTGTGATTACCTTGCCATAACGCATGCGCCGCATTCCATCAAGCCGACGTGCCCGCCTTCATCGCCCTTGCCTCCTCCTTAACAGTACCAGGTGCAGTATATCCATCTCCATGATTCTCAGCTGAAATGCATATGAATTTTTACAGCTTCTCTGACCGCATGTTTCCGTGCATGCATAATAACGATAGCGTATTTGACTGTATTCTGCAGATTATCGTAAATGCCGCATTATGTCATCTTGTTCTCATTCACACTGACAACGTGTTTTGGATTTTACGTTTCGGAAAATGAGTTAGGAATAGTGCGTAGTACCACATTGTACTAATACATCTATAAAAACACCCGAAAAATTGATTCAGAGAGTTTCAAAGAATAAGAAGATAAACAGAATGTGATTATAACTCGCTCCTAGAGATCCAAATGATTACGTAGCCCACTTCCCTATATGATACGTCAACGATTTGGGTCTTAAAAACAAAATTGAAAAAACGCATTTTCGAGGTCTCCTGTTTATAACACGCATCTCATGAATGAAAATGTTTCGTATATGGTGCAACAGTCTAAAAATATTACGGCAGATATCTTTCATCTCTGTCTACTGTGGCTGAGGATTCGATCGCAGATAAATACTTGTGACAAGCAAGATTATGAAGATGACTGCTGCTAGTTACATTCCCAGTAATTTAAGTTGTGCTCTTAGATTCCTGTCTAACTGCATACTCGGAAATCGCTACATATTCGGAAAAAATGGTGAATTATTTCTGACAAGAAAAAATATAAAGGTCACTGTCGGTTGTTTCACTCACACAAATTTCATCTCCGACAATTTTATATTTCGTATTTTAAACACACAGAAATCACGAAATCATTACTGAGGAAGTGCGCTCTTACATGTAAGTAATAACGAATATTACAGAAAAATCTTAACTTACACGAATAACAATGTCTCAGAAAGTGTTGCATATGTGAAGGGTAAAAAAAATTTTTGCCTCCACCCATGCGCAAACCCTTGTCCTTTCGTAGTGCTTTCCCGCGCTCTAACCACTGGCCCGCGCCACACAACGAAAACATAGCGCTCAATTCTTGTACTATTGCGTAGAGGAACGAAGGTTGACTTCATTGCCAAACGGTGCTGCGTAGGTCCATGAATGACCTTGTGGATGACATCGGAAGTTCACTGAGGCTTTTTGCAGATGATGCTGTGGTATATCGAGAGGTTGTAACAATGGAAAATGGTCTTGCGGTAGCGTTCTCGCTTCCTGCGCACGTGGTCCCGGGTTCGATTCCTGGCGGGGTCAGGGATTTTCTCTGCCTCGTGATGACTGGGTGTTGTGTGTTCATCATCATTTCATCTTCATTGACTCGCAAGTCGCCGAAGTGGCGTCAACTAAAAAGGACTTGCAATACGGCGGCCGAACTTCCCCGCATGGGGCCTCCTGGCCAACAATGCCATACGATCATTTCATTTCATGTACTGAAATATAGGAGGATCTGCAGCGAATTGACGCATGGTGCAAGGAATGGCGATTGAATTTCAATGTAGACAAGTGTAATGTGCTGCGAATATATAGAAAGAAAGATCCCTTATCATTTAGCTACAATATGGCAGGTCAGCAACTGGAAGCAGTTAATTCCATAAATTATCTGGGAGTATGCATTAGGAGTGATTTAAAATGGAATGGTCATATAAAGTTGATCGTCGATAAAGGAGATGCCAGACTGAGATTCATTGCAAGAATCCTAAGGAAATGCAATCTGAAAACAAAAGAAGTAGGTTACAAAAAAAATGTGTGTGAAATCTTATTGGACTTAATTGCTAAGGTCATCAGTCCCTAAGCTTACACACTACTTAACCTAAATTTTCCTAAGGACAAACATACACACCCATGCCCGAGGGAGGACTCGAACCTCCACAGGGACCAGCCGCACAGTACACGACTGCAGCGCCCCCGACCGCTCAGATAATCTCGCGTGGCGAAGTAGGTTACAGTACGCTTTTTCGCCCACTGCTTGAATACTGCTCAGCAGTGTGGGATCTGTACCACATAGGGTTGATAGAAGAGATAGAGAAGATCCAATGGAGAGCAGCGCGCTTCGTTAAGGATCGTTTAGTAATCGCGAAAGCATTACGGAGATGATAGATAAACTCCAGTGGAACGCTCTGCAGGAGAGACGCTCAGTAGCTCGGTACGGGCTTTTGTTGAAGTTTCGAGAACATACCTTCACCGAGGAGTCAAGCAGTATATTGCTCCCTCCTACGTATATCTCGCGAAGAGACCATGAGGATAAAATCAGACAGATTAGAGCCCACACAGAGGCATACCGACAATCCTTCTTTCCACAAACAATACGAGACTGGAATAGAAGGGAGAACCGATAGAGGTACTCAAGGTACTCACCGCCACACACCGTCAGGTGGCTTACAGAGTATGGATATAGATGTATTTGTGGGAAAAAATACACAAAGGCACTAGTAACGTCAGTTCACACTCATGTAATATACGCAAGCTGAGCCAATGTCTTGATATTTAATTATCTTTAAACTCTTATTTGCATAAAAAGCACGTATTTTGAGAGAATATTGACCGAAAACCTTTTTTTTGTTGTGATCATTCACAGTAACAACCTAACCTAACCATATTTCTAACAAAGGAAAATAGTCTATTATGAACTCACTTTCCAACCTGATGCGTCCTTTCGTGATTCTTTAGTAACGCAATCACTAAATCCAAAGCTAAAACCGCTAAATATGTTTAAAACAACAAATTATAGGTGTACATAAACCACAGATCACCGATCGACAGGGCCAGACCGAAGTCCAAAAACTTTCGCTACAATTGTCGTAAAATCGGTGGGAGGACCGTTCGGTAACAAGTCTCAGAAGCTTACTGAATAGGATATTTCGATAAAGAACCGAAAATGACGTCACTACCGAAACTAACGTACTACACCGATCGGTATGAACGATACAGAATAGGGCCCCAGGAGACGGCCCCGGTGCTCTTCGCTGCGCAGTTGCGGAGAAGACTGTGCGCGGGTCTCCACCCATGCCCCACAGACAGGCGGCAGACGGCGGCTGACGTTGTGACGCCGAGTCCCTCCCTGAGTTCGCTGTTTCAGCATCGGCGGCAGCAGACACAAACAGCAGGCGGCAGACACAGCCTGGTCTCGAACCGGAGGCTGCTGCTGGCGATGCGCAGTCGTCTATTGGTCCAGTGGTGCTCCAGCATCGTAGTGCGGCTATCCCTGAATCGTATAACTTCCTGTCCTCAAATTCAGCCTCATTTATACTCCGTTACTGCCCATTTGTTTCTCTAACGCCTGATGTCTAGTCACATTTCCCATAACAGAGAGACCTGCTTGAGTGCAGTGGCAATGACCCACTTACTACATCATTCTTTGCTGCGTGGGGCAGTTTACCATTGCGCTCAGCTACACTTGCTTCACAAATCATGCATCTGTTATTGTGCCCTACTTGTCGACGTAGCATGGCTGACAGCCAGCGCTGAGGTCATCAGTCCCCTAGAACTTAGAACTACTTAAACCTAACTAACCTAAGGACATCACACACATCCATGCCTGAGGCAGGATTCGAACCTGCGACCGTAGCGTACACGCTGTTCCAAACTGAAGCGCTTAGAACCGCACGGCCACACCGGCCGGCAATACTCCGTGGTGGCCTCCATGCTACTCTCAGATTTAATACTTTTACCAGAATTCTGGGTAGTGTTACTACGCACTGTAGTAGGAGTAAGACTATCTACAGTCTGTATATGTGTGTGTCTCACTCAGAATGTTGTTTGCTTGTTAGATGATCGTGTTATACCTCATGTAAGAACTGAAACATCTACCAGCATGTGTCAAAATTCGACAGTGACAGCATCGTGAACATTCGAAACAGTGGTTTACCGTTCCGTGATATCACTACTTCCGTTGATTGGCATCCCACGATTGTCAAACAGATATAGAACTGATGCATTCAGTAGATCACTGTTCAGCAACATGAGGGATCTCAACACTCACATACATCTGATGCCCAAGATACAGACATATTGTTCACTCAGCTGTGCAGGGTCACAAAGTAACTATACATGCGTTGAATCAGGAAATAGGTTTATTTGCTACAGGAAAAGTATCCACACGGAGAGTGCGGTGACCTCTCGAGCACTATGGACTACCAGTGCGGAAACCATTACTGCTGCATCCCTCGACACAGCAGCTGAGGGAGGTGTGGTGCCAACATTGGACACAGGAGTGGCACCATGACATCCTTTCTGCATATAGATTCACGGTTTCCATCAGTACCCTTCATCGCCATATGTGCCGCAATACTTGACATAATGCTATTGAGGGCCATAGGGTACAGGACATGTCAATTTCTGGTTATCCGATGACGTCAATCAAGATGGCGGATTTTTTAGGGTAATTTGAATTTTGGCGGGAAAGTGCCACTCCCCCAAACCCATAAAAAATGGCACGAAGTTCAAATTCCACCATGGCAATGTATCACAAACCCGCTATCTCTACTAAGCAAAGAAAATGGTGGGAAAAAAGGACTTGTTTTTATTATTTAACAAATTTCAGACAGGTGTGACTCCACTGGGTCTGGACTGCAACTGGCAGAGGGTGCTCTCCTGACGTCAGCTGATGACGCAAGTACCTTCATTCAAGATGACGGCACCCAGTGTGTTCACCGCGAGCTCCATAGCCCAACTGACTTACTTCATATCGTGCCCACCAGAGGGCGCTACCATGAAGTTGCGTGATTACACAGGATCGTCTGCTCTCTCTCGCGCACGCGCGTTATAACTAAACACACGCCGCGCCACCGTCCCGCGGGCGTCCGACAGCTTAACGTCGCACACCCTCGGCCTCCACCTCCATGCACACGCCGGACATAGTCTTCTGTAAATATGCTAACTAAAGTAACACCCACATCGCGCATATAACCTATCAATTACCCAAGTACTTAATTCCATTTCAATTTTAATCATATTCAATTTACAATTTCAATATTCAATGATCAAATGAGAAGTTCCACAATTTCCCACTATCAGCACGGTGTTCATTCACGACCTAGCACCCCCACCCCTAGAATGCTGCACTCCTACTGGCTACTGCATTAGTCACGTGATTCGACTATATTGGTAGGAATAGGTGTTCACGATACTTTCAATTACCTAGTTTCATCTACTTTTCGAAGTCCAGACCGCCACCTCTTTCTAGGAACCGGCGCCGATTTTGAATTCTGGCAGTAAAGAAAGGTCACTTGGGCTTTCACTACCAACCTAAAAAAATGGTTGCAAACAAAACTCACTGCCATTAACCTAAGCCTCCAGGGCAACCTCTTCCTAGGGGTTGCTGGTAAAAGGACTCAAGCCACACTAGGCTGATGGAGAGAAGAAGGAGTGTACTTTATTTATTTGAGAGCAAAAATGGCTCTGAGCACTATGAGACTTAACATCTGTGGTCATCAGTCCCCTAGAACTTAGAACTACTTAAACCTAACTAATCTAAGGACATCACACACATCCACGCCCGAGGCAGGATTCGAACCTGCGACCGTAGTGGTCACGTGGTTCCAGACTGAAGCGCCTTTAACCGCACGGCCACACCAGCCGGCTATTTGAGAGCAATTTATTTAGGGATGGAGTATATGTATCACAGAACACACGCTCTGACATGCCCCACAGCATACAGACCTGCAAACTACTCCTACATAACTCATGTATAACGCTCTACACACACTCTTGCTAATTGTAAACCGTCAAAAATAACATATTGCACAACCTACAGACATGCGAACCACTCACAAACAATGCAATGCATTTACGTCAAGATAGCCAAACAACTCCTAAATTGCCAAAATAATAATCCATCTAAAACACTCTGCTTGCTAATCGTCAACAGTCGAAATCATACACCAGTCTTTATTTAAGCAATTAGAGCCAGCACCACCACGAAGTGTATTCGCCACTGAGTCCATAGCCCAACTGACTTAGTTCATATCGATGCTACTAGAGGACGCTGTAGTGACGTCAGGTGATGACGCAAGTACCATAATCTAAGATGGCTGCACCTAGTGGGTTCACCACGACTCCAGACCCCAGGTGGCTTAGTACATTTCGTCGCCGCCAGAGGACGCCACCGTGACACCAACTGATGACTCAAGTACAGTTATCCATGATAGCGGCAAACAGTGTGTTCTCCACGAGGTCTAGTACTCAGTACCACAAGCAGAGGACACTGTCGTCCGTTTCCTGACGTAAACCGAGATGGTCAGGGAAAATGGAGGCAAAACGACTCAGCCTGCTCTGTGCTGCTGGGCAGAGTAAGGATGGATTGCACTCTACTTATTTTCAAACAACTTATTTAAGGATACAGTATATCTATCACACTCACACAAAACATCCACCCCGATGTGCCTGGGGTCATGTTCACAGCCCACAGACACGCAACCAACTCGTAATTTCAGTACACAATAGCAAACTGCTCCTAAATAATTCTTCACACTGATGTGTAGACACGCTCAGTACTCGTAAACTGTCCAAATAGCGCACAGCAGGTACTGCAGAGCCACTTGCGAATTAATGCAATCAACGCACCCAACACGGTCCGCTGGCCCCTGTTCAATAGAGTACACAGGAGGTAGCGATAAGTGATGCATCCGTCAGATGTGAAACCGCGTACAGCCCCTGCTCGGCTTCCGCAAGCATGGGGTAGATGCACCCCCATTCATACGTAACACATGAGAAATTACTATCCACTAAACACCGATGATGACGCAATCGCACGTACGGTCGACACGGCTGTCAACTGTAAAACCACGCACAGGCCCCATGTCCACGTCCCGCATGTAGCGGCACCCCCATTCATACGTAACACCTGAGAAATTCCTATCCAAATACGTCTTCACCTACACACACGTGCTGACGTGATCGGGCGGAACCGCAACCGTGAGCTGCAGCCGAACGCAGGCCAAAGTTGTATGCAGGCGCTGTTAATGACCGAGGTCTTATTTACAGTGCGCGCACTCCAAGCAGAGCCGTGCGCGTTCGGCATTCCTTCCTACCCTCACTCTAACTGCAGTCCGGCGAAGGCGCTGCAGAATTCCGTTCCACAGCAGCAGAACCTGCTTTCTCCTTAGCAATTCTAATGGACCATACATGACGTTTGACTCACGCTTCACCGCGTGTAGCTATATACCATCGCAAACGCATCTAGCAACGTTATCAATCTTATACTCAAGTCACATTGCTATCTAAAATAATAACCAAGTCTAACTCTACTAAATTCTATGGCCCTCCAGAAATAGTTAACACTCGCTTTCTTATTGTCTCAGCTTGTATGTGCCAAAATTCCTGCCCTAACAGAACCTATTTACCAAAATATCGCCGAATCTAGTATTCCTCCCAGACATACAGTGATAGCGTTCCTGCTCTCAACATACGCAAATGTTCTGATCGCTTCTAAATCCCACCACAATCAATCGAGCATTTTCTTCCTGGGGCTTTCAGTCGTTATTTTGCAAAGATTGCTAAATTGCACCGACATTTCCCTCAATCTACACACGCCCAACCTGTTCTTTCTTTCTACAGACGCTACACTGATTGGTAATAAACTATTTTATACTGATCACCATTTTGCACCAACAACTAAACATCGCAAAGTTGTCTGCATCAAATACATACGATACTCGCAAGAATATTGGAGCATCAAACCGATCTCCAACCAGGGAATATTTCACCGAGTACTGTCTCGATCTAGTAAACATGCAATTCATATCCCCCACCATACCAAATCATCCCCTTTACATCAGCGAACCGAAGTCACTCCCTCAGAACTGATGTGAAAGACAGGCTCGTTCCCCCCGGCACAAACGCGTTACTATTTCCGCTTTCTTGCTCGCATTTCTACAGAGATCTCTAGACTCTTCGATTAATAGAACAACCATATTTTCGCCATAATATTACACAATTTTCGCCGTACTTCCCGATATGAAGAGGACAGCAGTAGCCTCCCGATCGCTAACGCAACATAATGCACAAGATATAGACTACACATTATTTCTCCGCAAACACCAAATTTTAGCGAGGTGTAGCATGCTGTAAACCATTGACTAACTACAAACAAATAGAGTAAAATAATATTTGCACATTCGAATACCGAAGTCGGTGATGTAACAGATTCCAGATGATTAATATTGCTTACAAGCCAACTAGGGTCTTTCCCACGTCTAGAGAACAGGTAAACATGTGTCCAACACACCGCAATCGATATTCCCTCAACTAAATAAAGGCACCAAATGTGCAGAAGCAGTCGACCGAACAATTTACAAGGGAGGGAATAACACTCCACTGCAAACGCACCATCTTCTCAAAGTCACACTTGATCACGAAAGTCGCCCAGCACATACTTAGTTCGCTATTCGGTCGTCTAGAAGATGGTAAAGTTAACTATGATACATTCCTACAATCCAACAGGCCTCTGCATTTGAAAGACTGCTACCATTAACATGGGAACGCGTATCAATACCACCACAGACTTTGCGTACACGAACACATTCTAGAAAACCCCTCACATATTTCTCGGCGCTGTTACCTAGGAAGAGGTGGCGGTCTGGACTTTGAAAAGTAGTTGAAAGTATAGTGAACACCTATTCCTACCTATATGATGGCGAATCACGTGACTAATGCAGTAGCCAATAGGAGTGCTAGGTCTTGAATGAACACCATGCTGATAGTGGGAAAGTGTGGAGAGAGAGCAGACTATCTTGTGTCATCACGCGACTTCATGATAGCACCCTCTGGTGGGCATGATATGAACTAAGTCAATTGGGCTATGGAGCTCGCGGTGAACACACTGGGTGCCGTCATCTTGAATACCGGTACTTGCGTTGTGATCTGACGTCAGGTGAGTGCCCTCCTGTGGCACCAATATGAACTAAGCCAGTTGGGTTCTGGAGGTCGTGGTGAACACACTGGGTGCAGCCATCTTCAATAACGCTACTTGTGTCATCAACTGACATCAGGAGAGCGCCCTCTGCTGGCACCGATATGAACAAAACCAATTCCAATCCAGACCCAGTGGAGAACACACCTGCCTGAAATTCGTTAAATAATAAAGACAAGCCCTTTTCCCCACCATTTTCTCTGCTTAGTAGAGGTAGCGGGGGTGTCATGCATTATCATGGTGGAATTTGAACTTCGCGGCATTTTTTCTGGGCGACAGGGGCATGGCACTTTCTCGCCGCCAAAATTCAAACTTCCCGACAAAATCCGCCATCTTGATAGACGTCATCGCTGCCATCTTGGATGACCTCATCGCCGCCATCTTGGATAACAGTACTTTGGGGTGATGTCACCTTTGTTCCAATACTCTCATAGTCGTTGTATTTCCGACTACTTAAGGACAGTGAATTGCCTTATCTTTGATGTCTCCCAAACTTTATCTTTCCACAAGATGATGCAAGACCACACGTAACCACACTGCACAAAATGTTCAAATGCATGTGAATGTGTATGAGACCAAACTGCTGAGGTCATCGATCCCTAGACTTACACCCTACTTAAACTAACTTACGCGAAGGACGACACACACACCCATGCCCGAGGGAGGACTCGAACCTCTGGCAGGAGTAACCGCCCAGTTCATGACATGGTGCCTCTAACTGCACGGCCACTCCGCATGGTCCACGCAGTCCAAACCTACCTCTATACAGAGGGTGTAAAAGTGTAGTCCTGCCCAACACATTCTAGAGATCTCTCGCCCAATGAATACATTTGGTCACGGGTTGCGGAAACACTAGCATTTTTGCACTTGACACTATGATTGGCATGTAACTGAAGGAGCATAGCATGCTGAACCCATGCCTCTCATACAAGCTCAGTTCAACTCAATGCCCAGCCAAATAAGAGCCATCGTTGCTGCCAGAAGAGGCAATTCCGTGTACTGCTTGGGCCACTCATATTAATGTGACCACCTGACAAAAGCCTGAAAGACCACCTTTTGGAATGTGAGATGTGCAGAAAGAGTCAGTGACGTTCTACGGATACAGAGAGGGATGTTGAGTCATGCCTACTCCAGGGCCGTTGCCAGCTGAGCTAAGTTTCTCAGTTGACGCTCCATGGTGGGATCGAGCTGGTCCCACAGATTCTCAACTAGGTTCAATCCGACGAGGTTGGCGTCCAGGGCAGTACAGTAAACTCATCCTGGTGCTCCTCGAAACACGCACATACACTGCAAGCTATGTGACACGAACTTTGTCCTGCCGGTAGATGGCATCGTGTCAAGGAAAAACAAAATTCATGTATGAGGCAGATGGATATAAGTATTTTGTTGAAATATTGTGCCTCCAGAATGATGAGATTACCCAGGGAATGTCATCGAAAACGCTCCCTCCTGGTTGCAGGGTGTTTCCTTTCAGACATTCCTATGGAACATAATACGTGATTCATCTGAAAAGGACAGCTGTCGAGACACTCAGTGGCCGCCAGTTGAAGTATTGGCGTGCAAATTACAGCCTTTTCCGCAGTCAGCATGCGTTCATAAACCAGAGACCTGCAGCAGAGCTCATACACAGCGAATTTCACTGAGCGATCGTAGAGGAGACACTGTTGATACCTCCTTGGGTCATCTAGGTGGTCAATTGCTTAACAGTTGCACGTCAATTCCCCCATACACATCTCCGCAGCCGTCGTTCACCTCTGTTATCTATGGCCCGAGGTGCACCACAGTTGCCTCAGTGCCGGTTTTGAATGCACGGTATACTTTAACCACAATGGCACATGAACAGTTTACAAAAATAGCCATTTCGGAAATACTTCCACCCTTGGTCCAAAAGCCAATTATCATGTCCTTTTGGGCATCATATGAATCACTCCATTTCCGCATTATGATAACGACTGCATTGTTTTCCGCATCCCCCGACACTGCTGGTGGTGTCACATGTCACGTCATGTCTTTGAGTGGTTATTGCATGTTGACATTGAACATAGGCGGTGGTCACATTAATGTTACTGGACCGTGTAAAATTCGGAACCTGTATACTTCCAAATCACCTACAGATTTGTTCACGCATTCTTTCTACTACACCGTATGCGCACTATGAGTAAAATGTCATTATTTTCTATCGTTCCTCGTGAGCAGTTTCAATGTCCAGTAATGTATTTTCGATCGTTCTTGCAATGTGCTACAAGGGTATCATCAACGATTACCACTGACGGCTTGTGATTTCTATTCCAAAACAATGTTTGCATATAACTCCTTATCTTGTAGGAGTTGCAAGTCTTAATCTAGTAATGGTTTTCCATGAATTTCAGAACGTAATGTGTCATCTAACACTGCAGTTGTTTCCTAACTTGTGGAAGTGGAGCGTTCTGGTTTTGCACAGATATTAATTAGACAACGAAACTAATTTTCGTTATAACAAGAACAATAGAAAGAAAGAAGGAACATTCAACAACCCATAATACTTGAACTCTGCTTCTACTGAAAGCAAATCTAGTATCTTAAGCAGAAATAAACTATTGTTCATTTAACACATCAGACTGAAGAAGGCAAATCTATATTGGCGCTTTGCACACCTATTATCAACATTAATAATTGTACACCAGCCTATTGCAACGTAACCCTGTTTTAAAATACTCAAAGTAAACTAGAAATAATTACACAGGCCAACAACAAACAGTAGTGAAATCAGGTTTCCTCTATCCGCTATTATTTTGTTGATTATTGTTATTTAACATGCACTTCTACACGAAATGTGTAGTTTCATCTCTGATTTGTGCGCTTTTAAATCGCGTGAATGAGGATTGGTCCCTGTATGTTTGCCCTATTGTCAGTCTGCTTCCTAATTAGTTCCAGAAATATCCACCAGATAGAGTTGGAGGCTACTGTGTGAGCTCCCGCGGTACAAAACAGAGCGAGGATGGGCTTCACATTATAGTTTGGTTAGGAAGCATCTCCGATGTAGATTTTTGAATTTGTATTGCCGAATAGATATAAAATAAGTTAAGTAAAGAAATTTGCGTAAATCACCATGATGGTTTTTGCTACATATGCAGAAAATAAACGTTGAAAAGAAACCGAAGACCTATAATTGACTTTGTAAAGACTTTCGCAATAAGTCTGTAAAACTTGTACACAACATTTACGATCGTGGGCTACCGGGAAACGAAAACGTGTGAAACAAAAGCCACTCCGATAGCTTTTGTTTGTAAGGACTAGTGTTGTCCCTCTGATACTAATGAAGATGACAGTGATTATGCGGGTTTGCAATGAATTGCTTAAAGATTAAACTGAGATGAGTTAATAACTCACCAGATATCTCTGTCAAAAGAAGCTTCTGAATTACTGACTTCCAACAAAAATGTACTCGATCAAGGAACCAAAGCTACCTTTTATCACATAACAGAAAAAGGTCTGCTACTCTTCTTGCTCTTGAAATTGTCCATCCGAAAAAAAAATCCCCGATGAGCCATTCCAGTTGTAATAAGTCTCTACTGTTACTACGTAATAGCGCACCTATTCGAAAATGTTATGCATCTTTATAGCTAAAGTTCTTTTCTGCTATTTTAGTCAACGAAACTTATGAGAAAAAGGTTCTTTCTAGATGTGATTTAACAATTTGTATAATAAAGGTAAATACTCATTTTGTTTCAATGAGAAGCGGCAGCATTCGTCTAATTTGGGTATGAATAGGTCCTCAGATTGTTTACTAGCTAGTGAAGATACTACTTCTTAATATTTCTATTTGTTTTATTTCACAATTAGTTTGTCACCCATAGTAAAACACAACACACAGTTATTTATTAGTGTCAACATTTTTACCAATCAAAAAGACAACAAAAACGTAGTTTCATCACCAAAACCTCTTTTTACATGGAAGGAGCTCATTTTCAAGTGATTACACATGATGTGTCATGTACAAAAGCCTATAAGTTAAATCAGCTAACTATTATGTCCAGCCTAATTTGGCACACATCTAGTTCAGTATAACATAGAATTGTTGTCCAAAATGTTCTAGAATTTTCTTTGTCAAAATAATTATTACAATGACATCTGATTTTACAAACAGTGTCAATTTATGTAAAAATTGTATCTTTTATGGTTACAAAATTCTGAGTTACAAAAGAAATTTTATATACCTGGAATAAAATTTAGAACTATCAAGATACGGCACATCCCAAGATTTGTTTACATATTGCAAAATTA
Source organism: Schistocerca serialis cubense (assembly GCF_023864345.2). Lineage (NCBI taxonomy): Eukaryota > Metazoa > Arthropoda > Insecta > Orthoptera > Acrididae > Schistocerca > Schistocerca serialis. The sequence goes on from NC_064640.1 coordinate 226,620,999, forward strand.
TATAATTTACGTCATCCGAAATTGAAATTAATTACGACTTTTCAGTATACTGAAGACTATTTTCTGATGAATGATAATTACGATTTTCTACAGCTCATATGAGATTCGGAATTTTGTTGAATAGATGTGATTTACGGGAAAAACTGCATATATGAAACAAAATGCAATAAAAACCTTTGAAGTTAACAATTCTTTTTAATGTAGACTTCGTAAAGCAAAATCTGTAGGATGACCAATTTTCGTAATTTTATGTTCTCATGTTTTAGCTCGCAATGAAAAGGTAAATTTGGAATAGAATATTATTTCATAAATACTTTGTAGTATTGCATACCTATACAAAAGTCGTAAATCCCATACTTTACGATCTAAATCGGAATAAATGTTACCCAAATGGGTGTGGAATCGTATCTTTCGGTTTACCCAGGCTTGTGTCGTAACGTCTTTTCGAGCCAGAAATCCCTTAATTTTGATTTGTTATACTCTCAAGAAGACAATCTCGTGTTTTGTTCCGAAATTAGAGGACTGCTGAGAATATGGGTCTTCTTGGATGTTTTCTAGATGATTTTCTCTTTTCTATGGGCACCTCAACGCAAGTTTAAAATTTGTACTTATACACAGTGGTAACAAATATAGTTCAATATCAGCTGCTCACTCAATGAAAATGAAAGAAGAACATTAAACCGTAGCTTTGATTTTTGAAATGATTAAGTATCATAAACATCAATGGGTGGTTTGTCTAGACTTAGGTAAACATTCTCCTTGGTTATCAAAGTGGCGTCACTAAATAAGCTTGCTTCTTGTGCCTCTGGAATAGAAGATCCAAAGCACACCACTGGGTTAGAAAAAAAATGGTCTAAGAGAGAAAACATGGACGCTAGGAGGAAGAATGTCATTAGTTGGACGAAAGAAAATCATCTTTTCTCCACTGCATATGAAGTTGCGCCTTTTGAAACAGTTTGCAAATTCTTTTGATAAGAATGGATCACGCCTTGTACATACAGGGAAAAACGTTGGAGTTGAGTATGGAATAATCAAAGCAGGACTATGTGACGATCCACATATAAGGCAATTCTGCATATGAAAACTGTGGATGTCTGCTACCAAGGAAGATCGGATATGCACGTGATGGCAGCCTACTGTTGGAATTTAAAAATGGACTGCTCCAAAATCTCCTGAATCTTCTGAAGTGTGTAGTGACTAGGTGGTTTCATGAGTGACTTTTTTCCTTTATTACGTATAAAATAATATTTCTATAATACAATAGTAAAACTATTGTTTCTATCTTTTATCCATGGACTAAAATTAAAATAGTATAACATATATTACACTAAAATCTCGTATTTTAGAATTTTGAGATTCTAGGAAAATATTAATGAAATGTTTGAATTCAGGGCATCAAATTCTTAGAAAATCAGCTTAAAATACTTCGGCACCAAAGCAACTATTCATCTGTGGTACGCAAATAAATAGCAATCTACACGAATCTTAATGCTATCGTTTTCAGTCAAGATTAGTTAATGCAATTATAGTAAGAAACAGCAAAGTCGGAGCATTATTAAACATTTCATAGGATTTTTAGCCAGCTCATTGTTATACTGATAATAATTCTATGCTTTTCCGTGTGAGTATTATCATGTGCTCTGTGGTAATGAAGGTTAGAGTTTAATGTACTTTGAATCTGAATTATTACAAAGGAGCGCTATCTCACGTGAAAGGGCAGTGGGAAAGGAACTGGGCATAATCATGTTGAAAGAGCCATCACATAATTTGCATGAAATGTGTGGTGTCACCGCCAGACACCACACTTGCTAGGTGGTAGCTTAAATCGGCCGCGGTCCATTTAGTACATGTCGGACCCGCGTGTCGCCACTGTGTGATCGCAGACCGAGCGCCACCACAAGGCAGGTCTCGAGATACGGACTAGCACTCGCCCCAGTTGTACGGACGACATTGCTAGCGACTATACTGACGAAGCCTTTCTCTCATTTGCCGAGAGACAGTTAGAATAGCCTTCAGCTAAGTCAATGGCTACGACCTAGCAAGGCGCCATTAGCCATACATAGTTTGATAGTTATCGTATGAAATGTCTCATCAAGAACGATGTATACAACAAGGATTAAAAGTTAAGTATTCCAGCAGCTACATACTTTTCTTTATAACATTAATAAGTATCCTGTTTCAGACCTCTATCTAGCCTACGTGAGATTACGCGTGCCTTTCGACTTCTTCAGTGTGGCGTAGCTGTTTGTTACGTCACAATAAAATGAGTCAGAGAAACACTAGGAATTGTTAATCTTTTTCAACGAGAGCCCAACGATTCCATGGGTGCGCCACATCGCACATAAAATACAATGTGGACTGCTAATGTGTTGCAGATATTGTTAATTATCTCTGTTGGATTGTGCTGAAAGAACAAGTTTTGGGAAGTACTCGAACATGTTAGATAGGCTGCACCAAAAATAACTACATCACGTGAACCGGCCAATGCGAAGGCCCTCGTGATAAAATAATACGTTATAAACTACACAGAGGGCATCAACCGCATTCACCAAATTTCATTAATAAAACCCAGCGGGGTGATGAAGTGGGATGACCCAGAAGTCACAGTTAGGAGATCAGTGGTTTGTATCTCTATCAGTCCATCCACATTTAGGTTTCCTGCAGTTTTCCAAGCATAAGCTTGGACAGGAGACTGCTGAGAAAGAAACCTAAATGTGGATGGCCTGACAGAGATTCTAACCACTGCCCTCCTGACTGTGAGTCCAGTGTCTTCCCACTTCGCCACCTCGCTGGGTTTGAGCTTCTGTTTACGGAGAGGAGTTTTGTCCTACACAGAAATATGGAAGTGTATGCGCATGCACAAGTGCCCATGTGTGTGTGTGTGTGTGTGTGTGTGTGTGTGTGTGTGTGTGTGTTCAGTGAAAGGCGGGTTGGGGCGACGGTAGGGGCACGCAAAGGCATACTTCCAGGAACATTGCAACGCTTTGCCACTCGAAAAACTAAGGTGGCAGATACACACATTCCGCATTTACAGTTGTTCCTGTTCGCTTGAGCGATGTCGTAGGTCGCAGCCATCTCTATAAAAGTATCGTGCAACAAGCAGCCTGTAGGGCAAACCACACGAAGGAGGAACTTCGTCACTAGGTCACTTTCCGACATCTGTATATTTTTACATGTACAGGGCATGAAAAAAAATATGGAGATACCAAAAGCACAAACCCTTACCATACCTAACGCGGTGTAGGAAAATCGTTGGCGTGCTAAACAGCTCCTGATCATCCTGGAATGGCTAAATACGGGTCATGTACGGTTTTCACTTATACCATTCTTCGTGCAAAATAATGCCAACTTCAGCTAACAATGATGGAAATGGATACCAATCACGAACGCTTCTTTCCAAATTTGACCGTAAAAGCTCAATAATATTGAAATCTGTGACTGTGGTGGCCAGGGCAGTCGCGACAATTTTAATTTTATCTCCTCATCACAAACCAGTCGTGGACGATGCGAGCTGTGTGAACGGCAGCCATGTCTTCCTGGAACACAGCATCACTATTGGAGAACAAATATTGTACCGTGAAATGGATCCGCTCAGCCAAAATTGTCACACAATCTTTGGCAGTAATATGACCGTGCAGAGTAACCATGAGATCCAGGGAATACCAGGGTATGGCTGCCCAAATCATCACCAAACCCTCGCAATGTTTCGCTCTTGGCAGCAAGCTGTCTGTATCATAGGCCCACGACATGGGTATGCAAGACCTAAATTCGGCCAGATTGGAAACACTGTGAAATAAGTCTCATCTGACAATATGGCTCTCTTTGATTGCTCAATAGTTAAGGTTTTATGGCTTCAGTACCACGTTTTTCTGTTACGGCTATTTCAATTGCTGATGCTTGGTTTTGGAATCGACCTGCAATCGCTGCTTATGAAAACCCCTTCCTGTTGTTTTGATGCTGACAGTGTACTCGAGTGCGACATTGAGTTCCGCAGTGACTTTTATAGCTTTTGGCCTCTTATTTTTCGTCACAGTCCCCTTCAATAATCATCTGCGATGGTTACTCAACACGCACTTTCGTCTGCATTTGTGACTCAAGAGGACGCGTTTCCGCTCTCATTGTATTCGGTATAAATCTTTGATACCGTGCCTCATGAAACACCAACCACTTCAGCTACTTGGTAACAGAAGCAAATACCATAAAAACACCAAAAATTTGGCCATGTATGAATTCACTTACCTCTGACATAACACACTTACAGCTACATAGAACAGTGTTCTGACCACGACTGACAGAACGCATTGACGATATTGTACTTTTCCCTTTCGTGATCAAATACAACACCACAACCAGCAGGTTTTGCTAGTAACTGCATTTATGTTCAGGCAATCAATGCATTTCTCGCAGTGTTCCCATATTTTTGTCCAACCCCTGTATATCTACATCCATTGTGTGCAAAACCATTATGAAATGTATGGTAGAGAATACTTCCCACTGTACTAATTAGGCTTCTTTTCCTTCCATTCATGGGCATCGTGCGAGAAGAATGGCTGTTTATACAATTTTGTACTCACTGTAATTAATCAAATCTTGTGCTATGGGGGCGTTGCAGTATATTCCAAGATTCGTCATCCAAAACTAGTTCCTGACAATTTATATGTAGATTTTCCCTGAATAGTCTGCGTCGTTCTTCAGGTGTCTGCCACTTCAGATTCTCCAGCATTTCGATGACACTCTCCCACAGATCAAACTAACCTGAGATCATTCCTGCTGCCCTTCTCTGTATACGTTCAATACTCTTGTTTGTCCTATTTGGAAAAGGTCCCACACACTAGAGCAATATTCTAGGAAGGGTCCCACAAGTGTTTCGTAAGTAATTTCTTTTGTAGAATGAGCACTTCCCTAGTATTCTACCAATGAAACGACGTCTGCCATCTACTTTACCTGCGGCTGAGCATATCTTCCCTAGAACACTTGAACGATTCTGTTGTCTAAATGACGTGGAATTATTCAGTTTACAAAGTACGTATATATGAAGACTTTTTACATTAATGAACACATTGTTTTTTAGTCCTACTCACTCCACTACACTTAAAAATATTCCTTTTCTCAGCCTACCAGTTTTAAAATAATATTCGCCCATGAAGTAGGAGGGGTTGCTCAGGAAAAGTGATCTTGAGTTATATTTAAAACTTGATACGCTACCCGTCAGACGTAGTACTTTAATGGGCAAATAATCAAACAATTTTTTTCTACGTATTGAACTCCTTTCTGAGGCACTCACAACCTAATAATGAGCAATAAGTTCATTTTTTCCTCTAGTGCTGTAGGTGTGGAAATCACTATTCTTCTCAAGTTGTAATGAATTATTTATGACAAATTTCATTAGCAGATATATGAATTGTGACACTACAGTTAAAATGCACAGCTCAGTGAAGAAGTACCTACATGACGACTGCGGGTGAACACCACATACTATTCCTACTGCTCTCTTTTGGCAATCATTACTCTGTTTCTAACTAGTAAGTTCGCAAGAAATTTATTCCATGGGTCATTATTCAGTGTAAATGCGCAAAATATTTTAGGATGTTTGTTCGCTTGTTTCCAAGGCTAGGAATTATACGAAGAACAAAATTAGTTGAACTTAACTGTTTGAGAAACTCAGCAATACGCTTCTTCCAGTTCAAGTTTCATCAGTATGAAAATCCAAAAATTTGGAGCATTCTACCCTTTTTACTGACTCCTGTTCTTGTGGCACGTCAATTATTGATATTCTTTATTGTACAGAACTAAATATAGTGTATTTTCCCAAAAATTTAAGGAGAGTCCAGTTTCAGAGAACCAGTTAATCACCCTTTGAAAAAGTATATTAACAATGTGTTCTGTTGCTTTCCCTTTAATAACATTTCTTAAAACAAAAGCATCATGTGTAAAAACGTACCAGTTCTGCGATCAACTTGGATTCCACAAGGAACTGTTGTGCGCAGCGACCGTAGACTATAAGGAAGGAGAGAGACACAGCATTCAATCGCAATTACATTAGTTTTATTACTCTTGCATATGTGACGCCGGCTATTTAGAGAGGAAATCTAGATAGGCTAGAGTAGTAAAACTAATGGTTTGCGAATGATTGCTGTGTACTTCTCCTTCCTTAAATTCTGCGATCATTCCGTTTCATGCCTTCAAAAACTGTTCCATCCAAGTATTTGTATGTGTTGACAGATACCAATAAGGACTCGTTAATATTGTTGTTATGAGATACTACATTATTTTCGTTTTGCGAAGTGCATACTTTTGCGTTCTTAACATTTAAAGCAAGTTGCCAGGTTTTGCATCATTCTGAAATCCTACAAAGATTAGGCTGAATGTCTGTGGACCGTATTTCAGGTAGCTTTCAATCGCAAAAGTAACTACACCATCTACAAAAAGTCTCAGGTTACCATTAATATTTTCTGCACTGCCATTAATATTCAACTTGAACAGCAAGGGCCCCAACACACTTCCCTTAGGAACAGGGTGTCCCAGGAGGAATGGTCTACATTCATGAACGTCACAGGAACGATAGTTTGAAGCAAAAAACTTCATACAGACATATGCCCTATTCCGAATGATTTTCGAGGCAGAACACATTTAATGTACGTCTTTATTTATTTTCTGTATCCTTGAATAAACTGCCAGATTCACACATGTACACATGTACAACAGTTAGTAAATATAACAATATTCTTTGATTCATTATTCATTTACCATCAGCTTTACTTATTCCATAACTCACTTACGCATCTGTATTGTGCCCTACTTGTAGACGTAGCATGGCAGATGGCCAGCGCTGTCACTATAATTCTCCGTGGTGGCCTCCAAGCTACTTTCAGCACTTATATTAAAGATTTAATACTTTTACCAGAATTCTGCGTAGTGTCACTACGCAGTGTAGTAGGAGTACCACCACCTTCAGTAGATTCCTATTCAGCGACATCAGCGATCGCAACAATCACATATGTCTGGAGCCCAAGGGACAGACATGTTCACTCAGCTGTGCAGGATCACAAAGTAACGTTACATGCCAAGAACCATAAACGGGATTGTTTGCTACACGACAAGTATCCACGCGGAGAGTGAAGTGACGTCTCGGGCACTACGGACTATCAGTGCAGAAACCATTGCTGCTGCAACCCTTGACACAGCAGCAGAGGGAGGCTTGGTGGCAACCCTAACACAGGATTGGCAGCATGACACTCTTTCTGCGTATACCATCACGGTTTCCAGCTGTCCCATCATTGTCATACATGCCCCAATACCTGCCATCATGCTATTGAGGGCCAATGGGTACAGGACATGTCCATTACTGGTTCTCACAGCCGGTAACTTGGACAGCAGTCGTTACATTTCCGACTCCTTAAGCCCAGTGATATTGCCTTATATTTGAGGACTCCAAAACGTTATCTTTCAGCAAGATGACGGAAGAGCACATGTAACCACACTGTCCAAACCTACCTCTATACAGAGGGTGTGCAACTATAGTCCTGGCCAACATGTTCTCCAGATCTCTCGCCCATTGAATACATTTGGTCACGGGTTGCCAAGAGACTAGGATGCTTGCACTCGACACAACGATTGGCATGTAATTGAAGCAGCATAGCATGCTGCACCCATGTCTGTCATACAAGCTCAGTTCAACTCAATGCCCAGCCAGATTAGAGCCACCGTTGCTGCCAGAAGTGGAAATTCTGCCTACTCCTTGAGCCACTCACATTAATGTGACCACCTGACAAGAACCTGACTGACCACCTTTTGCAGTGTGAGATGTGCAGAAGGAGTCAGTGAGGTTCTAGGGGTACAGAGAGGGATGTGGAATCATGCAGATTCCAGTGCCATTACCAGCTGAGCTAGGTTTCTTCGTTGAGGCTCCATGGTGGGATCGAGCTGGTCCCACAGATTCTCAACTAGGTTCAATTCGGGGAGGTTGGTGGCCAGGGGAGCACAATATACTCATCCTATAGCTCCTCGAAAGACGCACATACACTGCAAGCTATGTGACACGATGGTTTGGCCTGCTGGTAGGTGGCATCATGTCAAGGAAAAACAAAATTCATGTAGGGGACAGATGGATATAAGCATTTTGTTGAAATATTGTGCCTCCATAATGATGAGATTACCCAGGGAATGCCACTGAAAACATTGCCCAGATCATAACGCTCCCTCCTGTAAGCAGTGTGTTTCCTTTCAGACATTCCTAAGGAACATAATACGTAATTCATCTGAAAAGGTCAGCTTTCGAGACACTCAGTGGCCGCCAGTTGAAGTATTGGCGTGCAAATTACAGCCTTTTCCGCAGTCAGCATGGGTTCATGAACCAGAGACCTGCTCCAGGGCTCATACACAGCGAAGTTCTCTGAACGGTCGTTGAGGAGACACTGTTGCTACCTTGGGTCATCTAGGTGGTCAATTGCTTAACAATAGCACGTCTATTCCCTCATACACAACACTGCAGCCGTCGCTCACCTCTGTTACCTATGGCCCGTGGTGCACCACAGTTGCCTCAATGCCGGTTCTGGATGTGCGGTATATGGTTCAAGTGGCTCTGAGCACTATGGAACTTAACTTCTGAGGTCATCAGACCTACTTAAACCTAACTAACCTAAGGACATGACACACATCCATGCCCACGGCAGGATTCGAACCTGCGGCCGTAGCGGTAGCGCGGTTCCAGACTGTAGCGCCTAGAACCGCACGGCCACTCCGGCGGCTGTGCAGTATACTTTAACCATAGTGGCACATGAACAGTTTACAAAAATAGCCATTTCGGAAATACTTCCGCCCTTGGCCCGAAAGCCAATGATCATACTGTTTTGGGCAACACATAAATCACTCCATTTCCATATTGCGATAACAACTGCACTGTTTTCCGCATCCCCCCGACACTGCTGGTGGTGTTACCTGTCACCTCTTGTCTTTGAGTGATTATTGCATGTTGACATTGAACATAGGTGGTGGACCGTGTAAAATTCGGAACTTGTATACTTCCAAATCACCTACAGATTTTTTCACGTATTCTTTCTACTACACTGATGCGCACTATGAGTAAAACGTCATTATTTCCTATCCTTCCTGGTGAGCAGTTTCAACGGTCAGCAACGTATTTTCGATCGTTCTTACAACGTGTTACATGGGTGTCATCAACTGTTACCACTGGCGGATTCTTATTTCTATTCCAAAACAATGTTCGCATATATCTGCACATCTGTCAGGTGTTGCAAGTATGAAGCTAGTATTTGTTTCCCTCGAATTAGCATTTCAGCACGTAACGTGTCATCTAGCACTGCAGGTGTTTCCTAGGTAGAGGAAGTGGAGCGTTCTGGTTTTACACAGATATTAATTATACAAAGAAATTAATTTTCGTTGAGAGAAGAGCAGTAGAAAGAAAGAAGGAAAGTTCAACATCCCATCATTCTATTTTGCACAGCGTGGTCACCAAAGATATTAACTAAACAACGAAACTACTCTTCGTACAACAAAGACGATGGAGACGAAACAGAACGTTGGGGCTCAAATCCTGCACGACGATGGTATGATTATGTACAGAATACTTCCTCAGTGGGAGAAGGATGGGGAAGAAATTCGGCTGCGTCTCATTCAAAGAATCGTCCTGGAAATTGCTTGAATTGATTCAAGTGAACCATAGACAACCTTAATCTGAGTGGCCAGATCTTTTACTCGAACTCTATTTCTATTGGAAACAAATCTACTATCTTAGCAGATATAAATTATTGTCCATTGAGTGCATCAAACTGAGGAAGTGAAATCCACATTGGCGCTTTGCACACCTATTATCAAGATTAATAACTGTTACGCCATTTTAAGATACTCAGGAAAACTAGCAAAGAAGTAATTACAGAGGCTATGAACAGTTTTTTTATATATCTGAGATTTTAGATTTTATGTTAGCTACAGTTGGGGCGTTGAATCAAAAAGTGAAATCAGTCTTCCTCTATCCACTCTTATTTTTTTTATCATTGTGGTTTAACCTGCACTTGTACATGAAATGTGCATTTGTAACTCTATTTTGTGCACTTCTAAAATCACATGTACGAGGATTGGTTCTTGTAGGTTTGCCCTATTGCTGGTCTGCTTTCTAATTAGTTCCAGGAATATCCACCAGATGGAGTTGGAGGTTACTGTGTGAGCTAGGCCGAACAAGGCTGAGCGGGAATGACATCACATGATAAATCAGTTATGAAACATCTATGCTGTAGTTTTTTGCACTTGTGTTGTTAAACAGAAATAATATAAGTTAAAGTAGAATAAATTGCGTAAATCACCTTGGTTATTGTCGTTTAACATGTACTTGTACGTTAAATGTGCATTTGTAATTCTGGTATGTGCACTTCTAAATCACACATACGAGGATTGGTTCCTGTAGGTTTGCCCTATTGCCGGTCTTCTTTCTAATTAGTCGCAGGAATATCCACCAGATGGAGTTGGAGCTTACTGCGTGAGCTCTGGCCGTCCAAGGCTTACCGAGGAAGGTGTCAGATGACAGTTCTGTTAGGAAACATCTATGTTGTAGTTTTTTGCACTTGTGTTGTTGAACAGAAATAATATAAGTTAAAGTATAAGAAATTGCGTAAATCACTCTGATGGTTTTTACTACATATGCAGAGAATAAACGGTGAAGGGAAACCGAAAATCTAATATTGACTTTGGAAAGACTTTTGCAATAAATCTGTAAAACTTGTACAAAACATTTACGATTGTGGACTACCAGGAAACGAAAACGTCTGAAACCAAAGGCATTCCGAAACCTGTTGTTTGTGAGGCGTGGTGTTGTCCCTCTGATACTAATGACGGTGACAGTGATTAAGCATGTATGGCATTAATTCCTGAAGGTTTGAAGTGGGATATCTCAAGCTGTCAAAAGAAGCTTCTGAATTACTGGCTTGTAACAAAAATGTACACGATCAAGCAACCAAGGTTATCTTTTACCATCATCTTCATCAGCCGAATCAATCATTAGATGATGTGGCCTCTGCGAGTCATGGATTCAGGTAGGTTTTCAGAAGTCTTCTCCAAGTGGGACGGTCTTGGGCAGTTCTCTGCCAGGTGTTACCAGCGATCTTCTTGATGTCTTTGTCCCATCTGTCTGGTGGTCTTCCTCTAGGCCTCCGGTGCTCTCTCGGACTCCACTCCAGTACTAGCTTCGTCCATCTGTTGTCTTTTCTTCTTGCAACGTGGCCAGCCCACTGCCATTTCAAGGAACCTACTCTCTCTAAGATGTCATTAACCTTCGTCACAGACTGGATGTCATCTGCCCTTTTCCATTCCTTTCTTGTATAGCCCAGCATTGATCTCTCCATGGCTCACTGTGTTTCCCTTTTGTGAATGAGTTCAGTGTCCATGTCTCGCAGCCATACGTCATCACAGGAAGAATGCATTGATCAAATATGGCTTTCTTCAGATTTACTGGCATTTTTCATCTTAATACTTTTGAATTCTTCCCAAATGGTTGCCAGCCAAGCTTGATGCGTCGATAGATTTCTGGCCTTATGTCACCCTTCATATTTATAATCTGGCTAAGGTAGACATATTCACTGACCTCTTCTAGTAGACTGTCCTTGACTTTCGCATCTCCAGCTGGGACCCATTTGTAGGATATTACTTTTGTTTTGGAAAGGTTCATGTTCAAGGCAACCAGCTGACATTCTGATGCAAGATCTGCAACCCTTCTTGCTACTGAAATATTCCATCTGAGGCAAAATATCCCTGATGAGCCATTCCAATTGTAATAAATGTCTACTGTAACTACGTAATAGTTTTAGTTGAATGGAACATCATGAGAATAAGACTCTTTCAAGATGTGATTAAACAATTCGTAGAATAAAGGTAAATACGCATCTTGTTTCAATGAGAAGCTGCAGCATCCGCCTAATTTGCGTATGAATAGGTTCTCAGATTGTTTACTAGCTAGTGAAGATACTATTTCTTTATATTTTGTCTTGATTTACTTCACAATTAGTTTGTCACCCATAATAAAATACAATACACAGTTATTTCTTAGAGTCAAGATTTTCAATAGTCAAGATGACAACTAAAAGGTATTCTCATCATCAAAACCTCTTTTTACACAGGAGCAGCTCATTTTCACATGACTGCTGATAACAAAAACATTACACACGATGTGTCACATACAAAAGCTTAAAAGTGAACTCAGCTAACTAATATGTCCAATCTGATTTGGGATGCATCCAGTTCTATATAACACAGAATTGTTGTCCAGAATGTTCTAGAATTTCCTTTGTCAAAATAAATATTACATCGATATCTGGTTTTACAAACAGTGGCGATTGATGCAAAAATTATACCTTTTTATGGTTAAAAAAATGCGATGTACAAAAGAAATTTTATGTATTATTGAAATAAAATTTAGAAATACCAAACTAAACCACGTCCCGAGATTTGTTTACATACTGCGGGATTAAATTATTATGTCAATTGGAAATTTTCTGGTAAAGTTAGTTACGGTTTTGAATACACTGAAGATTATTGTCTGATAAACAATCAATTACGTTTTTCTACAGATGATATGACATTTGGAAGTTTGTTAAGTACATGTCATATACGGGAAAAACTACATATATGAAATGAAATCCAATAAAAATCTTTAAGGTTAACAATACTTTTTAAATATAGACTTCTGTACAGTGAAATCAGTAGGATGACCAATTTTCACAATTTTATGTCTTCATGGTTTAACTCACACTAAAGAGGTAAATTTGGAAAAGAATACTATTTCGTAAATACTTCAAAGTATCGTGCACCTGCATAAGAGTCGTAAATCTCATACTTTACGATCTAAATCGGAATAAATGTTAGACAAATGGATGTGGTATCGTATCTTTTGGTTTTGCCCAGGCTGGTGTCGTAACGACTTGTTGATCCAGGAAGCCCTTAATTTTTATTTTTTATACTCTCAAGAAGACAATCTCGTGTTCTGCACGAAATTAGTGGGCTCCTGAGGAAATGGGCCTTCCTGAATGTTTTCTAGTTGATTTTCTCGTTTCTGTGCACAGCTCAAGGCAAATTTGAAATTTGTACTAATACACGACGGTATCAAATTTAGTTCAATATCACCTGCTCCCTCAAGGGAAGTAAAAGAAGAACATAAAAACCTAGTTTTGATCTTTGAGAAGATTATGTATCATAAACATCAATGGATGGTTTGTCTAGACATATGAATGGTAAACTTTCTCCTTGGTTAGCAAAGTGCTTCTTGTGACTCTGGAATAGCAGAGAAAAACACACACCAGTTGGGCCTTTTGAGGCAGTATGTAAAGGTTTTTGATAAGAATGGATCACACTTTGCATATATAGGGAAAAATGTCTGAGCTGAAAGCGGAAAAATTAAAGCAGACATATTTGACGCTCCACAAATGCCAATGCAAAGGCCCTCGTGATAAAATAAAACGTTATAAACTACACAGAGGGCATCCACCGCATTCACCAAATTTCATCACTAAAACCCAGCGACGTGACGAAGTGGGATGACCCAGAATGCAAGCATGAGCTTAGACTGGAGAATGATGAGAAGGAAACGTAAATGTAAATGCCCTGACTGAGATTCGAACCACTGTCCTCCTGACTGTGAGTCCTGAGTCTTCCCACTTCGCCACCTCGCTGGGTTTGAGCTTTCGTCTACGGAGGGGAGTTTTCTCCTACACAGAAATATGGAAGTGATTGCGCATGCGCGCGTGTCTGTTTGTGTTCGTACGAGCGCGCGCGCGCGCGCGCGCTTGTGTGTGTGTGTGTGTGTGTGTGTGTGTGCTCGGCGCAAGGCGGGCTGGGGCGACGGTAGCGGACTACGCGAAGGCGTACCTCCAGGAACGTTAGGACGCTTTGTCGTGTGTCGGATAGCCAGATGCCGGATTTACTACTGTTCCTGTTCCCTTGAACAATGTTATAGCACACAGCCATCTCTGCAGAAGCATAATACAACATGCGGCCTGTAGGACGAACCCCATGAACGAGGAACTTCGTAACTTGGTCATTTCCAACAAAAGTCTATACCTACATCTACAGGGTGTGGACACAAATACGGAAAAACCAAAAGTACAACATCTTACCACGCCTAAGGCGGTGTAGGAAAATCGTTGGCATTCTAAACAGATTCTAGTAGTCACAAACTGGCGAAATACAGGTACTGTGCGGTTTTCAGGGGAATCTTATACCATTGTTCCTGAAAAATATTGGGAACTTTAGGTAGTGATGATGGAAGCGTGTAGTGATCACGTACACTTCATTCCCAATTTGACGATGAAGGCTGAATAATGCTGAGATCTGTCACTGTGGTGGCCAGGGGAGATGCGACAACTCTGTCTCTTGGTCACAAACCAGTCTTGGACGATGTGAGCTGCGAACAGGAGCAATGTCTTCCTGGAACACAGCATCTATATCTTCATGATTACTTTGTTATTTACAATAAAGAGCCTGGCAGTGGGTGCAATGAACCACTTTCAAGCTGTCTCTCTAGCGTTCCACTCACGAACGGCACACGGATAAAACGATCACTTAATTTTTCTGTGCAAGCCCTGATTTCTCTTTTATTTTGTCGTGATGATCATTTCTACCTATGTAGGCGGGTGCCAAGAGAATTTCTTCACAATCGAAAGATAAAACTGGTATCAAAGTTTCATGAGAAGATCCCGTCGCAACGAAGAACGCCTTTGTTTTAATGATTGCCACTCCAATTCACGTATCATGTCTGTGGCACTATCTCACCTACTTGGCGATAATGCAAAACGAACTGCCCTCCTTTATACTTTTTCGATCTTATCCGCCAGTCCCATTTGATGCGCATCCTGCGCCGCACAGCAATACTCCAGAATAGGGCGGACAAGCGTGGTGTAATCAGTCTCTTTAGTAGACCTGTCACACATTCTAAGTGTTCTGCCATCGAATCTCAGTCTTTGGTTATCTGTACAAACAACATTATCTATGAGATCGTTCCAATTTACGGTATTTATAATTATAATCCCTAAGCATTTAGTTAAATTTACAGCCTTCAGATTTGTGTGACTTACCGTGAATCGAAATTTTGCGGTTTTATTTAGTGCACATGTGAATAACTTCACACTTTATTTAGGGTCAATTGCCACTTTTTGCACCATACAGATACCTTATCTAAATTATTTTGCAGTTCGTTTTGTTCGTATGATGACTTTACAAGGCGGTAAATAACAGCATCATCTGTAAGCAATCTAAGACGACTACTGAGATTGTCTCCTTTCTGTTGAACTTGTTTCCGGCTTTACCCAGCTATTTCATATTCAGTGCTGGCTATTTGGGCTTGGAGATGTGGTTCTTTCCCAACCCAGCTACAACAATTAACAAGTATAATACCCATCGTTTTTACAACTAACTGACTGTGTTTTACCTACCCCCTTTTAGACGGACGCTCTTTCTGTCTTAATTTTTCCGCTTTCAGCTCAGGCTTGGAACATGCATATGCTAGACATTAACTCGTGCAGCAATTGGAAACAATGCAAAACAAGACTGACCCAACCAAATGACTTTCTTCCATTGCTCCGTATTTAAGGTTTTATGGCTTCAGCACCGCATTTTCGTTTTCCACCCATTGCAGTCACTAATGCTTGGTTTTGAAATTCCATATCGGCCTGCAGTTCTCTGCTTATGAAGTCCCCTTCCTGGCTTTTGGTGCTGACAGGATACTCGAGTGCGACATTGAGTTCTGCAGTGACTGTTATAGCTGTGGTCCACTTCTTTTCGTCACAGTCCTCTTCAGTGATCATTTGCGACAGTTACTCAACACACACTTTCGTTCGCATTGTGACTAAGAGGGCGCGTTTCCGCTCTCTTTGTATTCGGTATAAATCTTTGATACGGTGCCTCATGAAACACGAACCACTTCAGCTACTTGGTAACAGAAGCAAATACCATAAAAACACCGTTCCTCACAAGCGACTTCTAATCAAGCTGCGGGCCTATGGGGTATCGTCTCAGTTGTGCGACTGGATTCGTGATTTACTGTCAGGAAGGTCGCAGTTCGTAGTAATAGACGGCAAATCATCGAATAAAACTGAAGTGATATCAGGTGTTCCCCAGGGAAGCGTCCTGGGATCTCTGCTGTTTCTGATCTATATAAATGACCTGGGTGACAATCTGAGCAGTTCTCTTAGGTTTTTCGCAGATGATGCTGTAATTTACCGTGTAGTAAGGTCATCCGAAGACCAGTATCAGTTGCAAAGCGATTTAGAAAAGATTGCTGTATGGTGTGGCAGGTGGCAGTTGACGCTAAATAACGAAAAGTGTGAGGTGATCCACATGAGTTCCAAAAGAAATCCGTTGGAATTCGATTACTCGATAAATAGTACAATTCTCAAGGCTGCCAATTCAACTAAGTACCTGGGTGTAAAAATTACAAACAACTTCAGTTGGAAAGACCACATGGACAATATTGTGGGGAAGGCGAGCCAAAGGTTGCGTTTCATTGGCAGGACACTTAGAAGATGCAACAGGTCCACTAAAGAGACAGCTTGCAGCACACTCGTTCGTCCACTCTTAGAATATTGCTGCGCGGTGTGGAATCCTTACCAGGTGGGATTGACGGAGGACATCGAAAGGGTGCAAAAAAGGGCGGGCGGTGTGGAATCCTTACCAGGTGGGATGGACGGAGGACATCGAAAGGGTGCAAATAAGGGCAGCTCGTTTTGTATTGTTACGTAATAGGGGAGAGAGTGTGGCAGATATGATACGCGAGTTGGGATGGAAGTCATTAAAGCAAAGACGTTTTTCGTCGCGGCGAGATCTATTTACGAAATTTCAGTCACCAACTTTCTCTTCCGAATGCGAAAACATTTTGTTGAGCCCAACCTACATAGGTAGGAATGATCATCAAAATAAAATAAGAGAAATCAGAGCTCGAACTGAAAGGTTTAGGTGTTCGTTTTTCCCGCGCGCTGTTCGGGAGTGGAATGGTAGAGAGATAGTATTATTGTGCTTCGATGAACCCTCTGCCAAGCACTTAAATGTGAATTGCAGAGTAATCATGTAGATGTAGATGTAGATGTAGACGCCATTTATGAATTCACTTACCTCTGAAATAACACACTTACAGCTGCACAGAACACTCTCCTGACCACGACTGATACTTGCAACGTATTGAGGGCATTGCACAGGTGCCGTTCGTGATCAAATACAACAGCGCACCCAGCAGGTTTGATAGCATTCG
The DNA here is from genome assembly GCF_023864345.2 of Schistocerca serialis cubense. NCBI lineage: Eukaryota > Metazoa > Arthropoda > Insecta > Orthoptera > Acrididae > Schistocerca > Schistocerca serialis. The sequence goes on from NC_064640.1 coordinate 226,638,241, forward strand.
CATTTATGTTCAAGCATGCTTTGTATTTCTCTCAGTGCTTCCAAGTTTTTGTCCAACACCTGTATATCTACATCCATTGTCGAACCCCTGTGTATCTACATACAGACTTTGCAAACCAGTATGAAATGTGTGGTAGAGGGCACATCCAACTGAACTAATTAGGGTTTCTTCTCCTTCCATTCACATACGGGTTTCATTAAAAATTGCCATTTGTATGCCTTTATACTCGCTGGAGTTAACTTAATCCTGTCCTCTCGATTGCTGTAGAGGAGTTGTAGTATATTCTAAAATTCGTCTACTAAAACTGGTTCCTGACACTTTGTATGTAGATGTCTGCCAGTCCAGTTGCTCCAGAATTTCCGTGACACTGTCCTGTAGATCAGACAAACCTGTGATCGTTGCTGTGTCATTTCTCTGTATACGTTCAGTGCTCTTTTTCGTCCTATTTGGAACGGATCACACACACTAGTGCAATATTCTAGGAAGGGTCGTGTGAGTGTTTTGTAAGCAGTCTCCTTTGAAGACTGAGTACTTCCTAGTATCCCGACAATGAAATGTATTCTGCGACCTTCTTTCCATACTGCTCAGCAAATGATATGGAATTATTCAGTTTACAGGGTGCGTATATATGACGACTGTTTACATTAATGAACACATTTTTTGTCCTATTCGCTCAACTACATTTAAAAATATTTTCTTTCTCAGGCTACCGGCTTTTAAAGAGAAGTTCGTCCATGAAGTAGAACTGCGTTGTCCACGGAAAATGATTCTAATATATATATATATAAATCTTGCTGCGCTACCTGTCAGACATAGTACGTTATTGTGCAAATGATTGTTGTAACTGCGACGGGAAAGGTAGTGGGGTTGAAGTGACGGAAAGTGCGGCGGGACCCGTGGAGCAGTCCGCGAACAACAACACAACGGGAGAGGACGGACACGACCAACCAAGGACAGAACGAACAACAACAAGATCGAAACAACGGAGCCACAAGGAAACCTTACAACCACGTCCACTCGTACACGGAACAAGAAAGTAAGTAAGCTGTCTGACGCGAAGTGATGTGTCCACAGGCGTACGAAAGATTAGACTCGTTGGCTGAGTGAGAGGCAGGCGCTTAAATACTCTATCAGGGCAACACCGACTCTAAAGGAAGGCCTCGGCGCTTGTTCGTGACGTGACGTCAGCTAGGCACGGCGAATGCCAGGTCTGTTGCAGGCATATTCATAATGGTGGTGTCTCCCTGTCTGACACAGGAAAATGTGAAACTATTGGCGGTGGTTGACCAACACACATTGTTCTGAGAGATTTCTGCAATCAATTAATTCCGCAATTCATTATACACTTCTTAACAAATAGTGAACTACTGAACTTAAATTTCCACCTGTTTTAAGGATTGACATACAAAAACAACTTCATGGTCTAGCAGCAACAGAAATGGTGCTTCTTTACCTTATTTGTAAATCTGAGGAAGTTACTTTTGTACTGGGTTGCTTTTACAACAAACTGTGAACATATTGGTGCTCTTCTTTAGGTATCTTGGTTGAATATGGGGTGAGGAGCACTGAATGTTAATGAAATATCTTGCGATTGTACACGTTGGGAGAGGGGGTGGGGGACAGAAGAAGAGGCAAAAGAAAGATACTTGTTATATCAAATAATTCTTTTTATTTTATAAAGTTTCTCCTTTCAGTTGCAGGAGGGGAATATTTATCTTTTCTAATGTGCATGTTTAAAAAAGTTTAAGCTCAGCAGTATTTTCGATGTATGAAGTTATTTTGTTTCCTGTTTAGAATCCCTTTCGTTGAAAACGACTGTAATCTAATGACTGGCAACAGTTGGACATTTACTCATGTAAATTAGTTTACATTTCCAGTGACGATGTCAAACTAAAATAAATAAATAAATAAATAAAAGAAACGAGGTAATTGTAAGGGGTTTGAGGTACGTTTCGATAACAAAATGGATCAAGTAAATATAGTTACTTGAATGTAAAATTTCCGAAGCTTGCAGTGGGGCAAAGCATCTTCTCATATTGACCTACGTTTGTTTCGACAAGATTCAGTAATACAAAACTATGGTCTTCATTTGTAGCTTTGCGATAGTAAGAAAATCTTTCATCTAAATAAAACTGCAGAATCCAAAACAATACCAAACATTTTGTCCAAAAATAAGAGATTTATTGAATTCGGTAGCAGGAAACGGGAGACAAGGAAACGTAGTAGATGAATATGGATTGGGGGGAAGAAGTGAAAGAGGAAGCCGCCTGGTACAATTTTGCACAGATCACAACTTAATCATAGCTAACACTAGGTTCAAGAATCATAACAGAAGGTAGTATACATGGAAGAAGCCTGGAGGTACTGACAGGTTTCAGATAGATTATATAATGGTAAGAGAGAGATTTAGGAACAAGGTTTTAAATTGTAAGACATTTCCAGTGGCAGATGTGGACTCTGATCACAATCTATTGGTTATGAACTGTAGATTAAAACTGAAGAAACTGCAAAAAGCTGGGAATTTAAGGGGATGGGACCTGGATAAACTGAAAGAACCAGAGATTATACAGAGTTTCAAGGAGAGCATAAGGGAACAATTGACAGGAATGGGGGAAAGAAATACAGTAGAAGAAGAATGGGTAGCTTTGAGGGATGAAGTAATGAAGGCAGCAGAGGATACAGTAGGTAAAAAGACGAGGGCTGCTAGAAATCCTTGGATAACAGAAGAAATGTTGAACTTAATTGATTAACGGAGAAAATATAAAAATGCAGTAAATGAAGCTGGCAAAAAGGAATACAAACGTCTCAAAAATGAGATCGACAGGAAGTGCAAAATGGTTAAGCAGGGATGGCTAGAGGACAAATTTAAGGATGTAGAGGCTTGTCTCACCAGGGGTAAGATAGATACAGCCTACAGAAAAATTAAAGAGATCTTTGGAGAAAAGAGAACCAATTGTATGAATATCAAGAGCCCAGATGGAAACCCAGTTCTAAGCAAAGAATGGTAAGCAGAAAGGTGGAAGGAGCATATAGAGGGTCTATACAAGAGCGATGTACTTGAGGAGAATATTATGGAAATGGAAGAGGATGTAGATGAAGATGAAATGGGAGATATGATACTGCGTGAAGAGTTTGACAGAGCACTGGAAAACCTGAGTCGAAACAAGGCCCCAGGAGTAGACAACATTCCATCAGAACTACTGACAGCCTTGGGACAGCCAGTCCTGACAGAACTCTACCATATCGTGAGCAAGATGTATGAGACAGGCAAAATACCCTCAGACTTCAAGAAGAATATAATAATTCCATTCCCAAAGAAAGCAGGTGTTAACAGATGTGAAAATTACCGAACTATCAGTTTAATAAGTCACAGTTGCAAAATACTAACGCGAATTCCTTACAGATGAATGGAAAAACTAGTAGAAGTCGACCTCGGGGAAGATCAGTTTGGATTCCGTAGAAATGTTGGAACATGTGAGGCAATACTGACCCTACGACTTATCTTAGAAGCTAGATTAAGGAAAGGCAAACCTACGTTTCTAACATTTGTAGACTTAGAGAAAGCTTTTGACAATGTTGACTGGAACACTCTCTTTCAAATTCTGAAGGTGGCAGGGGTAAAATACAGGGAGCGAATGGCTATTTACAATTTGTACAGAAACCAGTTATGGCATTTATAAGAGTCGAGGGACATGAAAGGGAATCAGTGGTTGGGAAGGGAAAGATATAGGGCTGTAGCCTCTCCCCGATGTTATTCAATCTGTATATTGAGCAAGCAGTGAAGGAAACAAAAGAAAAATTCGGAGTAGGTATTAAAATCCATGGAGAAGAAATAAAAACTTTGAGGTTCGCCGATGACATTGTAATTCTGTCAGAGACAGCAAAGGACTTGGAAGAGCAGTTGAACGGAATGGATAGTGTCTTGAACGGAATGGATAGTGTCTTGAAAGGAGGATATAAGATGAACATCAACAAAAGCAAAACGAGGATAATGGAATGTAGTCGAATTATGTCGGGTGATGCTGAGGGAATTAGATTAGGAAATGAGACACTTAAAGTAGTAAAGGAGTTTTGCTATTTGGGGAGCAAAATAACTGATGATGGTCAAAGTAGAGAGGATATCAAATGTAGACTGGCAATGGCAAGGAAAGCGTTTCTGAAGACGAGAAATTTGTTAACATCGGTTAGTGATTTATGTGTCTGGAAGTCGATTCTGAAAGTATTTGTATGGAGTGTAGCCATGTATGGAAGTGAAACATGGACGATAAATACTTTGGACAAGAGGAGAATAGAAACTTTTGAAATGTGGTGCTATAGAAGAATGCTGAAGATTAGATGGGTAGATCACATAACTAATGAGGAGGTATTGAATAGGATTGGGGAGAAGAGAAATTTGTGGCACAACTTGACTAGAAGAAGGGATCGGTTGGTAGGACATGTTCTGAGGCATCAAGGGATCACCAATTTAGTATTGGAGGGCAGCGTGGAGGGTAAAAATCGTAGAGGGAGACCAAGAGATGAATACACTAAGCAGATTCAGAAGGATGTAGGTTGCAGTAGGTACTGGGAGATGAAGAAGCTTGCACAGGATAGAGTAGCATGGAGAGCTGCATCAAACCAGTCTCAGGACTGAAGACCACTACAACAACAACAGTGATCAGCACGGCCAGGCGTTTCTGCCTGCAGCAGACCTGGCGTTCATCATGCCTAGTTGACGTGACGTCACCAACAATCGCCGAGGCCTTGCTTTGAGTCTGTGTTGATTAGGGGCGCCGCTATTGGGCGCTGGAACCACGTGGCGCCCTCACTCTAAATGCAGGCCATGAGGCGCGCGCCACCACAACTTACAGCGCGATGGAGAACAAAAGTAGGTGAACTTAACTGTTTGAGAAACTCAGCAATTCGCTTCATCCAGTTCAAGTTTTCATCAGTATGTAGACCCAAAAATTTGAAGCATTCTACCCCGTTTACTGACTCCTGTTCTTGCGCCACGTCTATTGTTGATATTATTCTGTTTATTGTACAGTACTAAATATAGTGTATTTCCCCAACAATTTAACGTGAGTCCAATTTCAGAGAACCAGTTAATAAACCTTATAGAAACATCATTGACAATGTCTTCTACTGCTTTCCCTTTAATGGCATTTCTTAAAACACGAGCATCATCTGCAAAAACATACCAGTTTTGCGACCAACTTTGATTCCACAAGGAACTGATGTGCACAGGAACCGTAGACTAAAAGGAAGGAGAGAAACACAGCATTCAGTCGCATTTCCATTACTTTTATAACCCTTGCATATGTGGAGACGGCTACTTAGAGCCGAAATCTAGATAGGCAAGAGCAGTAAAACTAATGGGTCGCAAAAGATTGCCATGTGTCTCTCCTTCCTTAAATTCTGCAATCATCCCGTTTGATACCTACAAAAACTGTTACATCGAAGTATTTTTATGTGTTTACAGATTCCAATTAAGATGCGTTGATATTGTAGCTATACAATACTACATTGTTTTCTTTTTGCGAAGTGCGTAATTTTGCATTCTTACCATTTCAAGCAAGTGTACACAATCTACAAAACGTCTGAGGTTACCGTTAATATATTCTATACTGTCATTAATATTCAAAATGAACACCAAGGGCCCCAACACACTTCCCTGGGGCACAGGGTGTCCCAGAAGGAATGGTCAACATTGATGAAGGTCACAGGAACGATCGTTTGAAGCAACTTCATACAGACATATGCCCTATTCCGAATGACTTTCGAGACAGAACACATTTAATGTACATCGTTATTTATTTTCTGTATTCTTCAATAAATTGCCAGCTTCACTCATTTACAACAGTTAGTAAATATAACATTATTAGTTTAACAATATATCAGCTAAAAATTTGTTTTTTAGTACATTCATCTCCAAGTATTATCGTACACGTCACATCACAGCTGATGTTCGGTGTACAATCAGTGTTCGAGTATCCCAGCACCAACTTCAGTGCATTTGGGCACTCTTAGAGAACATTTTGTGTTGCCTGTCTGAGTGCCTCAGCACTTTCCCTAATGAGGGCAGCAGTGTCCATGATGCGACCATGTGGTTCATCTCTCGTACATATCTTTCGCTTATAAACCACTGGCTGATTCTGATTTCTATTCCCAAACAATGTTTGCATATATCTCCAACAGCTGTCAGGTGTCCGGTGTTGCAAGTATGAAGCAAGTAATGGTTTCCCATGATACAGCATTACAGCACATAACGTGTCATCTAGCACTGGAGCTGTTTCCTAGCTAGTGGAAGTGGAGCGTACTGGTTTTGCACATATATTAGTTATACAACGAATCTAATTTTCGTTGACCGAAGAGCAGTAGAAAGTAAGAAGGAAAGTTCAATAGCCCATCTTCTGTTTTGAACAGCGTGCTCACCAAAGATATTAACTAACAACGAAACTAGTCTTCCTACAACGAAGACGATGGAAGCATAACGGAACGTCGGGGCTCAAATCCTCAACGACGACGATATGATTACGTACAGAATACGTCCTCAGTGGGAAAAGGATGGGGAAGAAATTCGTCTGCGTCTCATTCAAAGAATCGACCTGCAAATTGCTTGCATCGATTCAAGTGAACCATAGACAACCTTAATCTGAATGGACAGAGCGTTCACTCGAACTCTGTTTCTACTGGAAGCAAATCTACTATCTTATTAGAAATAAATTATTGTTCATTTAATGCATCAGAATGAAGAAGTCAAATCTATATTGCCGCTTTGCACACCTATTATCAACATTAATAACTATTACGCCATTTTAAGATAATCAGGGAATCTAGCAATGAAATCATTACACAGGCCAAAAACAGACTGTTTTTTATATCTAGGATTTTAGAATTGATTTTAGCCATAGTTGGGGCGTTGAATCAAAAAGTGAAATCAGTCTTCCTCTATCCGCTCTTATTTTTTTGATCATAGCTCTTTAACATGCACTTCTACATGAAATGTGCAGTTGTAACTCTGGTTTGTGCACTTCTAAATCACATGTACGAGGATTGGTTCCTGTTGGTTTGCCCTATTGCCGGTCTGCTTTCTAATTAGTTCCAGGAATATCCAACAGATGGTGTTGGAGGTTACTGTGTGAGCTCTGGCCGTACAGGGCTGAGCGAGAATGACGTCGCATGATAAATCAGTTAGGAAACATCTATGCTGTAGTATTTTGCACTTCTGTTGTTGAACAGAAATAATATAATTTAAAGTAGGAGAAGATGCGTAAATCACCTTGATGGTTTTTGCTACATATGCAAAGAATAAACTCTGAAAGGAAACCAAATACCTATTATTGACTTTGTAAAGACTTTCGCAATAAATTTGTAAAACGTGTACAGAACATTTACGATTGCCGACTATCGGGAAACGAAAACGTCTCAAACAAAAGCCACTCCTTTACCTGTTGTTTGTGAGGACTGGTTTTGTCCCTTTGATACTAATGATGATGACAGTGATTAAGCCGGTATGGCATTAATTACACAGGGTTTAAACTGGAATGAGTTAATAACACACCAGAGATCTCAAGGGAAACTAGCAATAAGGTAAATACACAGGCCAAGACCAAAGTGTTTTTTTTTTATATCTAGGATTTTAGAATTGATTTTAGCCGCAGTTGGGGCGTTGAATCAAAAAGTGAAATCAGTCTTCCTCTATCCGCTCTTATTTTTTTGATCGTTGTTATTTAATATGCACTTCTACATGAAATGTGCATTTGTAACTCTGGTTTGTGTATTTCTAATTAACATGTATGAGGATTGGTTCCTGTAGGTTTGCAATATTGCCGGTCTGCTTTCTAGTTAGTTCCAGTAATATCCACCAGATGGAGTTGGAGCTTACTGCATGAGCTAGGCCATTCAGGGCTGAGCGAGGATGACGTCGCTTGATAATTCAGTTAGGAAACATCTATGTTGTAGTTTTTTGCACTTGTGTTGTTGAACAGAAATAATGTAAGTTAGAGTAGAAGAAGTTGCGTAAATCACCTTTATGATTTTTGCTACATATGCAAAGGATAAACGCTGAAAGGGAAACCGAAAACCTATTACTGACTTTGTAAAGACTTTTACAATAAATCTGTAAAACTTGTACAGAACATATATGATTGTGAACTACCGGGAAATGAAAATGTCTGAAACAAAAGCCACTCCGAAACCTGTTGTTTGTGAGGCCTGGTGTTGTCCCTCTGATACTAATGACAATGCTAGTGATTATGCGGGTACGGCATTAATTCCTCAGGTTTTAAACTGGGATGAGTTAATAACCCACCAGGGATCTCAAGCTGTCAAAAGAAGCTTCTGAATTACTGGCTTCCAACAAAAATGTACTGGATCAAGGAACCAAAGTTACCTTTCACCATAGAACAGAACAAGTATGCTACCCTTCTTGCTCTTGAAATGGTTCATCTGAGGCAAAATATCCCAGATGAGCCATTCCAATTATAATAAATCTCTGCTGTAACTATGTAATAGGTTTAGTTCAACGGAACGTCATGAGAAAATGACTCTTTCAAGATATGATTAAACAATTTGTAGAATAAAAGTAAACACTCATTTTGTTTCAATGAGAAGCGGCAGCATTCACCTAATTTGGGTATGAATGGGTTCTCAGATTGTTTACTACCTAGTGAAGATACCATTTCTTAATATTTCGTCTTGATTTACTTCGCAATTAGTTTCTCACCCATAGTAAAACATAATACACAGTTTTTTCTTAGTGTCAAATTTTTACCCATCAATAAGACAAAAAAACGTAGTCTCATCACCAAAACCTCTTTTTACTCAGAAAGAGCTCATTTTCAATAGATTGGTGATAACAAAAACGTTACACAAGTGTCTCATATACAAAAGCTTAAAAGTCAACTCCGCTAACAACAATGTCCAATCTGATTTGGGATGCATACAGTTCTATATAACACAAAATGTTTGTCCAAAATGTTCTAGAATTTCCTTTGTCAAAATAATTATTAGTACGACATCTGTTTTTACAAACAGTGGCGATTTATGCAAAAATTATACCTTTTTATGGTTACAAAAATGCGATTTGTAAAAGAAATTTTATATATTCCTGTAGTAAAATTTAGAGATATAAAAATCCGCCATGTCCCAAATTCGTTTACATATTGCAGTATTACATTATTTTGTCAAGCAGAAATTTTCTTGTGAAGTTAACTGTGGTTTTTTAATACACTGAAGACTATTGTCTGATAAACAATCAATTACGTTTTTCTACAGCTCATATGACATTTGGAATTTTGGTGAGTAACTGTCGTATATGGGAAAAATTGTATATATATCGAATGAAATCCAAAAAAAACTTTAAGGTTAACAATACTTCTTAAATATAGACTTCTGTAAAGTTAAATCTGTAGGATGACCAGTTTTCATAATTTTATGTTTTCATGGTTTAACTCACACTAAAGAGGTAAATTTGGAAAAGAATACTATTTCGTAAATACTTCAAAGTATCGTGTACCTATATAAGAGTCGTAAATCTCATACTTTACGATCTAAATAGGAATAAATGTTAAACAAATGGATGTGGAATCGTATCTTTCGGTTTTGCCCAGGCTGGTGTCGTAAAGACCTGCTGATCCAGGAAGCCCTTCATTTTTATTTTTTATACTCCCAAGAAGACAATCTCGTGATTTGCACGAAATTAGTGGACTCCTGAGGAAATGGGTCTTCCTGATTGTTTTCTAGTTGATTTTCTTGTATTTGTGCACAGCTCAAGGCAAATTTGGAATTTGTACTAATACACAATGGTAACAAATTTAATTCAATGTCAGCTGCTCCCTCAAGGGAAATTAAAGGAGAACATAAACGCATAGTTTTGATCTTTGAGAAGATTAAATCTCGTAATCATCAATGGATGGTTTGTCTATACCTATGAATGGTAAACTTTCTCCTTGGTTTGCAAAGTGCTTCTTGTGATTCTGGAATAGCAGAGACAAAACACACCACTGTGTTGGAAAAGAACGGCCAAAGAGAGAAAACATGTGCAGAGGGAGGAAGAATGTCATTAACGACCCCTTAGTTGAACGAGAGAAAATCATTTGTCGTCCACTGCATATAAAGTAGGGCCTTTTGAAGCAGTTTGTAAAGGTTTTGGTAAGAACGGGTCACGCTTTGCATATATAGGGAAAAATGCCTGAGCTGAAAAGGGAAAAATTCAAGCAGGTTTATTTGGCTATCCACAAATAAGGCAACTCTGCATATGAAAACTGTCGAGGAACGCTACCAAGGAAGATCGGATATGCATGTGCTGGCAGTTTACTGCCCGAATTTAAAAATGGGCCGCTCCATAATACACTCAAGAATGTCATGGAAAAGAAGCTTCCTAAATGTTCAGGGACTGGATGTTATCATCAATGACCTTTTTATTTAGTATATAACAATATTTATATAATACAATAGTAAAATTATTGTTTCTTTTTTTATCCATGGACTTATATTAAAACAGTATAACATATTTTTCACCAATATCTTGTATTTTAGAATTTAGAGCTCCTTGGCAAATATTAATGAATTGTTTGAATTCATCCATTGTCGAATTATATATCTACAAACCCTGTATATCTGCAAACCACTATGAAATGTATGGCAGGGGGTACTTCCAACTGAACTAAATACCGTTTCTTCTCCTTCCATTCACGTACGGATTTCGTAAAAAATGACTGTTTGTACGCCTTTATACGAGCTGCAGTCAACCTAATCTTGTCGTCTCGATCCCTGTAGGGGCGTTGTAGTATATTCCAAAATTCGTCTACTAAAACTGTTCTGCAAATCAGACGAACCTGTGATCATTGCTGTGTCATTTCTCTCTATACATTCAGTACTCTTGTTCATCCTATTTGGAAAGGATCACACACACTAGAGCAATATTCTAGGAAGTGTCGTATGAGTGTTGTGTAAGCAGTCTCCTTTGAAGGCGGAGTACTTCCTAGTATTCTACCAATGAAATGAATTCTGAAATCTTCTTTGCCTATGGCTGAGCAAATGATATGGAATTATTCAGTTTACAGGGTACGTATATATGACGACTGTTTACATTAATAAACACATTATTTTTTGTCCTACTCACTAAACTACATTTAAAAATATTTTCTATCTGAGGCTACCGGCATTTAAAGAGAAGCTCGCTCATGAAGCAGATGTGGGTTGTGCAGGGAAAATGATTCTAATTTATATTTAAATCTTGCTGTGCTACCTGTCAGACATAGTACGTTATTGTGCAAATGATCAAAAAATTCTTTGCAGCGTATTGAACTCCTTTGTGAGTCACTGAAAGCTACAATAACGGGTAATAAAGTTCACTTTTTCCTCTAATGTTACATGTGAGTAAATCACTTTTCTTCTCAAAATGTGGTGGATTATTTATGACGAATTTGTGACATCACAGTTAAAATCCACAGCTCCTTGAAGAACTACCTACATGACGACCGCGGGTGACCACCACTTATTATTACGTATTATTCTTACTGCTCGCCATTGGGGAATCAGTACCTTATTTCTTACTGGTAATGTCCAAAGAAAGTTACTACATGAGTCATTATTCAGAGTAAATACGCAAAATATGTTAGTATGTTGTTTCCAAGACTAGCAATTATAGGAAGAACAAAAAGAGCTGAACTTAACTGTTTGAAAATCTCAGCAACACGCTCCTTCCAGTTCAAGTTTTCATCAGTATGTAGACCCAAAAATCTGAAGCATTCTACCCTGTTAACTGACACCTGTTCTTGTGCCACGTCTATTGTTGATATTACTATGTTTATTGTACAGAACTCAATATAGTGTATTTTCCCAAAAATTTAGGGAGAGTCCAGTTTCCGAGAACCAGTTAAAACCCTTTGAAAAACATCATTAACAATGTCTTCTGTTGCTGTCCCTTTAATGGCATTACTTAAAACACAAGCATCATCTGCAAAAACGTACAAGTTTTGGGTTCAACTTTGATTCCACAAGGAACTGTTGTGCACATGGACCGTAGAGGAAAAGGAAGGAGAGAAACACAGCATTCAGAAGCATTTCCATTTCTTTTCTTACTCTTGCATATACTAAGAGCCGGCCGTGGTGACCGAGCGGTTCTAGGCGCTTAAATTCGGAACCGCGCGACTGCTACGGTCGCAGTTTCGAATCCTACCTCGGGCATTGTTGTGTGTGATGTTCTTAGGTTAGTTAGGTTTAAGTCGTTCTACGTTGTAAAGGACTGATGATATCAGATGTTTAAGTCCCATAGTGCTCAGGGCCATTTGAACCATATGTGAAGACGGCTACTTAGAGCCGAAATCTAGATATGCAATTAGTAAAAGTAATGGGTCGCAAATGATTGCCGTGTGTCTCTTCTTCCTTAAATACTGCGATAATCCCGTTTGATACCTACAAAAACTGTTACATCGAAGTATTTTTATGTGTTTACAGATTCCAATTAAGACTCGCTGATATTGTAGTTACAAAATACTGCATTGTTTTCTTTTTGCTAAGTACGTAATTATGCATGCTTAGGATTAGAAGCAAGTGTCCAGGTGTTGCATCACTCTGAAATTCTATCAAAATTAGACTAAATATCTGTGGACCGTGTTTCAGGCAGCTCTTAATTGTAAATAACTACACCATCCACAAAAAGTCTGTGGTTACCGTCAATATTTTCTGCTCTGTCATTAATTTTCAACATGAACAGCAAGGGCAGCATCACACTTTGCTGGGGAACAGGGTCTCCCAGGAGGAAAGGTCAATATTCAGGGATGTTACAGGAACGATCGTTTGAAGCAAAAAACTTCATACAGGCATATGCCCTATTCCGAATGACTTTCGAGACAGAACACATTTAATGTACATCGTAATTTATTTTCTGTGTTCTTCAATAAATTGCCAGCATCACCCATGTACAACAGTTAGTAAATATAACATTATCAGTTTAACAAAGTATCAGCTCAAAAATATGTTTTTTAGCACATTCATCCCCACACGTCACATCACAGCTGATGTACGGTGCACAATTATTGTTCGTGTATCGCAGCGCCAACTTCAATGCATTTGTTCACTCTTGGAGAACATGACGTTTTGCCTGTCAGTGCCTCAACACGTTCCCTAATGAGGGTAGCAGTGTCCATGATGCGACCATGCGGTTCATCTCTCGTACATATCTTTCGCTTGTACATCTGAGACTTCATCCAACCTCACAGTCAAAAATCTAATGACGTAATACCTGGCGATCTTAGTGGCCAGTTAATCGGAGTACTACGACCAAACCAGCGACTAGGGAAGTGCAGCTGAGAAGTCTTCTCATACGTCTGGTATAATGTACAAGGTCTCTATAACGCTGGAAGTACATTGCAGTTCCTGAGGCCAAGAGAACGTTCTCAAGCTTTCAAGATGCAAATCATTCTGTCTTGCTATTCGCTCTTCTACACTGATTGAACCTATCAGCATTTTACCGATCGTGTCACACCAGACAGTGATCGTAAAAAGAACTTGTAAATTGGTTTTCACTGTAGCGTGCAGATTTTCCAGTGGCCACCGATAATTATTGAGTGTGTTGTTCGTTAAGTTCCATATAAACGCGTCTACATGAGCAAAAAGTATTAGTGGAAGCAAATGACGATTGTCATGTAACCAGTGACATAATTTGATTACGATGCTATTGTCGCTATTATGAAGATTGTGAAAAGGTAGTATGTAGAATGGGTAAGAGTAGCCAGCGAGGGCGAGGCCACAGGCAGTTGCGACAGGCGATAGACGGGGACTGACGGTGTGACGTCGAGTCCCTGGGTCTCAGCATTTGCGGCAGCAGACAGGAACAGCAAGCCAGCAGGGCCATGACGCCAAGTCTCACAGATGACCCAGTGTCGCGGCAGACACAGCATGGTCTCGAACCATAGGCTGCTGCTGGCGCTGCCCAGCCGTCTGATTGGCCAGGGTGCTCCAGCATTGTAGTGCGGCTACTCAGCAATTACCAAGTCCCTGACTCGAATAACATCCTTTCCTCAAATTCAGCCTCATTTATACTCCATTACTGCCCATTTGTTCCTCTAAAACCTGGTGTCTAGTCACACTGCCCATAACAGAGAGACCTGCTTCAGTGCAGTGGCGCCGATCCAATTGTTACATCATTATGAATTACCTCGAAGGAAACTGTCTATTGACACACAGTCAACATGGGTTTAGAAAAGGTCGTTCCTGTGAAATACAACTAGCTCTTTATTCACATGAAGTGCTTAGTACTATTGAGAAAGGATTTCAGATCGATTCCATAGTTCTGGTTTTCCGGAAAGTTTTAGACACTGTACCGCACAAGCTACTTGTAGTGAAATTGCGTGTTTATGGAATATCGGCTCAGTTATGTGACTGGATTTGTGATTTCCTGTCAGAGAGGTCACAGTTCGTAGTAATTGACGGAAAGTCACCGAGTAAAACAAATGTGATTCCTCGCATTCCCCAAGGTAGTGTTATAGGCCCATTGCTGTTCCTTATCTACATAAACGATTTGGGATCCAACCTGAGCACCCGTCTTAAGTTGTTTGCAGATGACGCTGTCGTTTATCAACTAATAAAGTCATCGGAAGATCAAAACAAATTGCAAAACGATATGGAAAAATTATCTGAAGGTTGCGAAAATTGACAGTTGAACCTAAATAACGAAAAGTGTGAGGTCATCCACATGAGTGCTAAAAGGAATTCGTTAAACTTCGGTTACACAATAAATCTGTCTAATCTAAAAGCCGTAAATTCAACTAAAAGCCTAGGTATTACAATTACGAACAACTTAAACAGGAAGGAACAGATAGAAAATATTGTGGGGAAGGCTACCAAAAGACTGCGCCTTATTGGCAGGACACTTAGAAAACGTAACAGAACTACTAACGAGACTGCCTACACTACGCTTGTCCGTTCTCTCTTACAATACTGCTGCGCGGTGTGGGATCCTTACCAGATAGGACTGACGGAGTACATCGAAAAAGTTCAAAGAAGGGCAGCACGTTTTGTACTATCGCAAAATGTGGGAGAGAGTGTCACAGAAATTATACAGAATTTTGGCTGGACAAAATTAAAAGAAAGGCGTTTTTCGTAGCGACGGAATCTTCTCACGAAATTCCAGTCACCAACTTTCTCCTCCGAATGCGAAAATATTTTGTTGACACTGACCTACATAGGGAGAAACGATTACATCCATAAATTGGGGAAATCAGAGCTCGTACGGAAAGATGAAGGTGTTTGTTCTTCCCACATGCTACATGAGATTGGAATAATAGAGATGTGATGGTGGTTCGATTAACACTCTGCCAGGCACTAAAATGTGATTTGCAGAATATCCTTGTACATGTAGAGGTACAATCTTTGCTGCGTGGGGCAATTTACCATTGCGTAGTCTGTACTTGCTTCACAAGTCACTTTAGCATCTGTTATTCTGCCGTACTTGTCGCTGTAGCATGGCTGATAGCCAGCGCTGTCACTGCAGTACTCCGTGGTGCCGTCCATGCTACTTTCAGCGCTTACAGTAAAGATTTAATACTTTTACCAGAATTCTGGGTAGTGTCACTGCGCAGTGTAGTAAGAGTAATACCACCTACATTTTGTATATATGGGTTTCTCATTCAGAATGTTGTTAGCTTTTGAGATGATTGTGTTACGCCTCACATACGAGCTGAAACGTCTACCAGCACATGTCAGAATTCGACAGTGGCAGCACTGTGATCATTCGAAACAGTGGTTTATCGTTCCGCGATATCACTACATGCGTTGGTTTGCATCCCACGCTTGTCACACAGATATGGAATTAATGCGTTCAGTAGATTTCTATTCAGCGACATGAGGGATCACATCAATCACATATGTCTGGAGCCCGAGGGACATGCATGTTCATTCAACTGTGCAGGATCACAAAGTAAAGTTACATGCCAAGTACCAGGAAATGGGTTTGCTTACTACACGACAAGTATCCACGCGGAGAATGAGGTGACGTCTCAAGCACTACGGACTATCAGTGCAGAAACCATTGCTGCTGCAAACCTTGACACAGTAGCAGAGGGAGGTGTGGTGACAACGCTGGACACTGCAGTATACCATCATGGTTTTTCAGCTTTCCAATCATTGTCATACATGCCCCAATACCTGGCATCATGCTATTGAGGGCCAATGCGTACAGGAAATGTCTACTTCTTGTTCTCATAGCCGGTAATTTGGACAGCGGCCGTTACATTTCCGACTCCTTAAGGCCAGTGATACTGCCTTATATTTGAGGTCTCCAAAAAAGTTATGTTTCACCAAGACGATGCAAGACCGCATGTAACCACACTGTCCAAACCTACCTCTATACAGAGGGTGTACAACTGTAGTCCTCGCCAACACATTCTCCAGATCTCTCGTCCATTGAATACATTTGGTCACGGGTTACCAAGAGACTAGGATGCTTGCACTTGACACTACGATTGGCATGTAACTGAAGAAGCATAGTGTGCTGCATCCATACCACTCATACAAACTCAGTTCAACTCAATGCCCAGCCAAATTAGAGTCATCGTTGCTACCAGAACTGGCAATTCTGTGTACAGCTTTGGCCACTAATATTAGTGTGACCACCTGAAAAAAGCCTGAATGTCCACCTTTTGCAGCGAGAGATGTGTAGAAAGAGTCAGTGAGGTTCTAGGGGTACAGAGAGGGATGTGGAGTCATGCCGACTCCAGCACCATAGCCAGCTGAGCTACGTTTCTCGGTTGAGGCTCCATGGTGGGATCGAGCTGGTCCCACAGATTCTCAACTAGGTTCAATCCAGGGAGGTTGGCGGACAGGGGAGAACAGTATACTCATCCTGGTGCTCCTCGAAACATGCACATACACTGCAAGCTGCCGGTAGGTGGCATCGAGTCAAGGAAAAACTAAATTCATGTAGGGAACAGATGGATATAAGTATTTTGTTGAAATATTGTGCTTCTAGGATGATGAGATTACGCAAGAAATGCCGGTGAAAACATTGCCCAAATCATAACGCTCCCTCCTGGTTGCAGGGTGTTTCGTTTTATACATTCCTGTGGAACATAATACGTGATTCATCTGAAAGAGACAGCTATTGAGACACTCAGTGGCCGCCAGTTGAAGCATTGGCGTGCAAATCACAGCCTGGCCGCCGATTACTTGCAGTCAGCATGGGTTGCTTGAACCAGCAACCTGCTCCAGGGCTCATACATAACGAGGTTCACTGAACGGTCGTTGAGGAGACACTGTTGCTACCTCCTTGGGTCATCTAGGTGGTGTATTGCTTAGCAGTTGCACGTCTATTCCCATGTGCACAACTCCATAGCCGTCGTTCACCTCTGTTATCTACGGCCCGTGGTGCACCACAGATGCGTCAATGCCAGGTTTGGATGCGCAGTATACTTTAACCACAGTGGCATGAAGATTTTACAAAAATTGTCGTTTCTGAAATACTTCCTCCCTTGGCCCCAAAAGCCAATGATCATTCCCTTTTGGGCATCATATAAATCACTCCATTTCCACATTGCGATAACAACTGCACTGTTTTCTGCATCCCCCCGTCACTGGTGGTGGTGTCACCTGTCACTCCATATCTTTTAGTGGTTATTGCATGATGACGTCGAAGATAGGCGGTGGTCACATTAATGTTGCTGAACCGTGTAAAATTCGGAACCTGTATGCTTCCAAATCACCTACAGATTTATTCACGTATTCTTTCTACTACACTGTATAAGCACGATGAGTAAAACGTCATTATTTTCTCTCCTTTCTGGTGAGCAGTTTCAATGGCCAGCAAATGTATTTTCGATCGTTCTTACAATGTGCTACAAGGGTGTCATCAACTATTACCACTGGCGGATTCTGATTTCTATTCCAAAATAATGTTTGCATATATCTCCACAGCTGCAGGTGTTACAAGTATGAAGCTAGTAATGGTTTCCCACGAATTAGCATTTCAGTACATAACGTGTCATCTAGCACTGCAGCTGTTTCGTAGCTAGTGGAAGTGGAGTGTTCTGGTTTTGCACAGATATTAATTATACAACGAAACTAATTTTCGTTGAGAGAAGAGCTGTAGAAAGAAAGAAGGAAAGTTCAATAGCCCATCATTAGGTACTGCACAGCGTGGTCGCCAAAGATATTAACTAAAGAAGGAAACTAACCTTCCTGCAACGAAGACGACGGAGACAAAAAGGAACGCTGTGGCTGAAATCCTCAACGACGACGGTATAATTATGTACTGAATACTTCCTCAGTGGAAGAACGATGGGGAAGAAGTTCGTCTGCGTCTCAATCAAAGAATCGTCCTAGAAATTGCTTGAATCGATTCAAGTGAACCACAGACAACCTTAATCTGAGTGGCCAGATCAATTACTTGAACTCTATTTCTATTGGAAGCAAATCTACTATCTTAGCAGAAATAAATTATTGTTCATTTAAAGCATCAGACTGAAGAAGGCAAGTCCATATTGGCACTTTGCACACCTATTATCAACGTTAATAAATGTTTCACCATTTTAAGATACTCAGGGAAACTAGTAATGAAGTAATTACACAAGCCAAGGACAAACAGTTTATTTATATCTAGGATTTCAGAATTGATTTTAGTCGCAGTTGGGACGTTGAATCAAAAAGTGAAATCAGTCTTCTTCTATCTGCTCTTATTTTTTTGATCATTGTTGTTTAACATGCACTTCTACATGGAATGTGCATTTGTAACTCTGGTGTGTGCACTTCTAAATCAAGGATTGGTTCCTGTAGGTTTGCACTATTGCCAGTCTGCTTCCTAATTAGTTCCAGGAATATCCATCAGATGGAGTTGAAGGTTACTGTGTGAGCTAGGCCATGCAGGGCTGAGCGAGAATGACGTCGCTTGATAGTTCAGTTAGGAAAGGTCTATGTTGTAGTTTTTTGCACTTGTGTTGTTGAACAGAAATAATATACATTTACATAGAAGAAGTTGCGTAAATCACGTAGATGGCTTTTGCTACATATGCAGAGAATAAACGCTGAAAGGAAACCAAAACTTATTATTGACTTTGTAAAGACTTTTGAAATAAATCTGTAAAACCTGTACAGAACATTTACGACTGTGAACTACGGGGAAACGAAAACATCTGAATCAAAAGCCACTCCGATACATATTGTTTGTGAGGACTGGTGTTGTCCCTCTGATACTAATGACGATGACAGTGATTATGCAGGTACCACATTAATACCTCAGGGTTTAAACTGGGATGAGTTAATAACCCACCAGAGATCTCAAGCCATCAAAAGAAGCTTCTGTATTACTGGCTTCCAACAAAAATATTCTGGATCAAGGAACCAAAGTTACATTTTACCATACAACAGAAAAAGTATGCTACCCTTCTTGCTCTTGAAATGATTTATCTGAGGCAAAATATCCCCGATGAGTCATTCCAATTGAAATAAATCGCTACTGTAACTACATAATAGTTTTAGGTCAATGGAACATCATCAGAAAATGACTCTTTCAAGATATGATTAAACAATTTGTAGAATAAAAATAAATACTCATTTTGTTTCAATGAGAAGCAGCAGCATTCGTCTAATTTGGGTATGAATAGGTTCTCAGGTTGTTTACTAGCTTGTGAAGATACTATTTCTTAATATTTCGTCTTGATTTATTGCACAATTAGTTTGTCACCCAAAGTAAAACATAATACATAGTTTTTTCTTAGTGTCAACTTTTTTCCCACTCAACAAGGCAAAAAAACGTAGTCTCATCACCAAAACCTCTTTTTACACAGAAGGAGATCTTTTCACATGATTGCTGATAACAAAAACATTACGCACGATGTGTCACATACAAAAGCTTAAAAGTCAACTCAGCTAACAACTATGCCCAATCTGATTTGGGATGCATACAGTTCTATGTAACACAAAATTGTTGTCCAAAATAGTCTAGAATTTTTCTTTGTCGAAATAATTATTAGAATGACACCTTTTTTTTACAAACAGTGGAGATTTATGCAAAATTTATTCCTTTTTTTGGTTACAAAAATGAGATTTGCAAAAGAAATTTTATATATTAATGTAATAAAATTTCAAAATATAAAAATTCATCATGCCCCAAGATTTGTTTACATATTGTAGTATTAAAAGATTATGTCAAGCGGAAATTTTCTGGTGAAGTTAACTGCGGTTTTTGAATTCACTAAAGGCTATTGCCTGATAAACAATCAATTACGTTTTTCTACAGCTCATATGACACTTAGAATTTTGTTGAGTATATGTTATATACGGGAAATACTGTATATATGAAATGAAATCCAATAAAAACCTTTAATGTTAACAATACCTTTTAAATATAGACTTCTGTAAAGTGAAATCTGTAGGATAACCAGTTTTCATAATTTTATGTCTTCATGGTTTAACTCACAGTAAAGAGGTAAATTTGGAAAAGAATACTATTTCGTAAATACTTCAAAGTATCGTGTACCTATATAAGAGTCGTAAATCTCATACTATACAAACTAAATCGGAATAAATGTTAAACAAACGGATGTGGAATCGTATCCATTCGATTTTGTCCAGGCTGGTGTCATAACGACCTGTTGATCCAGGAAGCCCTTCATTTTTATTTTTTATACTCAAAGAAGACAATCTCGTGTTTTGCACGAAATTAGTGGACGTCTGAGGAAATATGTCTTCCTGAATGTTTTCTACTTGATTTTTTTGTATTTGGTCACAGCTCAAGGCAAATTTGAAATTTTTACTAATTCACAACGGTAACAAATTTAGTTCAATGTCAGCTGCTCCCTCAAGGGAAAGGAAAGAAGAACATAAAACCATAGTTTTGATGTTTGAGAAGATTAAGTCTCATAAACATCAATGGATGTTTTGTCTTGACTTATGTATATAAACTACCTCCTCGGTTTGCAAACTGTTGGAAAAGGACGGCCGAAGAGAGACAAGATGTACGGAGGGAGGAAGAATGTCATTAACGACCCCTTAGCTGGACGAGAGATAATCATTTGTCGTCCACTGCATATCAAGTAGGGCCTTTTGAAGCAATTTGTAAAGGCTTTTGATAAGAATGGGTCACGCTTTGCATATATAGGAAAAATGTCTGAGCCGAGAACGGAAAAATTCAAGCAGGAATATTTGACGATTCACAAATAAGGCAACTCTGCATATGAAAACATGTGGACAAATGCTACCAAGGAAGATCAGATGTGCACGTGATGGCAGTTTACTGCTCGAATTTAAAAATGGGCCACTCCATAATACATTCAGGAATTTCATGCACAAGAAGCTACCTAAATGTTCAGGGACTGGATGTTATCATCAAAGACTTTTTTTATTTAGTATATAATAATATTTTTATAACATGTATAAATAATTTATAACAAAATTGTTGTTTCATTTTATATCCATGGACTTATATCAAAACAGCATAACATATATTTCTCTAAAATCTTGTATTTTAGAATTTTGAACTTCTTGGCAAATATTAATGAATTGTTTGAATTCAGAGCATCAAATTCTTAGAAAATCAGCTCAAAACACTCCGGTGTTATGCAGATAAATAGCACTTTACACGAATCTTAATGCTATCGTTTTCAGTCAACACTAGTTAATTCAATTATTGTAAGGAACATCAAAGTTGGAGCATCTTAAACATATCATAGGATTTTTAGCCACCTCATTGTTACACTGATAATAATCTATGGTCTTACTCTTGAGTATTATCTTTCGCTCTGTGCTCTGTGGTAATGAAGATCAGAGTTTAATGTATCTTGAAACAGAATTATTACATAGGGGCACCATCTTACTTGAAAGGGCAGTTTAGAAAGTAATTGGCCATAACCTTATTGAAGAAGCCATAACATCATTTGCATAAAACGAGTAAGAGAAACATCAGGAATTGTTAATCTTCCTGAACGAGAGTCCAGCGTTTCCATGGCTGCACCACATCGTACATAAAATACAATGCGGACCGCTGATGTGCTGCAGATATTGTTTATTATCTGTTGTTGGTTTCTGCTGAAACAACAAGTTTTGGAAAGTACTTAAAAATGTTGCGTTCCCTACAGCAAAAATAGCTACAGCCAATGCGAAGGCTCTCGAGATAAAATAAAACCTTATAAATTACACAGAGGGCATCCACCGCATTCACAAAATTTCATCACTAAAACCCGGCGAGGTTACGAAGTGGGATGACCCAGTAGTCACAGTTAGGAGATCAGTGGTTTGTATCTCTATCAGTCCATCCACATTTAGGCTTCCTGCAGTCTTCCAAGCATAAGCTTAGACTGGAGAATGATGAGAAAGAAACCTAAATGTAAATGCACTGACTGAGATATGAACCACTGCCCTCCTGACTGTGAGTCCTGGATCTTCCCACTTCGCCATCTCGCTGGGTTTGTGCTTTTGTCTAAGGAAGGGAGTATTCTCGGTAGCGGAGGACACGCGAAGGCGTACCTCCAGGAACGTTACGACGCTTTCTCGTGTGTCGGATAGCCGGATGACGGATTTACTACCGTTCCCGTTCGCTTGAACAATCTTATACTACACAGCCATCTCTTCAGAAGCAGAGAAAGAAGGAGGAACTTCGTAACTTGGTCATTTTCAACAGCAGTCTATTTCTCTGCCTCGTGATGACTGGGTGTTGTGTGATGTCCTTAGGTTAGTTAGGTTTAAGTAGTTCTAAGTTCTAGGGGACTGATGACCATAGATGTTAAGTCCCATGGTGCTCAGAGCCATTTTTCAACAGCAGTCTATATCTACATCTACAGGGCGTGGACACAAATATGGAAAAACGTAAAGTACAACACTTACCACGCCTAACGCGGTGAAGGAAAATCGTTGCAATTCTAAACAGCTTCTAGTCATCATAGAATGGCGATGTACAGGTTCTGTGCGGTTTTCAGGGGAATCTTGTACCATTGTTCCTGAAAAATATTGGGAACTTCAGGTAGTGATGATGGAACTGAGTAGTGATCACGTACACGCCATTCCCAATTTGACGATGAAGGCTGAATAATGCTGAGATCTGTCACGGTGGTGGCCAGGGGAGATGCGACAACTCAATCTCTTGGTCACAAACCAGACATGGACGATGTGATCTCTGCGAACAGGAACCATGTCTTCTTGGAACACAGCATCTATATCTATATGATTACTCTGCTGTTCACAAGAAAGTGCCTGGCAGAGGGTTCAATGAACCACCTTCAAGCTGTCTCTGTAGCATTCCACTCTCGAACGGTGCGAGGGGAAAGCGAGTCCTTAAATTTTTCTGTGCGACCCCTGATTTCTCTTATTTTATCGTGATGATCATTTCTTCCTGTGTAGGTGGGTGTCAAGAGAATGTTTTCGCAATTGGTATAGAAAACTGGTATTGAAGTTTCGTGAGAAGATCCCGTTGCAACGAAAAACGCCTTTATTTTAATGATTGCCCCTCCAATTCGCATATCATGTCTGTGGCACTATCTCCCCAACTTCGCGGTAATACATAATGAGCTGCCCTTCTTGGTACTTTTTCGATGTCATCGGCCAGTCCCATCTGATGCGAATCCCACACCGCACAGAAATACTCCAGAATAGGGCGCACAAGCGTTGTGTAAGCAGTCTCTTTAGTAGGCCTGTCACACCTTGTAAGTGGTCTGCCATTGAATCTCAGTCTTTGGTTGGCTGCATCCACAACATTATCTATGTGATCGTTCCAATTTAGGATATTTGTAATTGCAATCCTTTATTATTTAGTTGAATTTACACCCTTCAGATTTGTGTGACTTACCGCGAATCGAAATTTAGCGGATTTCTTTTAATACTCATGTGAATAACTTCACACTATACTTTACTCAGGGTCAATTGCCTCTTTTCACACCATACAGATACCTTATCTAAATCATAATGTCGTTCGTTTTGGTCATCTGATGACTTTATAAGACAGTCAATCACAGCATCATGTGCAAACAATCTAATACGGCTACTGAGATTGTCTCCTACGTCGTTAACATAGATCAGGAACAATGGAAGGTCTGTAACACTTCCTTGGGGAACGCCGGATATTATTTCTGTTTTACTAGATGACTTTCCGTCTATTACTACGAACTGTGACCTTTCTGACAGGGAATCATGAATCCAGCCGCATAACTGAGGCGATATTCCATAGGCACGCAGTTGGTTATAAGATGCTTGTGAGGACCAGTATCGAAATTCTTCTGGAAATTTAAAAATATGGAATCAGTTTGACATCCCCTGTCGATAGCACTCATTACTTCATGAGTATAAAGAGCTAGTTGTGTTCGAAAGAATGATATTTTCTGAACTCATGCTGACTACTTGTTAATAAATCGTTTTCCTCGAGGTACTTCATAAAGTCCGAATACGGTATATGTTCCAAAATCCTATTGCAAATCGACGTTAGTGATATGGGCCTGTAATTCAATGGATTACTCCTACTTCCCGTTTTGGGTATTGGTGTCACTTGAGTAATTTTCCAATCTTTAGGTATGGATCCTTCTGGGAATGACCGGTTGTATCTAATTGCTAAATATGGAGCTATTGTATCAGCATACTCTGAGAGGAACCTGACTAGTATACAATCTGGACCGGAAGCCTTGCTTTTATTAAGTGATTCTAGCTACTTTGCGACACCAAGGATATCTATTTCTATGTTTCTCATCTTGACAGTTGTTCTTGATAGGAGTTCAGGAATACAGGGTTATTACAAATGATTAAAGCGATTTCACAGCTCTACAATAACTTTATTATTTGAGATATTTTCACAATGCTTTGCACACACATACAAAAACTCAAAAAGTTTTTTTAGGCATTCACAAATGTTCGATATGTGCCCCTTTAGTGATTCGGCAGACATCAAGCCGATAATCAAGTTCCTCCCACACTCAGCGCAGCATGTCCCCATCAATGAGTTCGAAAGCATCGTTGATGCGAGCTCGCAGTTCTGGCACGTTTCTTGGTAGTGGAGGTTTAAACACTGAATCTTTCACATAACCCCACAGAAAGAAATCGCATGGGGTTAAGTCGGAGAGCGTGGAGGCCATGACATGAATTGCTGATCATGATCTCCACCACGACCGATCCATCGGTTTTCCAATCTCCTGTTTAAGAAATGCCGAACATCATGATGGAAGTGCGGTGGAGCACCATCCTGTTGAAAGATGAAGTCGGCGCTGTCGGTCTCCAGTTGTGGCATGAGCCAATTTTACAGCATGTCCAGATACACGTGTCCTGTAACGTTTTTTTCGCAGAAGAAAAAGGGGCCGTAAACTTTAAACCGTGAGATTGCACGAAACACGTTAACTTTTGGTGAATTGCGAATTTGCCGCACGAATGCGTGAGGATTCTCTACCGCCCAGATTCGCACATTGTGTCTGTTCACTTCACCATTAAGAAAAAATGTTGCTTCATCACTGAAAACAAGTTTCGCACTGAACGCATCCTCTTCCATGAGCTGTTGCAACCGCGCCGAAAATTCAAAGCGTTTGACTTTGTCATCGGGTGTCAGGGCTTGTAGCAACTGTAAATGGTAAGGCTTCTGCTTTAGCCTTTTCCTTAAGATTTTCCAAACCGTCGGCTGTGGTACGTTTAGCTCCCTGCTTGCTTTATTCGTCGACTTCAGCGGGCTACGCATGAAACTTGCCCGCACGCGTTCAACCGTTTCTTCGCTCACTGCAGGCCGACCCGTTGATTTCCCCTTACAGAGGCATCCAGAAGCTTTAAACTGCACATACCATCGCCGAATGGAGTTAGCAGCTGGTGGATCTTTGTTGAAGTTCGTCCTGAAGTGTCGTTGCACTGTTATGACTGGCTGATGTGAGTGCATTTCAAGCACGACATACACTTTCTGGGCTCCTGTCACCATTTTGTCTTACTGTGCTCTCGAGCGCTCTGGCGGCAGAAACCTGAAGTGCCGCTTCAGCCGAACAAAACTTTATGAGTTTTTGTACGTATATGTAGTGTGTCGTGATCATATGTCAATGAATGGAACTACAGTGAATTTATGAAATCGCTTCAATCATTTGTAATAGGCCTGTATTAACTTCGTCTATTTTGTTGAAGGAGTTTCTGAATATTATGTTTAATATCTGTTCTTTAGTGGCAGTGTCATTAGTGACTTCAGCGTTGTTATCGCGCTGTGAAGATAGGGGAACTTGGGGCAGAATGGGATAGCGAGGCACAATGGGAAATGGCATTTTTCTAGACTACACAGTGTTGCAACCTGCTGTATGGCCATGCAACTATTTCTCCGAATGTAAGGGAAGTGAGGGCAGCCATTCTGATTTAGTTCGAAGTGCGAGATCTAAGTGAATTGTTGTCCATCACGTTACCGCTTGTGTTGTTCTAACGTTGGTGAGTTTAAACGCCAGGTAAGTTGTTAATTGTATACCCTAAAATGACACATTCCCTTAAATTGCATGGTATTTGTTATACTTCAGTTATTTAATGCATTTAAATACGTTAGTTACTACACTCCATAAAAGTTTTTATCCTCAAAAGTGCTCTTGGGGCAGAACGGGACAGGGCAGAATGGGATAGTGTCCCGTTGTGCTCCGTCATATTTTGATGCAAGTAGAAAGCAAACCCAGTGTGAATGTTCATGGATGCCAGACTCTCCCAACCAGCTACGTTCGCCGAACAACACAGTTTTCCAGATATCGCCCGAGGCTGTCATTCCAATCCCACTAATCTGTCAATATACTCGGCGGAGTACAAGACGAAAAGGAAAAACCGTCGTATTAACAGATTCTCCTTATAAGAAGGAACTGCACTATGCTGTCGCACGTAAACTAGGCCTACAGAAAGCAGGAGGGTAATCAAATATAAGCAATGTCAGGACAGAGACGTCAGGTGTAGCTCAACTTAAGGCAAAATTATCAAACTGTACACCCAAAAAAACCAAAACAGAGGACATCAAAGACCTTAAAAAAATAAAAGAAAGAAGTGATGGAGAAGAGAGATCAGAGAGAGAGGATACTGAGTGTCTCTACTGTGGGGACTTCTACTCCGTTTCTAATGAGGGCTGGGTAGCATGCCAGAGTGGGCACACAATTCATGTGCTGGCATAGACAGTGAAGATGAAGAGGAAATACTGATTTGTGACTATTGTCGAAAGGGCTAGTAGTTAGTGGTTTGGTAGTTCTTAAGCATTGTACATTTTTCAGAATGACATTAAAAATTTTCTTAATTTGAAGAATGACTTTTTAATTATTTAAATTACACATTCCTTAGTCTGAATTGCCTGTTATACAACATTTTGTCATAGTTTAATACGATATTCGTAATTCAAATTCAACGTGTATGCAATAATTTAACAAAAAATACCCTTATCCCATTCTGCCCCGTGGGTGGAACGATGGAAGAAAGTAATTTCGTTGTCTGAGTCTTGTTTTACACTGTTTCCAATTGCTGCCCGAGTTAATGTCTGGCTTATACATGTCCCATGCAAATTACTTTCTTCCATTGTTCCACATTTGAGTTTTTATGGCTTCAGTACCACGTTTTCCTGTTACACCCATTGCAGTCGCTAATACTTGGTTTGGAAATCCCACATCAGCCTGCAGTTCTCTGCTTATGAAGATCCCTTCCTGTTGTTTTGGTGCTGACAGTGTACTCGAGTGCGAAATTGAGTTTTGCAGTGATTATTATACCTGCTGACCTCTTATTTTTCCTCACAGTCCTCATCAATGATCATCTGCGGTGGTTACTCAACACACACTTTCGTTCGCATTGTGACTCAGAGTGCGCGTTTCCGCTCTCATTGTATTCGGTATAAATCTTTGATACGGTGCCTCATGAAACACGAACCACTTCAGCTACTTGGTAACTCAAGCAAATACCATTAAATCACCAACAATCTGACCATTTATGAATTTACTTACCTCTGACATAACACACTTACAGCTGCACAGAACACTCTTCCGACCACGACTGACACTTGCAACGTATTGAGGGCATTGCACATGTGGCGTTCGTGATCAAATACAACAGCGCACCCAGCAGGTTAGGATAGCATCTGCATTTATGATTAAGCATGCTTTGTATTTCTCGCAGTGTTCCCATATTTTTGTCCAACACCTGTATAACTACATCCATTGTCGAACACCCTGTATATCCACGTCCATACTCTGCAAACCACTATGAAATGCATGGCAGAGGGTACTTCCAACTGAACTTATTACCGTTTCTTCTCCTTGCATTCACGTACGTGCAGTTAAGCTAATCCAATTCTCTTGATCCCTGAGGGGGCGTTGTAGGATATTCCAAATTTCGTCTACTAAAACTGGTTCCTTACACTTTGTATGTAGATGTCTGACTGTACTGTTTCTCCTGAATTTCCGTGATACAGTCCTGCAGATCAGACAAACCTGTGATCATAGCTGTGTCACTTCTCTGTATACGTTCAGTACTCTTGTTCGTCCTATTTGGAAAGGATCACACACACTAGTGCAATATTCTAGGAAGGGTCGTATGAGTGTTTTGTAAGCAGTCTCCTTTGAAGACTGAGTACATCCTAGTATTCTACGTATGAAACGAATTCTACGATCTAGTTTGCCTACGGATGAGCAAATGATATGGAATTATTCAGTTTACAGGGTACGTATATGTGACGTCTGTGTACATTAATGAACACATTATTTTTTGTCCTACTCACTCAACTATACTTAAAAACATTTTCTTTCTGAGGCTACCGGCTTCTAAAGAGAAGTTCGCCCATGTAGTAGAACTGGGTTGTGCAGGGAAAATAATTCTAATTTATATTTAAGTCTTGCTGCGCTACCTGTCAGATATAGTACGTTATTGTGCAAATGATCAAAAAATGCTTTGCAGCGTATTGAACTCCTTTGTGAGTCACTGAAAGCTTTAATAATGGGTAATAAAGTTCACTTTTTCCTCTAGTGTTGCAGGTGAGTAAATCACTACTCTTCTCAAATTGTGGTGGATTATTTATGACGAATTGGTGACATTGTGGTTAAAATGCACAGCTCCTTGAAGAAGTACCTACATGACGACCGCGTGTGAACATCTCCTATTATTACTTATTATTCTTACTGCTCACTTTTGGGCAATCAGTACCTTATTTCTAACTGGTAATGTCCCAAGAAAATTACTACATGAGTCATTATTCAGAGTAAATACACAAAATATGTTAGTATGTTGTTTCGAAGGCTATCTATTATACTAAGAACAAAAGTAGCTGAACTTCACTGTTTGAGAAACTCAGAAATACGCTTCTTCTAGTTCAAGTTTTCATAAGTATGTAGACCCAAAAATCTGCAGTATTCTACCTTGTTTACTGACTCCTGTTCTTGTGCCACGGCAATTGTTGATATTATTCTATTCATTGTACAGAACTGATAAGGTGCATTTTCCCAAAAATTTAGGGAAAGTCCAATTTCAGAGAACCAGTTAATAAGCCTCATAAAAACATCATTAACAATGTCTTCTATTGTTTTCCCTTTAATGCCATTTCTTAAAACACAAGTATCATCTGCAAAAACGTACCACTTTTGCGACCAACTTCGTTTCCACAGTATGCACAGGAACCGTAGACTACAAGGAAGGAGAGATACACAGCACTCAGTCACATTTAAATTGCTTCTATTAATCTTGCATATGTGGAAACGGCTACTTAGAGCCGAAATCTAGATAGGCAAGAGTAGTAAAACTAATGGGTCGCGAATGATTGCCTTCCTTAAATTCTGCGACCATCCCGTTTCATACCTTCAAAACCTGTTACATCCAAGTATTTTTATGTGTTTACAGATTCCAATTACGACTCGTTGATATTGCAGTTATAAAATACTGCAGTGTTTTCTTTTTGCGAAGTGCGTAATTTTGCATTTTTACCAGTTGAAGCAAGTGTCCAGGTGTTGCATCACTCCGAAATTCTATCAAGATTAGACTGAATATCTGCGGACCGTATTTCAGGCAGATCTTAATTGTAAATAAGTACACCATCTGCAAAAAGTATGAGGTTACCGTTAATATTTTCTGCACTGCCATTAATATTCAACATGAACAGCATGGGCCCCATCACACATTCCTGGGGAACATGGTGTCCCAGGAGTAATGGTCAATATTCAGGGATGTTACAGGAACGATCGTTTCAAGCAAAAAACTTCATACAGACATATGTCCTATTCCGAATGAATTTCGAGACACAAGACATTTAATGTACATCGTTATTTATTTTCTGTATCCTTTAATAAATTGCCAGCTTTACACATGTACGCATGTACAACAGTTAGTTAATACAACACTATTCGTTAGCAAGGTATCAGTTTAAAAATTCATCTCTAAGTATTGTACACGTCACATCACAGCTGATATACAGTGCACAATCAATGTTCGAGTATCCCAGAGCGAACTGCAATGCGTTTGTGCACTCTTTTGGGGGAACATGTATTGCCTGTCTGAATGCCTCAGCACGTTTCCTAATGAGGGCAGCAGTGTCCATGATGCGTCCACGCAGTTCATCTCGCGTATTCATCTTTTGCTTGTACATCACAGACTTCATCCAACCTCAAAATCAAAATGGCGTAAGGTCTGGCTATCTTAGTGCCCAGTTAACTGCACTACCACGACCAAACCAGCGACTAGGGAAGAGCGGCTGAGTAGTTTTCTCATACGTCTGGTAAAATGTAGAGGGTCTCCATAATGCCGGAAGTACATTGCAGTCCGTGAGGCCAAGACAACCCTCTTAAGCTTTCAACATGCAAATCCTTCTGTCTTGTTAGTCGCTCATCAAAACCTATCAGCATGTTACCGTTCGTGTCACACCAAACAGTGATCGTAAAACGAACTTGTAAATTGGTTTCCACTGTAGCGTGCAGATTTTCCTGCGGCCAACGATAATTATTGAGTGTGGTGTTGATTACGTTCCATATAAACGTGTCTACATGAGCAAAAGGTATTAATAGAAGCAAATGACGATTATCATGTAACCAGTCACAAAATTTAATTACGATGCTATTGTCGCTATTATGAAGATTGTGAAAAGGTAGTATGTAAAATGGGTAAAAGTAGCAAGCGAGGGCGACGCCACAGGCAGTTGCGACAGTGGCGATTCCCAGGGGAGTGACACGCCAGAAGGCGACCTGGCTGCTCTTTGCTCAGAGGTTGTGAGTGGGTCTGTACCCATGCCCCTCAGACAGGCGATAGACGGGGACTGACGGTGTGACGCCGAGTCCCTCCCTGGGTCTCATCATTAGCGGCAGCAGACAGGAACAGCAAGCCAGCAGGGCTATGACGCCAAGTCTCACAGAGGACCCAGTGTGGCGGCAGACACAGCCTGGTCTCGAACCATAGGCTGCTGCTGGCGCTGCCCAGTCGTCTGCTTGGCCAGTGGTGCTCCAGTATTGTAGTGTGGCTACGCAGTAATTACCAAGTCCCTGACTCAAATGACGCAATCTCCTCAAATTTAGCCTCATTTATACACCAGTACTGCTCATTTGTTCCTCTAAAACCTCGTATCTAGTCACACTGCCCATAACAGAGAGACCTGCTTCAGTGCAGTGGCGCCGATCCAATTGTTACATCATTATGAATTACCTCGAAGAAAACTGTCTATTGACTCACAGCCAACATGAGTTTAGACAAGATCATTCCTGTGAAAGACAACTAGCTCTTTATTCAAATGAAGTGCTTAGTGCTATTGATAAGGGATTTCAGATTGAACCCATATTTCTGGTTTTCCGGAAAGTTTTAGACACTCTACCACACAGCGGCTTGTAGTGATATTGCGTGCTTATGGAATATCGTCTCAGATATGTGACTGGATTTGTGATTTCCTGTCAGAGAGGACACAGTTCGTAGTAACTGACAGAAAGTCATCGAGTCTAACAGATATGATTTCTCGCGTTCCGCAAGGTAGTGTTATAGGCCCTTTGCTTTCCTTATCTAAATAAACGATTTGGCAGGCAACCTGAGCAGCCGTCTTAAGTTGTTTGCAGATGACGCTGTCATTTATAGACTAATAAAGTCATCAGAAGATCAAAACAAATTGCAAAACGATTTAGAAAAAATAGCTGAATGGTGCGAAAACAGGCAGTTAATCCTAAATAACGAAAATGTGAGGTCATCCACATGGGTGGTAAAAGGAATTCGTTAAACTTCGGTTTACAATAAATCTGTCTAATGTAAAAGCCGTAAATTCAACTAAAAGCCTAGGTATTACAATTACGAACAACTTAAACTGGAAGGAACACATAGAAAATGTTGTGGGGAAGGGTACCCAAAGACGGCGTTTTAATGGCAGGACACTTACATAATGTAACAGAACTACTAAGGAGACTGCCTATACTACGCTTGTCCGTCCTCTCTTACAATACTGCTGCGCGGTGTGGGATCCTTACCAGATAGGACTGACGGAGTGCATCGAAAAAGTTAAAACAAGGGCAGCACGTTTTGTATTATGGGAAAATATGGGAGAGAGTATCACAGAAACGATAAGAATTTTGACTCGACAAAATTAACAGAAAGGCGTTTTTCGTAACGGCGGAATCTTTTCACGAAATTCCAGTCTCCAACTTTCCCCTCCTAATGCGAAAATATTTTGTTGACACCGACGTACATAGGGAGAAACAATCACCTCTATAAAATAAGGGAAATCAGAGCTCGTACGGGAAGATATAAGTGTCTGTTCTTTCCCCACGCTATACGACATTGGAATAATAGAGAATTGTGATGGTGTTTCGATTAGCCCTCTGCCAGGCACTTAAATGTGATTTGCAGAGTATCCTTGTACATGTAGAGGTACAATCTTTGCTGCGTGGGGCAATTTACCATTGCGTAGGCTATACTTGCTTCACAACTCACTTACGCATCTATTATTCTGCCTTATTTGTCGACGTAGCATGGCTGGTGGCCAGCGATGTCACTATAATACTCCGTGGTAGCCTCCATGCTACTTTCAGCGCTTACAATAAAGATTTATTATTTTTACCAGAATTCTGGGTAGTATCACTACGCAGTGTAGTAGGAGTAATACCACCTACATTCTGCATATATGGGTTCTCATTCAGAATGTTGTTTGCTTGTGAGATGATCGTGTTACGCCTCACAGTACGAACAGAAACGTCTACCAGAACGTTTCAGAATTCGACAGTGGGAGCATCGTGAACATTCGAAACTGTGGTTTATCGTTCCGCGATATCACTACTTGCGTTGGTTGGCATCTCACGATTGTCACGTGATATGGAATTAATGTGTTTAGTAGATTCCTACTCAGCGACATGAGGGATCGCAACAATCACATATGTCTGGAGACGGTGGGACATGCATATTCATTTAGCTGTGCAGGATCACAAAGTGAACTTACATTACAAGAACCAGGAAATGGGTTTGCTTACTACACGACAAGTATCCACGCGGAGAGTGAGGTGACGTCTCGAGCACTACAGACTATCAGTGCAGAAACTATTGCTGCTGCAACCCTTGACACTGCAGCAGAGGGAGGTGTGGTGACAACCTTGGACACAGGAGTGGCGCCATGACACTCTTTCTGCGTATACCATCATGGTTTTTCAGCTTTCCCATCATTGTCATACATGCACCAATACCTGGCAATATGCTATTGAGGGCCAATGCGTACAGGAAATGTCTACTTCCGGTTCTCACAGCCGGTAACTTGGTCAGCAGCCGTTATATTTCCGACTCCTTTAGCCCAATGACATTGCCTTATATTTGAGGTCCCCAAAACGTTATATTTCAGCAAGACGAGGCAAGAACGCATGTAACCATACTGTCCAAACCTACCTCTATACAGAGGGTGTACAACTGCAGTCCTGGCCAACACGTTCTCCAGATCTTTCGCCCATTGAATACATTTGGTCACGGGTTGCCAAGAGACTAGGATTCTTGCACTTGACACTACGATTGTCATGTAACTGAAACAGCATAGCGTGCTGCACCAATGCCTCTCATACAAGCTCAGTGCAACTCAATGCTCAGCCAAATTGGAGCCATCGTTGCTGCCAGAACTGACCACCTGACAAAAGCCTGAATGACCACCTATTGCAGTGTGAGATGTGCAGAAGGAGTTAGTGAGGTTCTAGGGGTACAGAGAGGGATGTGGAGTCATTCCGACTCCAGCACCATAGCCAGCTGAGCTAGGTTTCTCGGTTGAGGCTCCCTGGTGGGATCGAGCTAGTCCCACAGATTCTCAACTAGGTTCAATCCAGGGAGGTTGGTAGCCAGGGGAGAACAGTATACTCATCCTGGTACTACTCGAAACACGCACATACACTGCAAGCTATGTGACACGATGCTTTCGCCTGCCGGTAAGTGGCATCATGTCAAGGAAAAAAAAATTCATGTGGGGGACAGATGGATATAAGTATTTTGTTGAAATATTGTGCTTCCAGAATGATGAGATTACCCAGGGAATGCCACTGAAAACATTCCCCAGATCATAAAGCTCCCTCCTGGTTGCAGGGTGTTTCCCTTCAGACATTCCTATGGAACATAATACGTGATTCATCTGAAAAGGACTGCTGTCGAGACACTCAGTGGCCGCCAGTTGAAGTATTGGCGTGCAAATTACAGCCTTTGCCGCCGATGAATATCAGTCAGCATGGGTGCATGAACCAGAGACCTCTTCCAGGGCTCATACACAGCGAAGTTCGCTGAACGGTCGTTGAGGAGACACTGTTGCTACCTCCTTGGGTCATCTAGGTGGTCAATTGCTTAACAATAGCACGTCTATTCCCCCATATACATCTCCTCCGCCATCGTTCACCTCTGTTGTCTATGGCCCGTGGTGCACCACAATTGCCTCAATGCCGGTTCTGGATGTGCAGTATACTTTAACCACAGTGGCAAATGAACAGTTCACAAAAATAGCCATTTCGGAAATACTTCCGCCCTTGGCCCGAAAGCCAATCATCATACTCTTTTCGGCATCCCATAAATCACTCCATTTCCATATTGCGATAACAACAGCACTGTTTTCCGCATCCCCACGACACTGCTGGTGGTGCCACCTGTCACCAAATGTCTTTGAGTGGTTATTGCATGTTGACGTCGAGTATAGGCGGTGGTCACATTAATGTTACTGGACTGTGTAAAATTCTACTACCACTGTATGCGCACTATGACTAAAATGTCATTATTTCCTATCGTTCCTGGCGAGCAGTTTCAACGGCCAGCAATGTATTTTCGTCGTTCTTACAATAAGCTACAAGGGTGTCATCAACTGTTACCACTGGCGGATTCTTATTTCTATTCCAAAACAATGTTTGCATATATCTCCAAATCTGTCAGGTGTTGCAAGTATGAAGATAGTAATGGTTTCCCACGAATTAGCATTTCAGCTCATAACGTGTCATCTAGCACTGCAGCTGTTTCCTTAGCTAGAGGAAGTGGAGCGTTCTGGTTTTGCACATATATTAATTATGCAAAGAAATTAATTTTCGTTGAGAGAAGAGTAGTAGAAGGAAAGAGGAAAGTTCAATATCCCATCATTCTATTTTGCACAGCGTTATCACCAAAGATATTAACTAAACAATGAAACTAGTCTTCGTACAACGAAGACGATGGAGACATAACGGAACGTTGGGGCTCAAATCCTCAACGACGATGGTATGATTATGTACCGAATACTTCCTCAGTGGGGGAAGCATGGGGAAGAAATTCGTCTGCGTCTAATTCAAAGAATCGACCTAGAAATTGCTTCAATCGATTCATGTGAACCATAGACAACCTTAATCTCAGTGGCCAGATCATTTACTCGAAATCTATTTCTACTGGAAGCAAATCTACTATCTTAGCAGAAATAAATTATTATTCATTTAATGCATCAGACTGAAGAAGTCAAATCTATATTGGCGCTTTGCACACCTATTACCAACAATAATAACTGTTACAACATTTTAAGATACTCAGGGAATGCAGAGAATGAAAGCTGAAAGGAAACCGAAAACCTATTATTGACATTGTAAAGACTTCTGCAATAAATCTGTGAAACTTTACGATTGTGGACTACTGGGAAACGAAAACGTCTGAAACAAAAGCCATTCCGAAACCTGTTGCTTGTGATGACTGGTGTCGTCCCACTAATACTAATGATGATGACAGTGATTATGCAGTTACGGCATTAATTCCTCAGGGACTGAACTGGGATGAGTTAAAAACTCACCAGATATCTCAAGGGAAACTAGCAATGAAGTAATTACAAAGGCCAATAGCAAACAGTTTTTTCGTATCTAAGATTTTAGAATTGATTTTAGCCACAGTTGTGGCGTTAAACCAAAAAGTGAAATCAGTCTTCCTCTATCCGCACTTATTTTCTTGATCATTGTTGTTTGACATGCACTTCTCTATGAAATGTGCATTTGTAACTCTAGTTTGTGCGCTTCTAAATCACACGTACGAGGATTGGTTCCTGTAGGTTTGCTCTATTGCCGGTCTGCTTTCTAATTAGTTCCAGGAATATCCAACAGATGGAGTTGGAGGTTACTGTGTGAGCTAGGCCGAACAAGGCTGAGCGGGAATGACATCACATGATAAATCAGTTAGGACACATCTATGCAGTAGTTTTTTGCATTTGTGTTGTTGAACAGAAATAATAGAAGTTAAAGTAGAAGAAGTTGCGTAAATCACCTTGATCGTTTTTGCTACATATGCTGAGAATAAACGCTGAAAGAAAACCAAAAACCTATTATTGACTTTGTAAAGACTTTTGCAATAAATCTATAAAATTTGTACGAAATATTTACGATGGTGGACTAATGGGAAACGAAAACATCTGAAACAAAAGCCATTCCGTAACCTGTTGTTTGCGAGGACTGGTGTTGTCCCTCTTTCACTAATGATGATGACAGTGATTGTGCGGTTATGATATTAATTCCTCAGGGACAGAACTGGGATGAATTAAAATCTCACCAGATATCTCAAGGGAAACTAGCAATGAAGTAATTACACAGGCCAAGAAAAAAATGAATTTTTATATCTAGGATTTTAGAATTGATTTTAGCCACAGTTGTGGCGTTAAATCAAAAAGTGAAATCAGTCTTCCTCTATCCGCTCTTATTTTCTTGATCATTGTTGTTTAACATGCACTTGTACATTAAATGTGCATTTGTAACTCTGGTTTGTGCACTTCTAAATCACACGTTCGAGGATTGGTTCGTGTAGGTTTGCCATACTGCCGGGCTGCTTTCTAATTGGTTCCAGAAATATCCACCAGATGGAGTTGGAGGTTACTGTGTGAGGTCTGGCCGTACAGGGCTAACTGAGAAAGATATCACATGACAGTTCTGTTTGAAAACATCTATGTTGCAGTTTTTTGCAGTTGTGTTGTTGAACAGAAATAATATAAGTTAAAGTAGAAGAAGTTGTGTAAATCACTTTGATGCAGAGAATAAACGCTGAAGGGAAACCGAAAACCTATTATTGACTTTGCAAAGACTTTTGCAATAAATCTGTAAAACTTGTAGAAAATCGTTTACGATTGTGGACTACTGGGAAACGAAGACCTCTGAAACGAAAGCCACTCTGAAACCTGTCGTTTGTGAGGACTGGTGTTGTCCCACTGATACTAAAGATGATGACAGTGATTCTGCAGTTATGGCATTAATTCCTCAGGGACTGAACTGAGATGAATTAAAAACTCACCAGATATCTCTAGGGAAACTAGCAATGAAGTAATTACACAGGCCTAGAGCAAACTGTTTTTTTTTGTGTCTAGGATTTTAGAATTGATATTGGCGACAGTTGTGGTGTTAATTCAGAAGTGAAATCAGTCTTCCTCTATCCGCTCATAATTTTTTGATAATTGTTGTTTAACATGAACTTGTAGATGAAATGTGCATTTGTAACTCCGGTTTGTGCTCTTCTAAATCACACATACGAGGATTGGTTCCTGTAGGTTTGCCCTATTGCCGGTCTGCTTCCTAATTAGTTCCAGGAATATCCACCAGATGGAGTTTGAGGTTACTGTGTGAGCTCTAACCGTACAGGGCTGACTGAGGAAGATGTCACATTACAGTTCTGTTAGGAAACATCTATGTTGTAGTTTTTTGCACTTGTGTTGTTGAACAGAAATAACATAAGTTAAAGTAGAAGAAGTTGTGTATATCACTTTGATGGATTTTGCTACACATGCAAAGAATAAATGCTGAAAGGAAACCGAAAACCTATTATTGACTTTGTTAAGACTTTTAGAATAAATCTGTAAAACTTGTACAGAACATTTACAATTGTGGACTACCGGGAAATGAAAAAGTCTGAAACAAAAGCCACTCTGGAACCTGTTGTTTGTGAGGACTGGTGTTGTACCTCTGATACTAATGACAATGACAGTGATTATGTGGGTACAGCATTAATTCCTGAGGTTTTAAACTGGGATGAGTTAATAACCCCCCAGGGATCTCAAGCCGTCAAAAGAAGCTTCTGAATTACTGGCTTCCAACAGAAATGTATCGGATCAAGGAACCAAGGTTACCTTTTACCATACAACTGAAAAATTCTGGTACCCTTCTTGCTATTAAAATGGACCATCTGAGGCAAAATATCCCTGATTCACAATAAATCTCAGCTGTAAATATGTAATAGGTTTAGTTCAATGGAAGTCAAGAGAAAATGACCCTTATAAGACATGATTAAACAATTTGTAGAATAAAGGTAAATACTCATCTTGTTTCAATGTGAAGAGGCAGCATTCGCCTAATTTGGGTATGAATAGGTTCTCAGATTGTTTACTAGCTTGTGAAGATATTATTTCTTAAGATTTCTTCGGGATTTATTTCAGAATTTGTTTGTTACTCATAGTAAAACATAATACACAGTTTTTTCTTAGTGTCAACTTTTTTTACCAATCAAGAAGACAAAAAAACGTAGTCTTATCACCAAAACCTCTTTTCACTCAGAAGGAGCTGATAGCAAAAACATTACACACCATGTGTCACATACAAAATTTTGAAAGTCAACTCAGCTAACAACTATGCCAAATCTGATTTGGGATGCATACACTTCTATGTAACACAAAATTTTTGTCCAAAATGTTCTAGAATTTCCTTTGTCAAAATAATTATTAGTACAACATCTGTTTTTACAAACAGTGGCGATTTATGCAAAAATTATACCTTTTATGGTTACAAAAATGCGATTTGTAAAAGAAATTTTATATATTCCTGTAGTAAAATTAAGAAATATGAAAATACACCATGTCCCAAGATTAGTTTACATATTGCAGTATTAAATTATTATGTCAAGCAGAAATTTTCTTGTGAAGTTAACTGCGGTTTTTTAATATACTGAAGACTATTGTCTGATAACCGAACAATTACATTTTTCTACAGCTCATATGACATTTGGAATTTTGGTGAGTAACTGTCATATATGGGAAAAACTGTTTATATAGGAAATGAAATCCAATAAAAACCTTTAAGGTCAACAATACTTCTTAAATATAGACTTCTGTAAAATTAAATCTGTAGGATGACCAGTTCTCATAATTTTATGTTTTCATGGTTTAACTCGCACTAAAGAGGTAAATTTGGAAAAGAACAGGCTACTATTTCGTAAATACTTCAAAGTATCGTGTACCTATATAAGAGTCGTAAATCTCATACTATACGATCTAAATCGGAATAAATGTTAAACAAATGGATGTGGAATCGTATCTTTCGGTTTTGCCCAGGCTGGTGTCGTATCGACCTGTTGATTCAGGAAGCCCTTCATTTTTATTTTTTATACTCTCAAGAAGACAATCTCGTGTTCTGCACGAAATTAGTGGACACCTGAGGAAATAGGACTTCCTGAATGTTTACTAGCTGATTTTCTTGTGTTTGTGCACAGCTCAAGGCAAGTTTGAAATTTGTACTAATACACAATGGTAACAAATTTAGTTCAATGTCAGCTGGTCCCTCAAGGGAAGTTAAAGAAGAACATAAACCCACAGTTTTGAACTTTGAGAAGATTAAGTCTCATAAACATTAATGGATGATTTGTCTAGACTTATGAATGGTAAACTTTCTCCTTGGTTAGCAAGTTGCTTCTTGTGACTGTGGAATAGCAGAGACAACAAACATTTCAGTGTTGAAAAAGAATGGCCAAAGAGAGAAAACATGTATGGAGGGAGGAAGAATGTCATTAACGACCCTTTTAGTTGAATGAGAGAAAATCATTTGTCGTCCACTGCATATCAAGTTGGGCCTTTTGAAGCGGTTTGTAAAGGATTTTGATAAGAATGGGTCACGCTTTGCATATATAGGGAAAAATGCCTGAGCTGAAAACGGAAAAATTCAAGCAGGAATATTTGACTATCCACAAATAAGGCAACTCTGCAATATGAAAACTGTCGAGGAACGCTACCAAGGAAGATCGGATATGCCCGTGACTGCAGTTTACTGCTCGAATTTATAAAATGGAACGCTCCATAATAATTCAAGAATGTCATGGAAAAGAAGCTTCCTAAATGTTCAGGGACTGGATTTTATCATCAATGACTATTTATTTTGGATATAATAATATTTATATAACAGAATAGTAAAATTATAGTTTAATTTTTATCCATGGACTTATATTAAAACAGTATAACACATATTTCATTAAAATCTTCTATTTTAGAATTTTGAGCTCCTTGGCTCAAAACACTCCGGTGTTATGCAAATAAATAGCACTTTACACGAATTTTAATGCTATCGTTTTCAGTCAAGACTAGTTAATGCAACTATAGTAAGAAACATCAAAGTTCCATTGCTCCACATTGAAGTTTTTATGGCTTCAGTACCACGTTTTCCTGTTACACCCAGTGCAGTCGATAATACTTGGTTTTGAAATTCCACATCAGCCTGCAGTTCTCTGCTTATGAAGACCGCTTCCTGATGTTTTGGTGCTGACAGTGTACTCGAGTATGA
This sequence comes from Schistocerca serialis cubense, assembly GCF_023864345.2. Classification (NCBI taxonomy): domain Eukaryota; kingdom Metazoa; phylum Arthropoda; class Insecta; order Orthoptera; family Acrididae; genus Schistocerca; species Schistocerca serialis. Next base: position 226,679,091 of record NC_064640.1, read on the forward strand.
CATTGAGTTCTGCAGTGATTATCATATCTGTGGTCCTCTTATTTTTCGTCACAGTCCTCTTCAATGAACAGAACGGCCAAAGTGAGAAAACATGTACGGAGGGAGGAAGAATGACATTAACGACCCCTTAGTTGGACGAGAGAAAATCATTTGTCGTCCACTGCAAATCAAGTTGGGGCTTTTGAAGCAGTTTGTAAAGGCTTTTGATAAGAACGGGTCACGCTTTGCATATATAGGGAAATGTGTCTGAGCTGAGAACGGAAAAATTCAAGCAGGAAACTAGTTAATGCAATTATAGTAAGAAACACCAAAGATGGAGCATTTTAAACATTTCATAGGATTTTTAGCCAGCTCGTTGTTACACTGACGATAATCTATGTTTTTACTCGTGAGTATTATGTTTCGCTCTGTGCTCTGTGGTAATGAAGGTTAGAGTTTAACGTACCTTAAATCAGAATTATTACAAAACGCCACTGCCTTACTTGAAAGGGCAGTTTACAAAGAAATTGGCCATAACCTTATTGAAGAAACCATAACATCATTTGCATGAAATGAGTTAGACAAAGATCAGGAATTGTTACTCTTCCTAAATGAGAGTTCAGCGTTTCCATGGCTGCACCACATCGTACGTAAAATACAATGTGGACTGCTGATGTGCTGCAAATTTTGTTTATTATCTGTTGTTTGATTGATACACCAAAAATAGCTACCTCACGTGAACCGGCAAATGCGAAGGAACTTGTGATAAGATAAAACGTTATAAACTACACAGAGGGCATCCACCGCATTCACCAAATTTCATTAATAAAACCCAGCGGGGTGCCGAAGTGGGATGAACCAGAAGTCACAGTTCGGAGACCAGTGATTTGAATCTCAGTCAGTCCATCCACATTTAGGTTTCCTGCAGTCTTCCAAACATAAGCTTAGACTGGAGAATGATGAGAAAGAAACCTAAACGTAAATGCACTGACCGAGATTCGAACCACTGTCCTCCTGACTGTGAGTCCTGGATCTTCCCACTTCGCCACCTCGCTGGGTTTGTGCTTTTGTCTAAGGAAAGGAGTATTCTCCTACACAGAAACGTGGAAGTGATTGCGCATGCGCGTGTGTCTGTGTGTGCGCGTGTGCTTGTGTATGTGTGTGTGTGTGTGTGTGTGTGCGTGCGTCTGTGAGCTCGTGGTCATGTGCTCGGTGGAAGGCGGGCTGGGGCAACGGTAGCGGATACGCGAAGGCGTACCTCCAGGAACGTTACGACGCTTTCACGCGTGTGGGATAGCCAGAAAACGGATTTACTACCGTTCCTGTTCGCTTGAACAATCTTATAGTACACAGCCATCTCTGGAGAAGCAGAGAAAGAAGGAGGAACTTCGTAACTTGGTCATTTCCAACAGTAGTCTATATCTACATCTACAGGGCGTCGACACAAATAAGGAAAAACGTAAAGTACAACATCTTACCACGCCTAACGCGGTGAAGGAAAATCGTTGCAATTCTAAACAGCTTCTAGTCATCACAGAATGACGAAGTACAGGTTCTGTGCGGTTTTCAGGGGAATCTTGTACCATTGTTCTTGAAAAATATTGGGAACTTCAGGTAGTGATGATGGAACTGAGTAGTGATCACGAACACTTCATTCCCAATTTGACGATGAAGGCTGAATAATGCTGAGATCTGTCACTGTGGTGGCCAGGGAAGATGCAACAAATCAATCTCTTCGTCACAAACCAGTCCTGGACGATGCGAGCTGTGCGAACAGGAACCGTGACTTCTTGGAACACAGCATCTATATCTACGTGATTACTGTGCTGTTCACAAGAAAGTTCCTGGCAGAGGGTTCAATAAACAACCACTTTCAAGCTGTCTCTCTACCATTCCACTCTCGAACGGTGCACGGGGAAAGCGAGCCCTTAAATTTTTCTGTGCGAGCCATAATTTCTCTTACTTTATCGTGATGATTATTTCTTCCTATGTAGGTGGGCGTCAAGAGAATGTTTTCGCATTCGCAGTAGAAAACTCGTATTGAAGTTTCATGAGAAGATCCCGTTGCAACGAAAATCTCCTTTGTTTTAATGATAGCCACTCCAATTCACGTATCATGTCTGTGGCACTATCTCCCCAACTTCGCGGTAATACATAACGAGCTGCCCTTCTTGGTACTTTTTCGATGTCATCGGCCAGTCCCATCTGTTGCGAATCCCACACCACACAGAAATAATCCAGAATAGAACGGACAAGCGTTGTGTAAGCAGTCTCTTTAGTAGACCTGTCACACCTTGTAAGTGTTCTGCCATTGAATCTCAGTCTTTGGTTGGCTGTATCCACAACATTGTCTATGTGATCGTTCCAATTTAGGATATTTGTAATTGCAATCGTTTATTATTCAGTTGAATTTACACAGTTCAGATTTGTGTGGCTTACTGTGAATCGAAATTTAGCGGATTTCTTTTAATACTCATATGAATAACTTCACACTATACGTTACTCAGGGTCAACTGCCTCTTTTCACACCATACTGATACCTTATCTAAATCATTTTGTCATTCGTTTTGGTCGTCTGATGACTTTACAAGACGGTAAATAACAGCATCATGTGCAAACAATCTAAGACGGCTACTGAGATTGTCTCCTACGTCGTTAACATAGATCAGGAACAATAGAAGGTCTGTAACACTTCCTTGGGGAACGCCGAATATTATTTCTGTTTTACTAGATGACTTTCCGTCTATTACTACGAACTGTGACCTTTCTGACAGGGAATCATGAATCCAGCCGCATAACTGAGGCGATATTCCATAGGCACACAGTTGGTTAGAAGATGCTTGTGAGGAACAGTGTCGAAATCCGTCTGGAAATCTAAAAATATGGAATCAGTTTGACATCCCCTGTCGATAGCACTCATTACTTCATTAGTATAAAGAGCTAGTTGTGTTTCAAAAGAATGATATTTTCTGAATTCGTGCTGACTACGTGTCAATAAATCGTTTTCCTCGAGGTACTTCATAAAGTCCGAATACGGCGTATGTTCCAAAATCCTATTGCAAATCGACGTTAGTGATATGGGTCTGTTATTCAATGGATTACTCCTACTTCCCGTTTTGGGTATTGGTGTCACTTGAGTAATTTTCCAGTCTTTAGGTACGGATCTTTCTGGGAACGACCGGTTGTATCTAATTGCTAAATATGGAGCAATTGTATCAGCATACTCTGAGAGGAACCTTACTGGTATATAGTCTTGGCCGGAAGCCATGCTTTTATTAAGTGATTCTAGCTACTTTGCGACAGCAAGGATATCTATTTCTATGTTTCTCATCTAGACAGTTGTTCTTGATAGGAATTCAGGAATATTAACTTCGTCTTCTTTGTTGAAGGAGTTTCTGAAAATTATGTTCAATATCTGTTCTTTAGTGGCAGTGTCATTAGTGACTTCAGCGTTGTTATCGCGCAGTGATGGGAGGGGAACTCGGGCAGAACGGGATAGCAGGGCACAATGGGAAATTACTCTTTACTAGACTGCACAGTGTTGCAACCTGCTGTATGGCCATGTAACTATTTCTCCGAATGTAAGGGAAGTGAGGGCAGCCATTCTGATTTAGTTTCAAGTGCGAGATCTAAGTGAATTGTTGTCCGTCACGTTACCGCTTGTGTTGTTCTAACGTTTGGTGAGTTTCAACTCCAGGTAAGTTGTTAATTGTATACCCTAAAATGACACATTCCCTTAAATTGCATGGTATTTGTTATACTTTAGTTATTTAATGCATTTAAATACGTTAGTTACTACACTCCATAAAAGTTGTTATCCTCAAAAGTGCTCTTGGGCGGAACGGGACAGGGCAGAATGGGACAGTGTCCCGTTGTGCTCCGTCATATTTTGATGCAAGTAGAAAGCAAACCCAGCGTGGATGTTCATGGACGCCAGACTCTCCCGACCAGCTACGTTCGCCGAACAACACAGTTTTCCAGATATCGCCCGAGGCTGTCATTCCAATCCCACTAATCTGTCAATATACTCGGCGGAGTACAAGACGAAAAGGAAAAACCGTCGTATTAACAGATTCTCCTTATAAGAAGGAACTGCACAATGCTGTCACTCATAAACTAGGCCTACAGAAAGGAGGAGGGTGCACAAATATAAACAGTCAGGACAGAGACGTCAGGAGCAATGCAACTTAAGGCAAAAATATCAAACTGTACAACCAAAAAAACCGAAACAGAGAACACCAAAGACCTTAAGAAAAATAAAAGGAAGAAGTGATGGAGAAGAGAGAATCAGAGAGAGAGGATGCTGAGTGTCTCTACTGTGGGGACTTCTACTCCGTTTCTAATGAGGGCTGGGTAGCATGCCAGAGTGGGCACACAATTCATGTGCTGGCATAGACAGTGAAGATGAAGAGGAAATACTGATTTGAGACTATTGTCGAAAGGGCTAGTGGTTTGGTGTTTATTATGCATTGCACATTTTTCAGAATGACATTAAAATATTTTCTTATTTTGAAGAATGACTTTTTAATTATTTAAATTACACATTCCTCAGTCTGAATTGCCTGTTATACAACATTTTGTCATAGTTTAATACGATATTCGTAATTCAAATTCAACGGTTCAACGGGTATGCAATAATTTAACAACAAATACCCTTATCCCATTCTGCCCCGTGGGTGGGGCGAAACGGGAAATATGCAAAACTTTTTTCGAAAAATTGTAAAAAATGCAAAATGTATTGTTTTAAGTGATTTTAAACAAGGTACATTAGGTTACATTACAAGGTGTTTTTTTTATCACTTTAAGAAGTGTTTCCTTGTGTTCCCTTATTTTATAGAAATTCTTAAACTTTAAGAATCCCGTTCCGCCCCGAGTTCCCATGTTAATAGCGTCTTGCCACTAGTGTGCTTTATGCATCACCAGAATCTCTTTGGGTTTTCAGCCAGAGTTCGTGACAGAGTTTCGTTGTGGAAATTATTGAAAGCATCTCGCATTGAAGTACGCACTATATTTCGAACTTCTGCAAAACTTTGTCAGTCTTGGTTATTTTGCGTTCTTTTAAATTTGGCATGCATTTTTCGCTGTTTCTTCAACAGCGATCTGATCCGTTTTGTGTACCATGGGGGATCATTACCATCACTTATTAATTTAAGTGGTATGTATCTCTCAATTGGAGGCGATATTATCTTTTGGAAATCATTCCACTACTTTTCTACACTTACATGATCAAATCGCGAGGAGTGCAGACTATCTCTTAAAAAGGCGTTAAGAGCATTTTTATCAGTTTTTTAAATAGATATACTTTGCGTTTCTTTTTGATAGTTGTAGGAGTTATGGTATTCAGACTAGCAACTACTGCCTTGTGGTAGCTAATCCTTGTATTCGTCACGATACTCACTATTTGTCCAGGATTATTTGTTGCTAAGAGGTCAAGTATGGTTTCGCAACCATTTACGCACGAGTTGGCTTATGAACTAACTGTTCAAAATAATTTTCTGAGAAACCATTCAGTACAATTTCGGATGACGTTCTATGTCAGCCACCTGCTTGAAACGTATAATTTTTCGAGCAAATCGAGGGTAGATCAAAGTCACCACCGACTATAATTGTATGAGTGGGGTACCTATTTGAAATGAGAATCAAGTTTCCTTTGAACTGTTCAGCAACTACATCTTATGAGTTGGAGGGTCGGTAAAATGACCCAGTTAATAGCTTAGTCCGATTGTCCAGTATAACCTCAACCCATACTATTTCGCAGGATCTATCTATTTCAAAAAATGGCTCTGAGCACTATGGGACTTAACATCTGTGGTCATCAGTCCCCTAGAACTTAGAACTACTTAAACCTAACTAACCTAAGGACGTCACATACATCCATGCCCGAGGCAGGATTCGAACCTGCGACCGCAGCAGCCGCACGGTTCCGGACTGAGCGCCTAGAACCGCTCGGCCACCACGCCCTTTCTGTGGTTCCCTGAGGCCCATTAACCTAAAAAGCTGCCCAGTCCCTTCCACACAGCCCCCGCTACCCGTATAGCCGCTTCCTGTGTGTAGTGGACTCCTGACCAATTAAGCAAAACCCGGAAAGTCAAGGAATCTGCTGCCTACACCGTCACAGAACCGCCTGAGCCACTGATTCACTGTCTCCACTCGGCTCTGCATCAAACGACCGCAGTCCATTCTATCGACGATGCTTCAGATCACTATTGGAGAACAAATATTGTACCATGAAATTGACAGACAATCCTTGGCAGTTATATGACCTTGCAGACTAACCATGGGGTCGAAGGAATACCACGGTATGGCTGAATAAATCATCACCGAACCCTCGCCATGTTTCGCTCTTGGCAGCATGCTGTCTGTGTAGTGGCGTAGCAAGACAGCCACGCCACTCGGAAGTAGCCGAAAGGCACGCGCTTAAACTCACGCAGGCTGGCGTGAGGTCTGAAACAGGATACGTAATGAATGCTATAAAGAAAAGTACGGAGCTGCTGGAATACTTAACTTTAATCCATCATTTGTATACATCGTTCTTGACGGTACAAGTTACACTTTTTAGATAAATGCACTATACTGTAATGGCGCCTTGCTAGGTCGTAGCCATTGACTTAGCTGAAGGCTATTCTAACTATCTTCTCTGCAAATAAGCGAGGCTTCGTCAGTGTTGCATCGCTAGTTAAGTCGTCCGTACAACTGGGGCGAGTGCCAGTACGTCTCTCTAGACCTGCCGTGTGGCGGCGCTCGGTCTGCAATTACTGACAGAGGCGACCCGCGGGTCCGTTGTATACTAACGGACCGCGGACGATTTAAAAGGCTACCCTTAGCAAGTGTGGTGTCTGGCGGTGACACCACAGTTTGTATCGTAGGCTTGGGACATGCATATGCCAGACATTAACTCGGGCAGCAATTGCAAACAGTGTAAAACAAGACTCAGACAACCAAATTACTTTCTTCCATTGTTCCACATTTAAGTTTTTATGGCTTCAGTACCACGTTTTCCTGTTAAACCCATTGCAGTCGCTAATACTTGGTTTCGAAATCCCACATCAGCCTACAGTTCTCTGCTTATGAAGATCCCTTCCTGTTGTTTTGGTGCTGACAGTGTACTCGAGTGCGAAATTGAGTTCTGCAGTGATTATTATAGCTGTTAGCCTCTTATTTTTCGTCACAGTCCTCTTCAATTATCATCTGCGGTGGTTACACCACACACACCTTCGTTCGCATTGTGACTCAGAATACGCGTTTCCGCTCTCATTGTATTCGGTATAAATCTTTGATACGGTGCCTCATGAAACACGAGCCACTTCTGCTACTTGGTAACAGAAGCAAATACTATAAAATCACCAAGAATCTGGCCATTTATGAATTCACTTACTTCTGACATAACACACTTACAGTTGCACAGAACACTCTTCCGACCACGACTGACACTTGCAACGTATTGAGGGCATTGCACAGGTGGCGTTCGTGATCAAATACAACAGCGCACCCAGCAGGTTTGGCTAGCATCTGCATTTATGATTAAGCATGCTTTGTATTTCTCGCAGTGTTCCCATGTTTTTGTCCAACACCTGCATAACTACATCCATTGTCGAACACCCTGTATATCCACATCCATACTCTGCAAACCACTATGAAATGCATGGCAGAGGGTACTTCCAACTGAACTTATTACCGTTTTTTCTCCTTGCATTCACGTACGTGCAGTTAAGCTAATCCAATTCTCTCGATCCCTGAGGCGGCGTTGTAGGATATTCCAAATTTCGTCTACTAAAACTGGTTCCTTACACTTTGTATGTAGATGTCTGCCAGTCCTGTTTCTCCAGAATATCCGTGACACAGTCCTGAACATCAGACAAACATGTGATCATAGCTGTGTCTCTCCTCTGTATATGTTCAGTACTCTTGTACGTCCTATTTGGAAAGGATCACACACACTAGTGCAATATTCTAGGAAGGGTCGTATGAGTGTTTTGTAAGCAGTCTCCTTTGAAGACTGAGTACATCCTAGTATTCTACGTATGAAACGAATTCTACGATCTGCTTTGCCTGCGGCTGAGCAAATGATATGGAATTATTCAGTTTACAGGGTACGTATATGGGACGTCTGTGTACATTAATGAACACATTATTTTTTGTCGTACTCACTCAACTATACTTAAAAACATTTTCTTTCTGAGGCTACCGGCTTCTAAAGAGAAGTTCGCCCATGTAGTAGAACTGGGTTGTCCAGGGAAAATGATTCTAATTTATATTTAAGTCTTGCTGCGCTACCTGTCAGATATAGTACGTTATTGTGCAAATGACCAAAAAATGCTTTGCAGCGTATTGAACTCCTTTGTGAGTCACTGAAAGCTTTAATAATGGGTAATAAAGTTCACTTTTTCCTCTAGTGTTGCAGGTGAGTAAATCACTACTCTTCTCAAATTGTGGTGGATTATTTGTGACGAATTGGTGACATTGTGGTTAAAATGCACAGCTCCTTGAAGAAGTACCTACATGACGACCGCGTGTGATCATCTCTTATTATTACTTATTATTCTTACTGCTCACTTTTGGGCAATCAGTACCTTATTTCTAGCTGGTAATGTCCCAAGAAAATGACTACATGAGTCATTATTCAGAGTAAATACGCAAAATATGTTAGTATGTTGTTTCCAAGACTAGCAATTATACGGAGAACGAAAGTAGCTTAATTTAAACGTTTGAGAAACTGAGCAACACGCTTCTTCCAGTTCAAGTTTTCATCAGTACGTAGACCGAAAAATCTGAAGCATTCTACCCCGTTTTCCGACTCCTGTTCTTGTGCCAGCCTATTGTTGATATTACTCTGTTTATTGTACAGAACTGAATATAGTGTATTTTCCCAAAAATTTAGGGAGAGTCCAATTTCCGAAAATCAGTTAATAACCCTTAGAAAAACATAATTAACAATGTCTTCTGATGCTTTCCCTTTAATGGCATTTCTTAAAACACAAGCAACATCTCCAAAAACGTACAAGTTTTGCGATCAACTTTGATTCCACAAGGAACTGTTGTGCACAGGGACCGTACACTACAAGGAAGGAGAGAAACACAGCATTCAGTCGCATTTCCATAACTTTTCTTACTCTTGCATATGCGAAGAGCCGGCCGCGGTGGCCGAGTGGTTCTAGGCTCGTCAATCCGGAACCCCCCCCCCCCCCCCCCAATGCTACGGTCCCAGGTTCGAATCCTGCCTCAGGCAGGCATGGATGTGTGTGATGTCATTAGGTTAGTTAGGTTTAAGTAGTTCTACGTTCTAGGGGACTGACGACCTCAGATATTAAGTCCCATAGTGCTCAGAGCCATTTGAACCATATGTGAAGGCGGCTACTTAGAGCCGAAATCTAGATATGCAACACTAGTAAAACTAATGGGTCGCGAATGATTGCCGCGTGTCTCTTCTTCCTTAAATTCTGCGATCATTCCGTTTCATTCCTTCAAAACCTGTTACATCCAAGTATTTGTATGCGTTGACAGATTCGAATTAAGGCTCGTTAATATTTCAGATATAAAATACTACATCGTTTTCATTCTGCGAAGTGCATAATTTTGTATTCTTGGCACTTGAAAAAAGTGACCAGGTGTTGCATCACTCTGAAATTCTATCAAGATTAGACTAAATATCTGTGGACCGTATTTCAGGCAGCTCTTATTGTAAATAACTACACAATCTACAAAAAATCTGAGGTTACCGTTAATATTTTCTGGATTGTCATTAAAATTCAACATGAACAGCAAGGGCCCCAAGACACCTACCTGGGGAACATGGTGTCCCAGGAGGAATGGTCAATATTAAGGGATATCACAGGAACGATCGTTTGAAGCAAAAAGCTTCATACAGGCATATGCCCTATTCCGAATGATTTTCGAGACAGAACACATTTAATGTACATCGTTATTTATTTTCTGTATTCTTCAATAAATTGCCAGCTTCACTCATGTACAACAGTTAGTAAATATAACATTATTAGTATCAGCTCAAAAATATGTTTTTTAGCACATACATCTCAGAGTATTATCGTACACGTAACATCGCAGCTGATCTACGGTGTACAATCAGTGTTCGAGTATCCCAGCGCCAACTTCAATGCATTTGTTCACTCTTCGAGAAGATGTTGTGTTGCCTGTCACTGCCTCAGCATGTTCCCAAATAAGGGTAGCAGTGTCCATGATGGGACCATGCGATTCATCTCTCGTACTTATCTTTCGCTTGGACATCAAACACTTCATCAAAACTCAAAGTCAAAAATCTAATGACGTAATACCTGGCGATCTTAGTGGCCAGTTAATTGGACTACTGCGACCAAACCAGCGACTAGCGAAGTGCGGCTGAAAAGTTTTCTCATACGTCTGGTAAAATGTAGAGGGTCTCCATAATGCTGGAAGTACATTGCAGTCCGTGTGTGTAAGAGAATGCTGTCAAGCTTTCAACATGCAAATCATTCTGCCTTGTTATTTGCTCTTCTAAAATGAGTGAACCTATCAGCATGTTGCCCAAAGTGTCACACCAAACAGTGATCGTAAAAAGAACTTGTAAATTGGTTTCCGCTGTTGCATGCAGATTTTCCTGCGGCCATCGATAATTATTGAGAGTGATGTTGATTACATTCGATATAAACGTGTCTACATGAGCAACAAGTATTAATGGAAGCAAATGACGATTGTCATGTAATCAGTGACAAAATTTTATTACGATGGTATTGTTGTTATTATGAAGATTGTGAAAACGAAGTGTGGAAAATGAGTAAAACTAAGCAGCGAGGGCGAGGCCACAGGCACTTGCGACAGCGGCGCTTCCCAGGGGAGTGACACGCCAGAAGGCGACTTGGCTGCTCTTTGCTCTGCGGTTGTGGAGGCGGTTTTGCGTTGGTCTGAACCCATACCCCTCAGACAGGCGATCGACGGGGGCTGACGTTGTGACGTCGAGTCCCTTCCTGGGTCTCATCATTTGCGGCAGCAGACAGGAGCAGCAAGCCAGCAGGGCTATGACGCCAAGTCTCACAAAAGACCGAGTGTGGCGACAGACACAGCCTGGTCTCGAACCATAGGCTGCTGCTGGCGCTGCCCAGCCGTCTGATTGGCCAGGGTGCTCCAGCATTGTAGTGCGGCTACTCAGCAATTACCAAGTCCCTGACTCGAATAACATCCTTTCCTCAAATTCAGCCTCATTTATACTCCATTACTGCCCATTTGTTCCTCTAAAACCTGGTGTCTAGTCACACTGCCCATAACAGAGACCTGCTTCAGTGTAGTGGCAACGACCCAATTGCTACATCATTATGAATTACCTAGAAGAAAACTGTCTATTGACACACAGTCAACATGGGTTTGGAAAAGATCATTCCTGTGAAACACAACTAGCTCTTTATTCACATGAAGTGCTTAGTGCTATTGACAAGGGATTTCAGAACGATTCCATATTTCAGGATTTCTGGAAAGTTTTATACACTGTACCGCACAAGCGGCTTGTAGTGAGATTACGTGCTTATGGAATATCGTCTCAGTTATGTGACTGGATTTGTGATTTCCTGTCAGAGAGGTCACAGCTTGTGGTAATTGGCGGAAAGGCATCGAGTAAAACAGATGTGATTTCTCCCGTTCCTCAATGTAGTGTTATAGGGCCTTTGCTGTTCCTTATCTATATAAACGATTTGGGAGACAACCTGGGCAGCTGTCTTAAGTTGTTTGCAGATGACGCTGTCGTTTATCGACTAATAAAGTCATCATAAGATCAAAACAAATTGCAAAACTATTTAGAAAAAATATCTGAATTGTGCGAAAATTGGCGGTTGACCCTAAATAACGAAAAGTGTGAGGTCATCCACATGAGTGCTAAAAGGAATTGGGTTACACCATAATTCTGTGTAATCTAAAAGCCATATTCAACTAAAAGCCTAGGTATTACAATTACGAACAACTTAAACTGGAAGGAACACTTAGAAAATGTTGTGGGGATGGCTACCCAAAGACTACGTTTTATTGGAAGGACACTTCGAAAATGTAACAGAACTACTAAGGAGACTGCCTACACTACGCCTGGCCGTCATCTTTTAAAATACTGCTGCACAGTGTGGGATCCTTACCAGATAGGACTGACGGAGTACATCGAAAAATTTCAAAGGAGGGCAGCACGTTTTGTATTATCGCAAAATTTGGGAGAGAGTGTCACAGAAATGATACAGAATTTTGTCTGGACAAAATTAAAAGACAGGCGTTTTTCGTAGCGACGGAATCTTCTCATTAAATTCCAATCAACAACTTTCTCCACCGAATGCGAATATATTTTGTTGACACCGATCTACATAGGTAGAAACGATCACCTCGGTAAAATAAGGGAAATCAGAGCTCGTACGGAAAGATGTAGGTGTTTGTTCTTTACACACGCTACACGAGATTGGAATAATAGAGTTGTGAAGGTGGTTCGATTAGCACTCTGCCAGGCACGTCAATGTTATTTGCAGAGCATCCTTGTAGATGTAGATATAGATGTAGATGCAGATTCTTTGCTGCTTGGGACAGTTTACCATTGTGCTAAGCTATTCTTGCTTCACAACTCACTTACACATCTATTATTCAGAATGTTGTTTGGTTGTGAGATGATCGTGTTACGCCACACGTACGAACAGAAACGTCTACCAGAACGTTTCAGAATTCGACAGTGGCAGCATCGTGAACATTCGAAACAGTGGTTTATCGTTCCGCGATAACACTACTTGCGTTGGTTGGCACCCCACGGTTGTCACGTGATATGGAATTAATGCGTTTAGTAGATTCCTATTCAGCGACATGAGGGATCGCAACAATCACATATGTCTGGAGCCCGTGGGACATGCATATTCATTCAGCTGTGCAAGATCACAAAGTAAAGTTACATGCCAAGAACCAGGAAATGGGTTTGCTTACTAGACGACAAGTATCCACGCGGAGAGTGAGGTGTCGTCTCGAGCACTACGGACTATCAGTGCAGAAACCATTGCTGTTGCAACCTTTGACACTGCAGCAGAGGGAGGTGTGGTGACAACCTTGGACACAGGAGTGGCGTCATGACACGCTTTCTGCGTATACCATCATGGTTTTTCAGCTTTACAATCATTGTCATTCATGCTCCAATACATGGCATCATGCTATTCAAGCCAATGCGTACAGGAAATGTCTACTTCCGGTTCTCACAGCCGGTAACTTGGTCAGCAGCCGTTACATTTAAGACTCCTTGGGCCAAAGATGTATCCTTATATTTGAGGCCTCCAAAACTTTATGTATCAGCAACACGCTGCAAGACCGCATGTAACTACACTGTGCAAACCAATCTCTATACAGAGGGTGTACAACTGTAGTCCTGGCCAAAACGTTCTCCAGATCTCTCGCCCATTGAATACATTTGGTCACGGGTTGCCAAGAGACTAGGCTTCTTGCACTTGACACTACTATTGGCATGTAACTGAAACAGCATAGCGTGCTGCACCAATACCTCTCATACAAGCTCAGTGCAACTCAATGCTCAGACAAATTGGAGCCATCGTTGCTGCCAGAACTGACCACCTAACAAAAGCCTGAATGACCACCTTTTGCAGTGTGAGATGTGCAGAAGGAGTCAGTGAGGTTCTAGGGGCACAGAGAGGGATGTGGAGTCATGCCGACTCCATGGCCATTGCCAGCTGAGCTAAGTTTCTCGGTTGAGGCTCCCTGGTGGGATCGAGCTAGTCTCACAGATTCTCAACTAGGTTCAATAAAGGGAGGTTGGTAGCCAGGGGAGAACAGTATACTCGAAACATGCACATACACTTCAAGGTATTTGACATGATGCTTTGTCCTGCCGGTAGGTGGCATCATTTCAAGAAAAACAAAATTCATGTAAGGGACATATGCAATTAAGTATTTTGTTGAAATATTCTGCCTCCAGAATGATGACATTATCCAGGTAATGCCATTAAAACATTGCCCAGATCATAACGCTCCCTCCTGGTTGCAGAGTGTTTCCTTTCAGACATTCCTATGGAACATAATACGTGATTCATCTGAAAAGGACAGCTGTCGAGACACTCAGTGGCCGCCAGTTGAAGTATTGGCGTGCAAAGTACAGCCTTTGTCGCCGATGAATAGCAGTCAGCATGGGTGCATGAACCAGAGACCTGCTCCAGGGCTCATACACAGCGAAGTTCGCTGAGAGATCGTAGAGGAGACACTGTTGATACCTCCTTGGGTCATCTAGGTGGTCAATTGCTTAACAACTGCACGTCTATTCCCACATACACATCTCCGCAGCCGTCGTTCACCTCTGTTATCTATGGCCCGAGGTGCACCACCGTTGCCTCAATGCAGGTTTTGAGTGCACGGTATACTGCAACCACAGTGGCACATGAACAGTTTACAAAAATAGCCATTTCGGAAATACTTCCACCATTGGTCCGAAAGTCAATGATCATGTCCTTTTGGGCATAATATAAATCACTCCATTTCCGCATTACGATAACGACTGCATTGTTTTCCGCATCCCCCCGACACTGCTGGTGGTGTCACCTGTCACCTCAAATCTTTGAGTGGTTAATGCATGTTGACAACGAACATAGTCAGTGGCCAAATTAATGTTACTGGAACCTATATGCTTCCAAATCACCTACAGATTTATCCGCGTATTCTCTCTACTACGCTTTATAAGCACTATGAGTAAAATGTCATTATTTTCTATCCTTCCAGGTGAGCAGTTTCAATGACGAGTAATGTATTTTCGATCGTTCTTACACTGAGCTACAAGGGTGTTATCAACTATTACCACTGGCGTATTCTGATTTCTATTCCAAAACGATGTTTGCATACATCTCCACAGCTGTCAGGTGTTGCAAGTATTAAGCAAGTAATGGTTTCCCATGAATTAGCATTTCAGCACGTAACATGTCATCTAGCACTGCAGCTATTTCCTCGCTAGTGGAAGTGGAGCGTTCTGGTTTTGCAAAGATATAAATTATACAACGAAAACTAATTTTCGATGAGAGAAGAGCAGTAGGAAGAAAGAAGGGAAGTTCAGTAGTCCATCATTCTGTTTTGCACAGAGTGGTCAACAAAGATATTAACTAAACAACGAAACTATCCTTGTACAACGAAGACGATGGAGACAAAACGGAACGTTGGGGCTCAAATCCTCAACGACGACGGTATGATTATCTACCGAATACTTCCTCAGTTGGAGAAGGATGGGGAAGAAATTCATCTGCGTCTCATTCAATGAATCGACCTGGAAATGCCTTGCATCGATTCAAGTGAACCATAGACAACCTTAATCTCAGTGGCCAGATCATGTACTCGGAATCTATTTCTACTGAAAGCAAATCTACTATCTTAGCAGAAATAAATTATTATTCATTTCATGCATCAGACTGAAGAGGTCAAATCTATATTGGCGCTATGCACACCTATTATCAACAATAATAACTGTTACAACATTTTAAGATACTCAGGGAAACTAGCGGTGAAGTAATTACACAGGCCAAGAACAAACTGTTTTTTTTATATCTAGGATTTTAGAATTGACTTTAGCCACAGTTGGGGCATTGAATCAAAAAGTGAAATTAGTCTTCCTCTATCCACTCTTATTTTTTTGATCATTGTTGTTTAACATGCACTTCTACATGAAATGTGCATTTGTAACTCTGGTTTGTGAACTTCTAAATCACATGTACGAGGATTGGTTCCTATAGGTTTGCCCTATTGCTGGTCTGCTTTCAAATTAGTTCCAGGAACATCCACCAGATGGAGTTGCAGGTTACTGTGTGAACTAGGCCATACAGGGCTGAGCGAGAATGACGTCGCTTGATAGTTCAAATAGGAAACATCTCTGTTGTGGTTTTTCGCACTTGTGTTGTTGAACAGAAATAATATAAGTTAAAGTAGAAGAAGCTGCGTAAATCACGTTGATGGTTTTTGCTTCATATGCAGAGAATCAACGCTAAATAGGAAACCGAGAACCTATTATTGTCTTTGTAAAGACTTTTGCCATAACTCTGTAACTCATAGAACTTTTACGATTGTGGACTACTGGGAAACGATAACTTCTGAAACAAAAGGCACTCCGATACCTCTTGGTTGTGAAGACTGGTGTGGTCCCACTGATACCAATGATGATGACAGTGATGATGCGGTTATGGCATTAATTCGTCATGGTTTAAACTGGGATGAGTTAATAATTTACCAGATATCTCAAGCGAAACTAACGATGAAGTAATTACACAGGCTAAGAACAAACAGTTTTTTTTATATCTAGTTTTTAGAGTTGATTTTAGCTACAGTTGGGGCGTTGAATCAAAAAGTGAAACGAGTCTTCCTCTATCCGCTCTTATTTTTTTGATCATTGTTGTTTAACATGCACTTCTACATGAAATGTGCATTTGTAACTCTGGTTTTTGCGCTTCTAAATCACATGTATGAAGACTGGTTCCTGTAGGATTGCCCTACTGCCAGTCTGCTTTCTAATTAGTTCCAGGAATATCCACCAGATGGAGTTGGAGGTTACTGTGTGAGCTCTCGCCGTACAGGGCTGATCAAGGAAGATGTTACATGGCAGTTCTGTTAGGAAACACCTATGTAGTAGGTTTTTGCACTTGTGTTGTTGGACAGAAATAATATAAGTTAACGTAGAAGAAGTTACGTAAATCACCTTTATGGTTTTTGCTTCATATTCAGAGAATAAACGCTGAAAGGAAACGGCATTCCTACTATTGACTATGTAAAGACTTTTGCAATAAATCTGTAAAACTTGTAGAGAACATTTACGATTGTGGACTACGGGGAAACGAAAACGTCTGAAACAAAAGCCACTCCTATAGCTGTTGTTTGTGAGGACTGGTGTTGTCCCAATGATAGTAATGATGATGACAGTGATTATGAGGTTATGGCATTAATTCCTCAGGGATTAAACTCGGATGAGTTATTAACTCACCAGATATCTCAAGGGAAACTAGCAATGAATACATTACACAGGTGGGATTTTAGAATTGATTTTAGCCACAGTTGAGGCATTGAATCAAAAAGTGATATCATTCTTCCTCTATCCGCTCTTATTTTTTGATCAGTGTTATTTAACATGCACTTCTACATGCAATTAGCATTTGTAACTCCGGTTTGTGCGCTTCTAAATCACATGTACGAGGATTGGTTCCTGTAGGTTTGCCCTATTGCCGGTCTGCTTTCTAATTAGGTCCAGGAATATCCACCAGATGGAGTTGGAGGTTACTGTATGAGCTCTGGCCGTACAGGGCTGACCGAGGAAAATGTCACATGACACTTCTGTTAGGAAACATCTATGTTGTGGTTTTTTAGCACTTGTGTTGTTGAACAGAAATAATATAAGTTAAAGTAGAAGAAGTTGCGTAAATCACCTTGATGGGTTTTGCTACATATGCAGAGAATAACCGCTGAAAGGAATCTGAATGCCTATTATTGACTTTGTAAAGACTTTTGCAATAAATCTGTAAAACTTGTACAGATCATCTACGATTGTGGACTACCAGGAAACGAAAACGTCTGAAACAAAAGCCACTCCGATACCTGTTGTTTGTGAGGACTGGTGTTGTCCCTCTGATACTAATGATGATGACAGTGAGTAAGCATGTATGGCGTTAATTCCTAAAGGTTTGAAGTGGGATTTGTTAATAACTCACCAGATATCTCAAGTTGTCAAAAGAAGCTTCTGAATTACTGGCTTCCAACAAAAATGTACTGGATCAAGGAACCAAGGTTATCTTTTACTATACAACAGAAAAAGTCTGCTGCCCTTCTTGCTATTGAAATGGTCCATCTGAGGCAAAATATCCCCGATTAGCAATTCCAATTGTAATAAATCTCTACTGTAACTACGTAATAGTTTTAGTTCAATGGAACGTCATGAGAATAAGACTCTTTCAAGACATGATTAAACAATTTGTAGAATAAAGGTAAATACACATCTTGTTTCAATGAGAAGCGGCAGTATTCGCTTAATTTGGGTATGAATAGGTCCTCAGATTGTTTACTAGCTAGTGAAGATACAATTTCTTTACAATTCTTCTTCATTTACTTCACAATTAGTTTGTCCCTCATAGTAAAATACAATACACAGTTTTTTCTTAGTGTCAACATTTTCCATAGTCAAGAAGACAACTAAAAGGTAGGCTCATCATCAAAACCTCTTTTTACACAGGAGCAGCTCATTTTCACATGACTGCTGATAACAAAAATATTACACACGATGTGTCACATACAAAAGCTAAAAGTCAACTCAGCTGACTACTATGTCCAATCTGATTTGGGATGCATACAGTTCCACATAACACAAAATTGTTGTCCAAAATGTTATAGAATTTCCTTTGTCAAAATAAATATTTTAATGACATCTGGTTTTACAAACAGTGGCGATTGATGCAAAAATTATACCTTTTTATGGTTAAAAAAATGCTATTTAGAAATGAAATTTCATATGTTGTTGAATTAAAATTTAGAAATTCCAAAATACACCACGTCCCAAGATTTGTTTACATATTGCAGGATTAAATTATTATGTCAATCGGAAATTTTCCGGTAAAGTTAGTTACGGTTTTTGAATACACTGAAGATTATTGTCTGATAAACAGTCAATTACGTTTTTCTACTGCTCATATGACATTTGGAAGTTTGTTGCGTACATGTCATATACAAGAAAAACTGTATATATGAAATGAAATCCAATAAAAACCTTTAAGGTTAACAATACTTTTTAAATATAGACTTCTGTAAAGACAAATCAGTAAGATGACCAGTTCTCGTAATT
This sequence comes from Schistocerca serialis cubense, assembly GCF_023864345.2. Classification (NCBI taxonomy): domain Eukaryota; kingdom Metazoa; phylum Arthropoda; class Insecta; order Orthoptera; family Acrididae; genus Schistocerca; species Schistocerca serialis. The sequence goes on from NC_064640.1 coordinate 226,697,869, forward strand.
TTATGTCTTCATAGTTTAACTCGCACTAAAGAGGTAAATTTGGAAAAGAACAGGCTACTTTTCGTAAATACTTCAAAGTATCACGTACCTATATAAGAGTCGTAAATATCATACTTTACGATCTAAATTGGAATAAATGTTAGACAAATAGATGTTGTATCGTATCTTTCGGTTTTGCCTAGGCTGGTGTCGTAACGACTTGTTGTTCCAGGAAGCCCTTCATTTTTCTTTTTTATACCCTCAAGTAGACAATCTCGTGTTTTGCACGAAATTAGTGGACTCCTGAGGAAATGGGTCTTCCTTAATGTTTTCTAGTTGACTTTCTCGTTTCTGTGCACAGCTCAAGGCAAATTTGAAATTTGTACTAATACACAATGGTAACAAATTTAGTTCAATATCACCTGCTCTTTGAGAAGATTATGTATCATAAACATCAATGGATGGTTTGTCTAGACTTATGAATGGTAAACTTTCTCCTTGGTTAGCAAAGTGCTTCTTGTGACTCTGGAATAGCAGAGAAAAACACACCCCAGTTGGGTCTTTTGAGGCAGTATGTAAAGGTTTTTGATAAGAACAGATCACGCTTTCCATATACAGGGAAAAATGTCTGAGCTGAAAGCGGAAAAATTAAAGCAGAAATATTTGACGATCCACAAATGCCAATGCAAAGGCCCTCGTGATAAAATAAAACGTTATAAACTACACACAGGGCATCCACCGCATTCACCAAACTTCATCACTAAAACCCAGCGAGGTGACGAAGTGGGATGACACCGAAGTCACAGTTAGGAGCCCAGTGGTTTCTATCTCAATCAGGCCATCCACATTTAAGTTTCCTGCAGTCTTCCAAGCATAAGCTTAGACTGGAGAATGATGAGAAGGAAACCTAAATGTAAATGCCCTGACTGAGATTCGAACCACTGTCCTCCTGACTGTGAGTCCTGTATCTTCCCACTTCGCCACCTCGCTGGGTTTGAGCTTTCGTCTACGGAGAGGAGTTTTCTCCTACACAGAAATATGGAAGTGATTGCGCATGCGCGCGTGTCTGTATGTGTGCGCACGCGCGCGCGCGTGTGTGTGTGTGTGTGTGTGTGTGTGTGTGTGCATGTGTGTGTGTGTGTGTGTGTGTGTGTGCTCGGCGCAAGGCGGGTGGTGTGACGGTAGCGGACTACGCGAAGGCGTACCTCCAGGAATGTTAGGACGCTTTTCGTGTGTCGGATAACCAGATGCCGGATTTACTACTGTTCCTGTTCCCTTGAACAATGTTATAGCACACAGCCATCTCTGCAGAAGCATAATACAACATGCGGCCTGTAGGACGAACCCCATGAACGAGGAACTTCGTAACTTGGTCATTTCCAACAATAGTCTATAATGACATCTACTGGGCGTGGACACAAATATGGAAAAACCAAAAGTACAACATCTTACCACGCCTGAGGCGGTGTAGGAAAATCGTTGGCATTCTAAACAGATTCTAGTAGTCACAAACTGGCGAAATATAGGTACTGTGCGGTTTTCAGGGGAATCTTATACCATTGTTCCTGAAAAATATTGGGAACTTCAGGTAGTGATGATGGAAGCGTGTAGTGATCACATACACTTCATTCCCAATTTGACGATGAAGGCTGAATAATGCTGAGATCCGTCACTGTGGTGGCCAGGGGAGATGCGACAACTCAATCTCTTGGTCACAAACCAGTCTTGGACGATGTGAGCTGCGAACAGGAGCAATGTCTTCCTGGAACACAGCATCTATATCTTCATGATTACTTTGCTATACACAATAAAGTGCGTGGCAGTGGGTTCAATGAACCACTTTCAAGCTGTCTCTCTAGCATTCCACTCACAAACGGCGCACGGATAAAACGAGCACTTAATTTTTCTGTGCAAGCCCTAATATCTCTTATTTTACCGTGATGATCATTTCTACCTATGTAGGTGGGTGCCATGAGAATTTCTTCGCAATTGAAGGAGAAAACTGGTATTAAAGTTTCATGAGAAGATCCCGTCGCAACGAAGAACGCCTTTGTTTTAACGATTGCCACTCCAATTCACGTATCATGTCTGTGGCACTATCCCACCTACTTGGCGATAATGCAAAACGATCTGCCCTCCTTTGTACTTTTTCGATCTCATCCGCCAGTCCCATCTGCTGCGCATCCCGCGCCGCACGGCAATACTCCAGAATAGGGCTGACAAGCGTGGTGTAAGCAGTCTCTTTAGTAGACCTGTCACACATTCTAAGTGTTCTGCCATCGAATCTCAGTCTTTGGTTATCTGTACAAACAACATTATCTATGAGATCGTTCCAATTTAGGGTATTTATAATTATAATCCCTAAGCATTTAGTTGAATTTACAGCCTTCAGATTTGTGTGACTTACCGTGAATCGAAATTTTGCGGTTTTATTTAGTACTCATGTGAATAACTTCACACTTTACTTTATTCAGGGTCAATTGCCACTTTTTGCACCATACAGATACCTTATCTAACTTATTTTGCAGTTCGTTTTGGTCATATGATGACTTTATAAGACGGTAAATAACAGCATCTTCTGCAAGTAATCTAAGACGACTTCTGAGATTGTCTCCTTTCTGCTGAAGTTGTTTCCGGCATTAGCCAGCTATTTGATATTCAGTGCTGGCTATTTGGGCTTGGAGATCTGGTTCTTTCCCAACACAGCTACAACAATTAACAAGTATAATACCCATCGTTTTTACAACTAACTGACTGTGTTTTACCTACCCCCTTTTAGACGGACGCCCTTTCTGTGGTTCCTTGAGGCCCAATAAACTAAAAAACCACGCAGTCCCTTCCACACAGTCCGCACTACCTGTGTAGCAGCTTCCTGTGTGTAGTGGACTCCTGACCTATTAATCGGAACACGGAAACCCAGCACCTGATGGCGCATGTCAAGAAATCTGCAACCCACACCGTCACAGAACCGCCTGAGCCTCTGATTCAGACCCTCCACTCGGCTGTGCACCAAAGGACCACAGTCCATTCTATCGATGATGCTGCAGGTCACTATTGGAGAACAAATATTGTACCATGTAGTGGATCTGATCAGACAAAACTGACACACAATCCTTGGCAGCAATATGACCTTGTAGAGTAACCATGGTGTCCAAGGAATACCAGGGTATGGCTGACCAAATTATCACCGAACCCTCGCCATGTTTCGCTCTTTGCAGCAAGCAGTCAGTAACATAGGCTTGGAACATGCATATGCCAGACATTAACTCGGGCAGCAATTGGAAACAGTGTAAAACAAGACTCAGCCAACCAAAGGACTTTCATCCATTGCTCCATATTTAATGTTTTATGGCTTCAGCACCACATTTTCCATTTACACCCATTGCAGTCACTAATGCTTGGTTTTGAAATTCCACATCGGACTGCAGTTCTCTGCTTATGAAGACCCCTTCCTGGCTTTTGGTGCTGACAGTGTACTCGAGTGCGACATTGAGTTCTGCAGTGATTATTATAGCTGTGGTTCTCTTCCTTTTCGTCACACTCCTCTTCAGTGATCATTTGCGACAGTTACTCAACACACACTTTCGTACTCATTGTGACTAACAGGGCGCGTTTCTGCTCTCTTTGTATTCGGTATAAATCTTTGATACGGTGCCTCATGAAACACGAACCACTTCAGCTACTTGGTAACTGAAGCAAATACCATAAAAACACCAACAATGTGGCCATTTATGAATTCACTTACCTCTGAAATAACACACTTACAGCTGCACAGAGCACTCTTCCGAACACGACTGATACTTGCAACGTATTGAGGGCATTGCACATGTGGCGTTCGTGATCAAATACAACAGCGCACCCAGCAGGTTTGATAGCATCTGCAGTTATGTTCAAGCATGCTTTGTATTTCTCTCAGTGCTTCCAAGTTTTTGTCCAACACCTGTATATCTACATCCATTGTCGAACCCCTGTGTATCTACATACAGACTCTGCAAACCGGGCAGGGGAGGGCTGGCGGCAGCACAATCCGCCGCTCTTCAGCCGAGTGACATGACAACTAAAACAAGAAGAAAATAATACATACATAAGGAGGTAAAAAAAGGGGAACATAAAACAGAGTAAGGGGAGAAAATGGAGGTAAAAATCACTGACATGTAGAAGTTCATTGGGGACAGTTAAAATAGTCACCAGAAAGTTAAAAAACACAGTTGGCGATTCTTAAAACACAGAGAAGACACTGGATGCACATGCACAGTTTAAAAGTTGGCCACAGTATTAAAAACACTCCGGAGACAACACACTTAAAACCCACTTGGAGCACACACGACGAAGAGTAAAACAACCAGGCGGGACCTGCCGAAGGAAAGGGCAGAGAGGATGAAAAAGGAGGGGAGAGCATGGGGCAGCTGGGGAAGCGGCGGGAGGAAAAGAGGAGGGGCAACTGTGGGTTCACGAAGAGGCAGGAGACACATGGGGCGGGAGAGGAAAAGGGAAGACAGGGCAGGAGGGAGCGCAGAGACACCGAAAGAAGGCACAAGAGATGAACGGGGAGTAGGAGGGGAAATCCGCTGAGAAGGAGGGAGGGGGAGGAGAGGGAGCCCTGAGGAGGAGGCAGGAAGAGGGGGTTAGAGTTGGTAGGAAGGGTAGATGTCAGGGCGAAGCTCATCATCTGGGAGTGGTAGACGGTGGAAGTTGTGTTGGGAAAGGAGATGGAGGGTGTGGAGATGGAGAGAGGGAGGGACACAAGGGTAAAGGCGCGGCAACTGGTTGGGAGTGGAGAGGAAGGGAGACACCAGGGGGTGAGGGGGATCAAGGCGGCGGACAATATATAGTGTGCGGATGTGTTCAAGGAAAAGGAGAAGGTGGGGGAAGGGGATGAGGTCATAGAGGATGCGCGTGGGGGACGGAAGGCGGATGCGGAAGGCGAGGCGGAGTGCATGGCGTTCGAGGATTTGGAGGGCTTTATAGAACTGGGGAGGGGCGGAAATCCAAGCGATGCTGGCATAACAAAGGATGGGGCGGATCATGGATTTGTAGGTGTGAAGGATGGTGGAAGGATGCAGACCCCACGTCCGGCCGGACAGGAGTTTCAGGAGGCGGAGGCGGTTGTGAGCTTTGTTTTGGATGGTAAGGAGATGGGGAGTCCAGGTGAGGTGGCGGTCGAGTGTGAGGCCAAGGTATTTGAGGGTAGGAGTGAGGTGGATAGGACGGCCGTAAATGGTGAGGTAGAAATCATGGAGGCGGAAGGAGCGGGTGGTGCGGCCTATGATGATCGCCTGGGTCTTGGAGGGATTAACACGGAGGAACCACTGGTTGCACCAAGCGGTGAATTGGTCAAGGTGGGTTTGGAGGGTACGTTGGGACCGTTGAAGGGTAGGATAAAGGGCTAGGAAGGCGGTGTCATCAGCGAACTGGAGAAGATGAACAGGAGGGGGAGGTTTGGGCATATCAGCAGTGTACAGGAGATAGAGGAGAGGGGAAAGGACAGAACCTTGGGGCACGCCGGCAGAGGGGTAGAAAGTACAGGAGTTGGAATTGTGGATAGTCACATAGGAGGGACGATGGGAGAGGAAGGAAGCAACGAGACGGACGAAGTTGATGGGGAGAGCATAGGTCTGGAGTTTGAAAAGGAGCCCGGGATGCCAGACACGGTCATAGGCGTTCTGGAGATCAAGGGAAACAAAGATAGCAGAGCGACGGGAGTTAAGTTGGAGGGAAAGAAGATGGGTAAGGTTAAGGAGCTGGTCGTCAGCGGAGAAGGAAGCCCGGAAGCCACATTGGGTAAGAGGAAGGAGACGGTGCAGGTTAAGGTGGCGGTGGATACGGCGAGAGAGGATGGCCTCAAAGACCTTACTGAACACGGAGGTGAGGCAGATAGGACGATAGGAAGAGGTAGCAGAGGGGGGTTTGTTAGGCTTAGGGAACAGCAGGACACGGGAAGTCTTCCACAGGTCAGGGTAAAATCCAGTGGAGAGGAGGACATTGTACAGGGTAGCAAGGACAGACAGGAAGGATGGAGGGGATTCCTTGAGGTGACGGTAGGTGACGCCATCATGACCAGGGGCGGTGTTGCGTTTGGAGCAGAGGACGAGTGTGATGTCTTGCATGGTGACGGGAGTGTTGATGTCGGAGGGGGGTAGCCGATCCAAGTACTGGAAGCTAGGGGCTAGCGGGGGGACAGAGGTGTCAGTGCGGTCAAGGACAGTGGGGAAGAGGGAGTAATCAAAATGGGGATCGTCAGGAATGGAGAAGACCTCGGACAGGTGGGAAGCAAAATGGTTAGCCTTACTGAGGTTGTCAGGAAAGGGTCGATCGTCATGGAGGATGGGGTAATGCGGGGTGGGATGGCTACCAGTAAGGCGGTGGAAAGCTGACCAGTACTTGGAGGAGTTGACAGGGAGGGTGGAGTTGAGGCGTGTGCATGTCTGTCGCCAGTCCCGGCGTTTCTTTGCTGTAAGGAGGTTCCGGATATGTCACTGTAATTGTCGGTGGCGGGTGAGAGTATCCCGGTCACAAGTGCGGAGGAAGGAGCGGTAGAGCCTGCGGGATTCACGCAGAAGAAGGACGGCCTGTGGAGGAAGCGTAGGGCGGTGAGGTTGGATGAGTTTGGTAGGGACATGAGCCTCCACAGCGTCAGTGATGGTCTGCTGAAGGAAGGAAGAGGCATGGGTGATGTCATCAGGGTGGTGGAAAGTGAGGGGGTGGCTTTCAACCTGTAAGGCAATGGATTCCCAGTAGGCATCCCAATTGGCACGGTGGTAGTCATGGACAGATTTTGGAGGGGCAGGTGGGCGGGTGGCTGCAGTGGCAGGACGGGTAGAGGAGATGGTGAGAAGGACAGGGAGATGGTCACTACCGACAGGATCGAGGACATCAATGGCAATGCGACCAAGGAGGTTGGGGGAAGCGAGGATAACATCGGGGGTAGAGTTACTTTCAGGACGGGTGTGCTGTGGGAGAGGAACAAGGTCACCATGGAGGGTGGCAAGGAACTGATGCCACCGCCGAAGGGTGGCAGGGTCACGGCTGTGGATGTTGAGGTCAGCAGCGATCACATAGGTCGAGAAGGTACGGTCAACATGGGAAATGAAGTCAAAGGGGAGAGGAGCTGCGGGGCGAATATAGATAGTGGCACAGGTGACGGTGAGGGAGGGAAAAAAGAGGCTGAGGAGAAGGTGTTCGGTTGGGTCATTGAGGAGAGGTTGTGGCCGGACAGGGAGATGCCGGAGGTGACCGATAGCGACCCCGCCTCGAGCTAGGGGAAGGGGATTGTCGGTTCGGTGAAGGAGATAAGGGGAGATGCGGACCACATGGTGGGGTTGGAGGAAGGTTTCATTAAGGATGAAGGAGTCAACCTGGTGCTGGGAGAGGGTATGCATGAAGAGGTATTTGTTTGCAGGGAGGGAGCGAATGTTGAGGTAGAGGAGACGATACTGTTGACGAGCCATGGGGTTGGGTGTGGGAAGGGTGTGGGAAGGGGAGAGAGGGGCTTAAACGAGGGTGTCTAGGCGGGTGAAGGTAAAGTGGGCCTGGTTGTGGGAGTACGTGGCATAGGTGTTTAGGTGGAAAATAGAGCGGGCAGTGAGGGAAATCTGCTGGAGTGTGTGGGGGCGCTGGAAGGGGTGGATGTTCTGCAGGACGACGGTGAGGAACCGGATGATGTCTTCTGCTGTAGGGGGAGGGCGGAGGGAATTGTTAGGGTGGATAGGTCGGTCAATGGGGCGAACGGGGACAGTGAGTTCAGGGTTGGAGGGAGGGGGCTTGGCTTTGCATTTGGAGGAATAGGTGGGGTGAGGTTCATTGCAGGTGTTGCAGGATGGGGGGGAGGCGAGGTTGGGACACTGTTTGAGGAAGTGGGAGGCTTTACAATGGGGGCAGGTGGGTGGGTTCTTGCAGTTTTGGGTGAGGTGGTCATTGTACAGAAGACAACGCTGGCAGCGGTAGGATTGAGAAGGGGAACGGGATGGGTCAACAGGGTGGCGGCGGTTGAAAATCAGGGCTCCCTGCGTGAGGAGGTGGTCGATGGAGGAGGCGGACTCTGTAATGATACGCATGAGGAAAGTAGGGCCAGAGGAGTTGTAAATACGGCGGGCAGAGCGGACTTCCAGGGACGGGTGGGCATTCAGTTCCGCCAACACCTCAGCCTCCGTGATCACAGGGCTGAGTTTTGTGATGACGGCAGTGAGGGTCAGTGGACGACGAGGCGGTTGGGGTTGACGAGGAGAGGAGCATGTAAGGAATGGGGTGAGGGATGCGTGGGGCCCAAAGGTGATGCGGGGAAGGCACGGAGGAGATCAGTATGGAAGGACGGAGAGGGAGACTTGATGAGGACAGAGTCTCTGCGAGGGATAAGTTGGGTGATGGGTGCACTGGGGATGTACTTCCGGATTTCAAGGGTGAGGGTGCGGGCATCCAGGAATTTCGGATCAGGGTTGGCTAGGACAAAGGTATACAGGGAGGGGGCTGGAGAGGAGGGAGGTGGGGTGGTATCCATAGCGGGGTCAGTGGGAGGTGGGGCGGGCAGTGGCTTTTTGGAGGAAGGAGTAGAGGAGAGGTCGCCACTGGGCCGTTTGGAAGATTTTTTGGCGGATGTTGCCTGGGAGGAGGGATGAGGGACTGGATGGATGGGGAGGTGGTGGGAGGCAGGGCCCTCCTGTGAGGCAGTAGTACCGGATGAGAGGGTAGGGCGCTCTGTGGCGGCGACTGTGGCGCGGCGGGCGGAGACTCTGGCAGGGGAAGCAGCGGTAGTTGCAGGGGGGAGAGGGGGAAAGTCGTCTCGGCGGTCGACAGGAGCAGGAGGGGGGTTGGGAGCAGGGGCAGAGGCAGGAGCGGGAGAAGCAGCAGGGGCAGTAGCAGGGGTAGGAGCAGGAGTGACGTACAGGTGGGGATACATCGATGGAGAGGAGATAGATGGGGAGGAGACTGTGAGTAGGGGAGCTGCATGAGACGGGTGAATCCCAGAGGAAGCACTCCATGACGTTACAGTGGGGGCAGGTGAAGGAGAGGTGTAGATGATGGTGGTAGTTGGTGCGTCCATGAACGCAGGCGGCAGCGAACACCGAGAGACGGCGGCAGCGGCGAGCACCGACAGACGGCGGCGGAAGAAGCGGCGAGCACCAAGAGACGGCGACAGCGGCGGTGGCGGCGGCGGCTGAAGAAGCGGCGACCGGGTGGCGGCGGCAGAAGAGGAAGCGGCGAGCACCGATAGACGGCGACCAGGCGGCGGCGGCGGCGGCGGCGGCGGCGGCGGCGGCAAGCACCGGGCGGCGGCGAACAGACGACGACGGCGGCGGCGGCGGCGGCGGCGGCAAGCACCGGGCGGCGGCAAACAGACAACGACGGCGGCGGCAGCGGGAGACAGCAGTGACGGCGCGCAGACGGGCAACAACGCGACAAGCACGGTTGGGGTTCTTCCACGTCGAAGATGCACCCTGAGAGTAGCCCAGGCAGTGCGAGTCCTCGATGAGGAAATGAGGGAATCCAACCCTCGAATGCCTATATATGACGACTGTTTACATTAATGAACACATTTTTGTCCTATTATCGCTCAACTACATTTAAAAATATTTTCTTTCTCAGGCTACCGGCTTTTAAAGATAAGTTCGTCCATGAAGTAGAACTGGGTTGTCCACGGAAAATGATTCTAATGTATATATAAATCTTGCTGCGCCACCTGCCAGACATTACGTTATTGTGCAAATGATTGTTGTAACTGCGACGGGAAAGGTCGTGGGGTTGAAGTGACGGAAAGTGCGGCGGGACCCGCGGAGCAGCCCGCGAACAACAGTACAACGGGAGAGGACGGACACATCCAACGAAGAACAGAACAAACAACAACGAGATCGAAACAACGGAATCAGCAGGAAACCTTACAACCACGTCCACTCGTACACGGAACAAGAAAGTAAGTAACTAAGCTGTGTCCACAGACGTACGAAAGATCGGACTCGTTGGCTGAGTGAGAGGCAGGCGCTTAAATACTCTATCAGGGCAACACCGACTCTAAAGGAAGGCCTCGGCACTTGTTCGTGACGTCACGTCAGCTAGGCACGGCGAACGCCAGGTCTGTTGCAGGCATACTCATAATGGTAGTGTCTCCTCTCTGACACAGGAAAATGTGAAACTATTGGCGGTAGTTTACCAACACACATTGGTCTGAGAGATTTCTGCAATCAATAAATTCTGCAATTCATTACATTTCTTAACAAATAGTGTACTACTGAATTTAAATTTCCACCTGTTTTAAGGATAGACATACAAAAACAACTTCATGGTCTAGCAGCAACAGAATTCGTGCTTTTTTACCTTATTTGTAAATCTGAGGAAGTTACGTTTGTACTGGGTTGCTTTTACAACAGACTGTGAACATGTTGAAGCTCTTCTTAGGTATCTTGGTTGACTATGGGGTGAGGAGCACTGAATGTTAATGAAATATCTTGCGATTGTACACTTTGGGAGAGGGGGTGGGAGACAGAAGAAGAGGCAGAAGAGAGATACTTGTTTTATCAAATAATTTTTTTTATCCTATAAAGTTTCTCCTATCAGTTGCAAGAGGGGAATATTTATCTTTTCTAATGTGCATGTTTAAAAAAGTTTAAGCTCAGCAGTAGTTTCGATGTATGAAGCTATTTCATTTCCTGTTTAGAATTCCTTTCGTTGAAAACGACTGTAATCTAATGACTGGCAACAGTTGGACATTTACACATGTAAATTAGTTCACATTTCCAGTGATGATGTCAAACGAAAATAAATAAATAAATAAAAGAAACGAGGTAATTGTAAGAGGTTTGGGGTAGGTTTCGATAGCAAAATGGATCAAGTAAATATAGTTACTTGAGTGTAAAATTTCCGAAGCTTGCGGTGGGGCAAAGCATCTTCTCATATTGATCTACGTTTGTTTCGACAAGATTCAGTAATACATAACTATGATCTTCATTTGTAGCTTTACAATAGTAAGAAAATCTTTCATCTAAATAAAACTGCAGAATCCAAAACAATACCAAACATTTTGTCCAAAAAATAAGAGATTTATAGTGATAAGCACGCCCAGGCGTTTCTGCCTGCAGCAGACCTGGCGTTCGCCGTGCCTAGTTGACGTGACGTCACCAACAAGCGCCGAGGCCTTCCTTTGAGTCGGTGTTGATCAGGGGCGCCGCTATTGGGCGCTGCAACCACGTGGCGCCCTCACTCTAAATGCAGGCCATGAGGCGCGCTCCACCACAGCTTATGGCGCAATGGAGAACAAAAGTGGGTGAACTTAACTGTTTGAGAAACTCAGCAATTCGCTTCTTCCAGTTCAAGTTTTCATCCGTATGTAGACCCAAAAATTTGAAGCATTCTACCCTGTTTACTGACTCCTGTTCTTGTGCCACGTCTATTGTTGATATTACTCTGTTTATTGTACAATGCTAAATATAGTGTATTTCCCCAAAAATTTAACGTGAGTCTAATTTCAGAGAACCAGTTAATAAGCCTAATAGAAACATCATTAACAATGTCTTCTATTCCTTTCCCTTTAATGCCATTTCCTAAAACACAAACATCATCTGCAAAAACATACCAGTTTTGCGACCAACTTTGATTCCACAAGGAACTGATGTGCACAGGAAACGTAGACTACAAGGAAGGAGACAAACACAGCACTCAGTCGCACTTCCATTACTTTTATAACTCTTGCATATGTGGAGGCGGCTACTTAGAGCCGAAATCTAGATACGCAAGAGTAGCAAAACCAATGGGTCGCGAATGATTGCTGCGTGTCTCTTCTTCCCTAAATTCTGCCATCATCACGTTTGATACCTACAAAAACTATTACATCGAAGTATTTTTATGTGTTTACAGATTCCATTTAAGATGCGTTGATATTATAGTTATGAAATACTACATTGTTTCCTTTTTGCGAAATGCGTAATTTTGCATTATTACCATTTCAAGCAAGTGTCCAGGTGTTGCATCACTCTGAAATTCAATCAAGATAACACTGAATATCCGTGAACCGTATTTCAGGCAGCTCTTAATTGTAAATAACTCCACAATCTACAAAAAGTCTGAGGTTACCGTTAATATATTCTACACTGTCATTAATATTCAACATGAACAGCAAGGGCCCAAACACACTTCCCTGGGGCACAGGGTGTCCCAGGAGGAATGGTCAATATTGATGAAGGTCACAGGAACGATCGTTTGAAGCAAAAAACTTCACACAGACATATGCCCTATTCTGAATGACTTTCGAGACAGATCACATTTAATGTACATCGTTATTTATTTTCTGTATTCGTCAACAAATTGCCAGCTTCATTCATTTACAACAGTTAGTAAATATAACATTATCAGTTTAACAAAGTTTCAGCAAAAAAATTGATTTTAGCACATTCATCTCAAAGTATTATCGTACACGTCACATGACAGCTGATGTACGGTGCACAATCAGTGTTCGAGTATCCCAGCGCCAACTTCAGTGCATTTGGACACTCTTGGAGAACATGTTGTGTTGCCTGTCTGAGTGCCTCAGCACTTTCCCTAATGAGGGCACCAGTGTCCATGATGCAACCATGCGGTTCATGTCTCGTGCATATCAGATGTCTGAGATTTCATCCAACCTCAAAGTCAAAAATCTAACAACATAATACCTGGCGATCTTAGTGGCCAGTTAATTGGACTACTACAACCAAACCAGCGACTAGGGAAGTGCGGCTGTGAAGTTTTCTCATACGTCTGGTAAAATGTACAGGGTCTCCATAATGCTCGAAGTACATCGCAGTTCCTGAGGCCAAGAGAATGTTCTCAAGCTTTCAACATGCAACTCATTCTGTCTTGTTATTCGCTCTTCTAAACTGATTGAACCTATCAGCATTTTACCGATCGTGTCACACCAGTGATCGTAGAAAGAACTTGTAAATTGGTTTCCACTGTAGCCTGCAAATTTTCCTGCAGCTACCGGTAATTATTGAGTGTGTTGTTGATTACGTTCCATATAAACGTGTCTACATGAGCAAAAAGTATTAATGGAAGCAAATGACGATTATCATGTAACCAGTGACAAAATTTAATTACGATGCTATTGTCGCTATTATGAAGATTGTGAAAAGGTAGTATGTAGAATGGGTAAAAGTAACCAGCGAGGGCGAGGCCACAGGCAGCTGCGACAGCGGCGCTTCCCGGGGGAGTGACACGCCAGAAGGCGACATGGCTGCTCTTTGCTCAGCGGTTGTGCGTGGGTCTGAACCCATGCCTCTCAGACAATCGACAGACGGTGGCTGACGGTGTGATGTCGAGTCCCTCCCTGGGTCTCAGCATTTGCGGCAGCAGACAGGAGCAGCAAGCCAGCAGGGCTATTACGCCAAGTCTCACAAAGGACCCAGTGTGTCGGCAGACACAGCCTGGTCTCGAACCATAGGCTGCTGCTGGCACTGCCCAGTCGTCTGATTGGCCAGTCTTTGAGTGATTATTGCATGTTGACGTTTAAGATGGCCGGTGGCCACATTAATGTTACGGGACCGTGCAAATTTCGGAGCCTGTATGCTTCCAAATCACCTACAGATTTATTCACGCATTCTTTCCACTACACTTTATAAGGACTATGAGTAAAATGTCATTATTTTCTATCCTTCCTGGTGAGCAGTTTCAATGGCGAGCAATGTATTTTCGATCGTTCCTACAATGTGCTACAAGGGTGTCATCAACTATTACCACTAGCGGATTCTGATTTCTATTCCAAAACAATGTTTGCATATATCTCCACGGCTGTCAGATATTGCAAGTATGAAGCAAGTAATGGTTTCCCATGAATTACCATTTCAGCACTTAACGTGTCGTCTAGCACTGCAGCTGTTTCCTAGCTAGTAGAAGTGGAGCGTTCTGGTTTTGCAAAGATATAAATTATACAACGAAACTAATTTTCGTTGAGAGAAGAGCAGTAGATAGAAAGAAGTAAAGTTCAATAGTCCATCATTCTGTTTTGCACAGCGTGGTCAACAAAGATATTAACTAAACAACGAAAGTAGTCTTTGTACAACGAAGACGATGGAGACAAAACGGAACGTTGGGGCTCAAATCCTCAACGACGACGGTATGATTATCTACCGAATACTTCCTCAGTTGGAGAAGGATGGGGAAGAAATTCATCTGCGTCTCATTCAATGAATCGACCTGGAAATGCCTTGCATCGATTCAAGTGAACCATAGACAACCTTAATCTCAGTGGCCAGATCATGTACTCGGAATCTATTTCTACTGGAAGCAAATCTACTATCTTAGCAGGAATAAATTATTATTCATTTAATGCATCAGTCTGAAGAGGTCAAATCTATATTGGCGCCTTTCACACCTATTATCGACAATAATAACTGTTACAACATTTTAAGATACTCAGGGAAACTAGCAGTGAAGTAATTACACAGGCCAAGAACAAACTTTTTTTTTTATATCTAGGATTTTACAATTGATTTTAGCCACAGTTGGGGCATTGAATCAAAAAGTGAAATTAGTGTTCCTCTATCTACTCTTTTTTTATCATTGTTGTTTAACATGCACTTCTATATGAAATGTGCATTTGTAACTCTGGTTTGTGAACATCTAAATCACATGTACGAGGATTGGTTCCTGTAGGTTTGCCCTATTACCGGTCTTCTTTCTAATTAGTTCCAGGAATATCCAACAGATGGAGTTGCAGGTTAATGTGTGAACTAGGCCATACAGGGCTGAGCGAGAATGACATCGCTTGATAGTTCAGATAGGAAACATCTATGTTGTAGTTTTTTGCAGTTGTGTTGCTGAACAGAAATAATATAAGTTAAGGTAGAAGAGGTTGCGTAAATCACCTTGATGGTTTTTCCTTCATATGCAGAGAATAAACGCTGATAGGAAACCGAAAACCTATTATTGACTTTGTAAAGACTTTTGCAATAAATCTGTAAAACTAGTTCACAACATTTACGATTGTGATCTACCAGGGCACGACAACGTCTGAAACAAAAGCCGTTCCGATACCTGTTGTTTGTGAGGACAGGTGTTGTCCCACTGATACTAATGATGATGACAGTGATTATGAGGGTATGGCATTAATTCCTCAGGGTTTAAACTGGGATGAGCTAATAACTCACCACAGATCTCAACAGAAACGAGCAATGATGTAATTACACAGGCCAAGAACAAACTGTATTTTTTTTATATCTAGGATTTTAGAATTGATTTTAGCCACGGTTGGGGCGTTGAATCAAAAAGTGAAATCAGTCTTCCACTATCCACTCTTATTTTTTTGATCATTGTTGTTTAACATGCACTTCTACATGAAATGTGCATTTGTAACTCTATTTTGTGCGCTTATAAATCACATGTAAGGGACTGGTTCCTGTAGGTTTGCCCTATTGCCGGTCTGCTTTCTAATTAGTACCAGGAGTATCCAACAGATGGGGTTGGAGGTTACTGTGTGAGCTCTGGCCATACAGGGCTGAGCGAGAATGACATCGCATGATAAATGAGTTAGGAAACATCTATGCTGTAGTTTTTTGCACTTCTGTTGTTGAACAGAAATAATATAAGTTAAAGTATAAGAAGTTGCGTAAATTACCTTTATGGTTTTTGTTAAATATACAGAGAATAAACGCTGAAGGGAAACCGAAAACCTATTATTGACTTTGTAAAGACTTTTGCAATAAATCTGTAAAACTTGTTCACAACATTTACGATTGCGATCTACCAGGAAACGACAACGTCTGAAACAAAAGCCATTCCGATACCTGTTGTTTGTGAGGACAGGTGTTGTCCCACTGATACTAATGATGATGACAGTGATTATGAGGGTATGACATTAATTCCTCGGTGTTTAAACTGGGATGAGTTAATAACGCACGAGAGATCTCAAGGAAAACTAGCAATAAGGTAAACACACAGGCCAAGAACAAACTGTTTTTTTATATAGCTAGGATTTTACAATTGATTTTAGCCACAGTTGGGGCATTGAATCAAAAAGTGAAATCAGTCTTCCTGTATCCGCTCTTATTTTTTTGATCATTGTTTTTTAATATGCACATCTACATGAAACGAGCATTTCTAACTCTGGTTTGTGCACTTCTAATTTATATGTATTAGGATTGGTTACTGTAGGCTTGCACTATTGCCGGTCTGCTTTCTAATTAGTTCCAGGAATATCCACCAGATGGAGTTGGAGGTTACTGTGTGAGCTAGGCCGTACAGGGCTAAGCGAGAATGACGTCGCTTGATAATTCAGTTAGGAAACATCTATGTTGTAGTTTTTGCACTTGTGTTGTTGAACAGAAATAATATAAGTTAAAGTAGAAGAAGTTGCGTAAATCACCTTCATGGTTTTTGCTACATATGCAAAGCATAAACGATGAAAGGAAACCGAAAACCTATTATTGACTTTGTAAAGACTTTTGCAATAAATCTGTAAAACTTGTACAGAACATTTACGATTGTGGACTACTGGGAAACGAAAACGTCTGAAACAAAAACCACTCCAAAACCTGTTGTTTGTGAGGACTGGTTTTGTCCCTCTGATACTAATGACAATGACAGTGATTATGTGGGTACGGCATTAATTCCTCAGTTTTTAAACTGGGATGAGTTAATAACCCACCAGGGATCTCAAGCCGTCAAAAAAAGCTTCTGAATTACTGACTTCCAACAAAAATGTACTGGATCAAGGATCCAAGGTTACCTTTTACCACACAACAGAAAACGTCTGGTACCCTTCTTGCTATTGAAATGGACCATCTGACGCAAAATATCCCCGATGAGCCAGTCCAATTATAATAAATCTCTGCAGTAACTATGTAACAGGTTTAGTTCAACGGAACGTCATGAGAAAATGACTCTTTCAAGATATGATTAAACAATTTGTAGAGTAAAGGTAAATACTCATCTTGTTTCAATGATAAGAGGCAGCATTCGCCTAATTTGGGTATGAATAGGTTCTCAGATTGTTTACTGGCTTGTGAAGATACTATTTCTTAAGATTGCTTCTTGATTTATTTCACAATTAGTTTGTCACCCATAGTAAAACATAATACACAGTTTTTTCGTAGTGTCAACTTTTTTACCAATCAACAAGACATAAAAAACGGAGCCTCATCACCAAACCCTCTTTTCACTCAGAAGGAGCTCATTTTCAGATGATTACTGATAACAAAAACATTACACACCATGCATCACATGCAAAATCTTGAAAGTCAACTCAGCTAACAACTATGCTCAATTTGATTTGGGATGCATACAGTTCTATGTAACACAAAATTTTTGTCCAAAACGTTCTAGAATTTCCTTTGTCAACATAATTACTAGAACGACATTTGTTTTTAAAAACAGTGGCGATTCATGCAAAAATTATACCTCCTTATGGTTACAAAAATGCGATTTGTAAAGGAAATTTTATATATTCCTGTAGTAAAATTTAGATATATAAAAATCCAGCGTGTCCTAAGATTTGTTTACATATTTCAGTATTAAATTATTATGTCAAGCAGAAAATTTCTTGTGAAGTTAACTGTCGTTTTTTAAAACACTGAAGACTATTGTCTGACAAACAATCAATTACGTTTTTCTACAGCTCATATGACATTTGGAATTTTGGTGAGTAACTGCCATATACGGGAAAAACTGTATATATGAAATGAAATCCAATAAAAACCTTTAAGGTTAACAATACTTCTTAAATATAGACTTCCGTAAAGTGAAATCTGTAGGATGACCAGTTTTCATAATTTTATTTTTTTCTCGCACTAAAGATGTAAATTTGGAAAAGAACAGGCTACTTTTCGTAAGTACTTCAAAGTATTGTGTACCTATATAAGAGTCGTAAATCTCATACTATACGATCTAAACCGCAATAAATGTTAAACAAACGGATGTGGAATCGTATCTTTCGGTTTTGACCAGGCTGGTGTCGTAACGACATGTTGATCCAGGAAGCCATTCATTTTTATAGTTTCTACTCTCACGAAGACAATCTCGTGTTTTGCATGAAATGAATGGACTCCGGAGGAAATGGGTCTTCCTTAATGTTTTCTAGTCGATTATCTCGTTTCTGTGCACAGTTAAAGTCAAGTTTGAAATTTGTACTAAT
This sequence comes from Schistocerca serialis cubense, assembly GCF_023864345.2. Lineage (NCBI taxonomy): Eukaryota > Metazoa > Arthropoda > Insecta > Orthoptera > Acrididae > Schistocerca > Schistocerca serialis. The sequence continues at coordinate 226,715,933 of NC_064640.1, forward strand.
ACACACTGGTACCAAATGTAGTTCAATATCAGCTGCTCCCTCAAGGGAAATGAATGAAGAACATAAAACCGTAGTTTTGATCTTTGAGAAGATTAAGTCTCATAAACATCAATGGATGGTTTGTCTAGACTAATGAACGGTAAACTTTCTCCTTGGTTTGCAATGTGGTTCTTGTGACTCTGGAATAGTAGAGACAAAACACATCACAGTGTTGGAAAAGAATGGCCAAAGAGAGAAAACATGTACGTAGGGTGGAAGAATGTCATTAACGACCCCTTAGTTGGACGAGAGAAAATCCTTTGTCGTCCACTGCATATCAAGTTGGGCCTTTTGAAGCAGTTTGTAAAGGCTCAAAACACTCCAGTGTTATGCAAATAAATAGCACTTTACACGAATCTTAATGCTATCGTTTTCAGTCAAGAATAGTTAATGCAATTATAGTAAGAAACATCAAATTTGGAGCATTTTAAACATTTCATAGGATTTTTAGCCAGCTCATTGTTACACTAATAATAATCTATGTTTTTGCTCGTATTATCTTTCGCTATGTGCTCTGTGGTAATGTAGGTTAGAATGTAACGTACCTTGAATCAGAATTATTACAAAGGGGCACTATCTTACTTGAAAGGGCAGTTTAGAAAATTGGTCATAACCTTGTTCAAGGGGCCGTAATATCATTTGCATGAAATGAGTTAGAGAAACATGAGGAATTGTTAATCTTATTGAACGAGAGTCCAGTGTTTCCATGCCTGCACCACATCGTACATAAAATACATTGTGGAATGCTGATATGCTGCATTTATTTTTTATTATCTGTTGTTGGATTTTGCTGAAAGAATAAGTTTTGAAGTACTCGAACATGTTGGGTTGGCTACCCCAAAAATAGCTACCTCACGTGAACTGGCCAATGCGAAGGCTGTCGTGATAAAATAAAACGTTATAAACTACACAGAGGGCATCCATCGCATTCACCAAATTTCATTAATAAAACGCAGCGGGGTGATGAAGTGGGATGACCCAGAAGTCACAGTTAGGAGATCAGTGGTTTGTATCTCTATCAGTCCATCCACATTTAGGTTTCCTGCAGTTTTCCAAGCATTAGCTTGGGTAGGAGACTGCTGAGAAAGAAACCTAATTGTGGATGGCCTGACAGAGATTCGAACCACTGCCCTCCTGACTGTGAGTCCTGGAACTTCCCACTTCGCCACCTCGCTGGGTTTGTGCTTTTGTCTAAGGAAAGGAGTATTCTCCTACACAGAAATGTGGACGTGATTGCGCATGCGCGCGTGTCTGTGTGTGAGTGTGTGCGTGTGTGTGTGTGTGTGTGTGAGTGTGTGTGTGTGTGACTGTGAGCTCGTGGTCATGTGCCTTGCTTTTATTAAGTGATTCTAGCTACTTTGCGACAGCAAGGATATCTATTTCCATGTTTGTCATCTTGACAGTTGTTCTTGATAGTATTTCAGGAATATTAACTTCGTCTTCTTTGTTGATGGAGTTTCTGAAAATTATGTTTAATATCAGTGGCAGTGTCATTAATGATTTCAGAGTTGTTATCGCGCTGTGAAGGCAGGGGAGCTAGGGGCAGAACGGGATAGCGGGGCACAATGGGAAATTGCTCTTTTCTAGACTGCACAGTGTTGCAACCTGTAAGGGAAGTGAGGGCAGCCATTCTGATTTAGTTTGAAGTGCGAGATCTAAGTGAATTGTTCTCCGTCACGTAACCGCTTGCGTTGTTCTAACGTTTGGTAGGTTTCATCGCCAGGTAAGTTGTTAATTGTATACCCTAAAATGACACATTCCCTTAAAGTGCATGGTATTTGTTATATTTTAGTTATTTAATGCATTTAAATACGTTAGTCATTACACTCCATAAAAGTTGTTAACCTCAAAAGTGCTCTTGGGGCGGAATGGGCCAGGGCAGAATGGGATAGTGTCCCATTGTGCTCTGTCATATTTTGATGCAAGTAGAAAGCAAACCCAGCCGGGATGTTCATGGATGCCAGACTCTCCCAACCAGCTACGTTCGCCGATCAACTCAGCTTTCCAGGTATCGCCCGAGGCTGTCATTCCAATCCCACTGATCTGTCAATATACTCGGCGGAGTACAAGACGAAAAGGAAAAACTGTCGTATTAACAGATTCTCCTTATAAGAAGGAACTGCAGAATGCTGTCGCACGTAAACTAGGCCTACAGAGAGCAGGAGAGTGCACAAACATAAACAATGTCAGGACAGAGACGTCAGGTGCAGTGCAACTTAAGGCAAAAATATCAGACTGTACACCCAAAATACTGAAACAGAGGACATCAAAGACCTTAAGAAAAATAAAAGAAAGAAGTGGTGGAGAAGAGAGAATCAGAGAGAGAGGATGCTGAGTGTCTCTACTGTGGGGACTTCTACTCCGTTTCTAATGAGGGCTGGGTCGCATGCCAGAGTGGGCACACAATTCATGAGCTGGCATAGACAGTGAAGATGAAGAGGAAATACTGATTTGTGACTATTGTCGAAAGGGTTAGTGGTTTGGTGGTTATTAAGCATTGTACATTTTTCAGAATGAGATTAAAATATTTTCTTATTTTGAAGAATGACTTTTTAATTGTTTAAATTACACATTCCTTAGTCTGAATTGCCTGTTATACAACATTTTGTCATTGTTTAATACGATATTCGTAATTCAAATTCAACGTGTATGCAATAATTTAACAAAAAATACCCTTATCCTACTCTGCCCCGTGGGTGGGGCAGAACGGGCAATATGCAAGACTTTCTTGAAAAATTGTAAAAAATGCAAAATGTACTGTTTTAAGTTATTTTAAAATAAGGCACATTAGGCTACATTAGAAGGAGGTTTTTTTATCACTTTAAGATTTGTTTCCTTGTGTTCCCTTACTTTATAGAAATTCTTGAACGTTAAGTATCCCGTTCCGCCCTGAGTTCCTCTATTAATTGCGTCTTGCCACTAGTGTGCTTTATGTATCACCGGAATCTCTTTGGGTTTTCTGCCAGATTTCGTGACAGAGTTTCGTTGTGGAAATTATTGAAAGCATCTCGCATTGAAGTACGCACTGTATTTCGAACTTCAGCAAAACTTTGCCAGTCTTGTTTATTTTGCGTCCTTTTAAATTTGGTACGCATTTTTCGCTGTTTTTAGAACAGTGATCTGATCCGTTTTGTGTACCATGGGGGATCAGTACCATCACTTATTAATTTATGTGGTATGTATCTCTCAATTGCTGTCGATATTATCTTTTGCAAATCATTCCACTACTTTTCTACACTTACATGATCAAATCGGGAGGAGTGCAGACTGTCTCTTAAACAGGCATTAAGAGCATTTTTATCAGTTTTTTAAAAAGATATACTTTGCGTTTCATTTTGATGGTTGTAGGAGTTATGGTATTCAGACTAGCAACACTGCCTTCTGGTCGGTAATCCTTGTATTCGTCACGATACTCACTATTTGTCCAGGATTATTTGTTGCTAAGAGGTCAAGTATACTTTCGCAACCATTTACGCTTCGAGTTGGCTTATGAACTAACTGTTCAAAATAATTTTCTGAGAAAGCGTTTAGTACAATTTCGGATGACGTTATATGCCTGTCCCCAGCTTTAAACGTATAATTTTGCCAGCAAATCGAGGATTCATCAAAGTCACCACCGACTATGATTGTATGAGTGGGGTACCTATTTGAAATGAGAATCAAGTTTTCTTTGAACTGTTCAACAACTACATACTTGCAGAGTAACCATGGGGTACAAGGAATACCACGGTATGGCTGAATAAATCATCACCGAACCCTCGCCATGTTTCGCTGTTGGCAGCAAGCTGTCTGTATCGTAGGCATGCGACATGCATATGCCAGACATTAACTCGGGCAGCAATTGGAAACAGTGTAAAACAAGACTCAGACAACCAAATCACTTTCTTCCATTGTTCCACATTTAAGTTTTTATGGCTTCAGTACCAAATTTTCCTGTTACACCCATTGCAGTCGCTAATACTTGGTTTCGAAATCCCACTTCAGCCTGCAGTTCTCTGCTTATGAAGATCCCTTACTGTTGTTTTGGTGCTCACAGTGTACTCGAGTGCGAAATTGAGTTCTACAGTGATTATTATAGCTGCTGCCCTCTTATTTTTCGTCACAGTCCTCTTCAGTGATCATCTGCAGTGGTTACTCAACACACAGTTTCGTTCGCATTGTGACTCAAAGTCGCGTTTCCGCTCTATTCGGTATAAATCTTTCATACGGTGCCTCATGAAACACGAACCACTTCAGCTACTTGGTAACACAAGCAAATACCATTAAATCACCAACAATCTGGCCATTTATGAATTCACTTACCTTTGACATAACACACTTACAGCTGCACAGAACACTCTTCCGACCACGACTGACACTTGCAACGTATTGAGGGCATTGCACAGGTGGCGTTCGTGATCAAATACAACAGCGCACCCAGCAGGTTTGGATAGCATCCGCATTTATGATTACGCATGCCTTGTATTGCCCTCAGTGCTTGCAAGTTTTTGTCCAACACCTGTATATTTACATCCATTGTTGAACCCCTGTGTACCTACATACAGAATCTGCAAACCACTATGAAATGTGTGGTAGAGGGTACATCCAACTGAACTAATTAGGGTTTCTTCTCTTTCCATTCACGTACGGATTTCATGAAAAATTGCCATTTGTATGCCTTTATAGTCGCTGGAGTTAACCTAATCCTGTCCTCTCGATTGCTGCAGAGGAGTTGCAGTATATTCTAAAATTCGTCTACTGGTTCCTGACACTTTGTATGTAGATGTCTGCAAGTCCAGTTTCTCCAGAATTTCCGTGACACTGTCCTGAAGATCAGACAAACCTGTGATCGTTGCTGAGTCATTTCTCTGTATACGTTCAGTGCTCTTGTTCGTCCTATTTGGAAAGGATCACACACACTAGTGCAATATTCTAGGAAGGGTCGCATGAGTGTTTTGTAAACAGTCTCCTTTGAAGACTGAGTACATCCTAGTATTGTACTTATGAAACGAATTCTGAGATCTGCTTTGCCTACGGATGAGCAAATGATATGCAATTATTCAGTTTACAGGGTACGTATATATGACGACTGTTTACATAAATGAACACATTTTTTTGTCCTATTCGCTCAACTACATTTAAAAATATTTTCTTTCTCAGGCTACCGGCTTTTAAAGAGAAGTTCGTCCATGAAGTAGAACTGGGTTGTCCACGGAAAATGATTCTAATATATATATATAAATCTTGCTACGCTACCTGTCAGACATAGTACGTTATGGTGCAAATAATCAAAACATTTTTGCAGCGTATTGAACTCATTTGTGAGTCACTGAAAGCTTTAATAATGGGTAATAAACTTCACTTTTTCCTCTAGTGTTGCAGGTTAGTAAATAACTACTCTTCTCAAATTGTTTTCGATTATTTATGACGAATTGGTGACATCGTGGTTAAAATGCACAGCTCCTTGAAGAAGTATGAACATGACGACCGTGTGTGAACGTCACTTATTATTGCTTATTATTCTTACTGCTCACTTTTGGGCAATCAGTACCTTATTTCTAACTGGTAATGTCCCAAGAAAATTACTACATGAGTCATTATTCAGAGTAAATACGCAAAATATGTTAGTATGTTGTTTCCAAGACTAGCTACACTCCTGGAAATTGAACTAAGAACACCGTGAATTCATTGTCCCAGGAAGGGGAAACTTTATTGACACATTCCTGGGGTCAGATACATCATATGATCACACTGACAGAACCACAGGCACATAGACACAGGCAACAGAGCATGCACAATGTCGGCACTAGTACAGTGTATATCCACCTTTCGCAGCAATGCAGGCTGCTATTCTCCCATGGAGACGATCGTAGAGATGCTGGATGTAGTCCTGTGGAACGGTTTGCCATGCCATTTCCACCTGGCGCCTCAGTTGGACCAACGTTCGTGCTGGACGTGCAGACCGCGTGAGACGACGCTTCATCCAGTCCCAAACATGCTCAATGGGGGACAGATCCGGAGATCTTGCTGGCCAGGGTAGTTGACTTACACCTTCTAGAGCACGTTGGGTGGCACGGGATACATGCGGGCGTGCATTGTCCTGTTGGAACAGCAAGTTCCCTTGCCGGTCTAGGAATGGTAGAACGATGGGTTCGATGACGGTTTGGATATACCGTGCACTATTCAGTGTCCCCTCGACGATCACCAGTGGTGTACGGCCAGTGTAGGAGATCGCTCCCCACACCATGATGCCGGGTGTTGGCCCTGTGTGCCTCGGTCGTATGCAGTCCTGATTGTGGCGCTCACCTGCACGGCGCCAAACACGCATACGACCATCATTGGCACCAAGGCAGAAGCGACTCTCATCGCTGAAGACGACACGTCTCCATTCGTCCCTCCATTCACGCCTGTCGCGACACCACTGGAGGCGGGCTGCACGATGTTGGGGCGTGAGCGGAAGACGGCCTAACGGTGTGCGGGACCGTAGCCCAGCTTCATGGAGACGGTTGCGAATGGTCCTCGCCGATACCCCAGGAGCAACAGTGTCCCTAATTTGCTGGGAAGTGGCGGTGCGGTCCCCTACGGCACTGCGTAGGATGCTACGGTCTTGGCGTGCATCCGTGCGTCGCTGCGGTCCGGTCCCAGGTCGACGGGCACGTGCACCTTCCGCCGACCACTGGCGACAACATCGATGTACTGTGGAGACCTCACGCCCCACGTGTTGAGCAATTCGGCGGTACGTCCACCCGGCCTCCCGCATGCCCACTATACGCCCTCGCTCAAAGTCCGTCAACTGCACGTACGGTTCACGTCCACGCTGTCGCGGCATGCTACCAGTGTTAAAGACTGCGATGGAGCTCCGTATGCCACGGCAAACTGGCTGACACTGACGGCGGCGGTGCACAAATGCTGCGCAGCTAGCGCCATTCGACGGCCAACACCGCGGTTCCTGGTGTGTCCGCTGTGCCGTGCGTGTGATCATTGCTTGTACAACCCTCTCGCAGTGTCCGGAGCAAGTATGATGGGTCTGACACACCGGTGTCAATGTGTTCTTTTTTCCATTTCCAGGAGTGTATTATACTAAGAACAAAAGTAGCTGAACTTCACTGTTTGAGAAACTCAGCAATACGCTTCTTCTACTTCAAGTTTTCATAAGTAAGTAGACCCAAAAATCTGGAGTATTCTACCCTGTTTACTTACTCCTGTTCTTGTGCCGCGTGAATTATTGATGTTAGTCTAGTCATTGAACAGAACTGAATATAGTGCATTTTCCAAAATATTTAGGGAAAGTCCACTTCAGAGAACCAGTTAATAAGCCTTTGAAAAACGTCATTGACAAATGCATCTGCAAAAAGTACCAGTTCTGCGATCAACTTGGATTCCACAAGGAACTGTTGCGTGCAGCGGACGTAGACTATAAGGAAGGAGAGAAGCACAACATAGAGTCGCATTTCCATTAGTTTTATTACCTTTGCATTTCTGAAGACGGCTATTTAGAGCCGAAATCTAGATAGGCAAGAGTAGTAAAACTAATGGGTCGCGAATGGTTACCTTCCTTAAATTCTGCGACCACCCCGTTTCATACCTTCAAACCCGTTACATCCAAGTATTTGTATGTGTTGACAGATTCCAATTAAGACTCGTTGATATTGTAGACATAAAATGCTACATTGTTTTCTTTTTGCGAAGTGCGTAATTTTGCATTCTTAGCACTTGAAGAAAGTGTCCAGGTGTTGCATCACTCTGAAATTCTATCAAGATTAGACTAAATATCTGTGGACAGTATTTCAGGCAGCTCTTATTGTAAATAACTACAGCATCTACAAAAAACCTGAGGTTACCGTTAATAATTTCTGCACTGTCATTAATATTCAACATGAACAGCAAGGGCCCCAACACACCTTCATGGGGAACACTGTGTCCCAGGAGGAATGGTCAATATTAAGGGATATCACAGGAACGATCGTTTGAAGCAAAAAACTTCATACAGGCATATGCCCTATTGCGAATGATTTTCGAGACAGAACACATTTAATAGACATCGTTATTTATTTTCTGTGCCCTTGAATAAATTGCCAGCTTCGCACATGTACGCATGTACAATAGTGATCGTAAAACGAACTTGTAAATTGGTTTCCACTGTAGCGTGCAGATTCTCCTGCGGCCATCGATAATTATTGAGTGTGTTGTTGATTACATTCCACATAAACGCGTCTACATGAGCAAAAAGTATTAATGGAAGCAAATGACGACTGTCATGTAACCAGTAACAAAATTTAATTACGATGCTATTGTCGCTATTATGAAGATTGTGAAAAGGTAGTACGTAGAATGGGTAAAAGTAACCAGCGAGGGCGAGGCCACAGGCAGCTGCGACAGCGGCGCTTCCCAGGGGAGTGACACGCCAGAAGGCGACCTGGCTGCTCCTTGCTCAGCGGTTGTGCGTGGGTCTGTACCCATGCCCCTCAGACAGGCGATAGACGGGGGCTGACGGTGTGACTCCGAGTCCCTCCCTGGGTCTCATCCTTTGCGGCAGCAGACCGGAACAGCAAGCCAACAGGGCTATGACGCCAAGTCTCACAGAGGACCCAGTGTGGCGGCAGACACAGCCTGGTCTCGAACCATAGGCTGCTGCTGGCGCTGCCCAGTCGTCTGATTGGCCAGTGGTGCTCCAATATTGTAGTGCGGCTACGCAGCAGTTACCAAGTCCCTGACTCGAATGACGTAATCTCCTCAAATTCAGCCTCATTTATACACCAGTACTGCCCTTTTGTTCCTCTAAAAACTGGTATCTAGTCACACTGCCCATAACAGAGAGACCCCACTTCAGTACAGTGGCAACGATCCAATTGCTACATCATTATGAATTACCTCGAAAAAAACAGTCTATTGACACACAGCCAACATGGGTTTAGACAAGATAGTTTCTGTGAAAGGCAACTAGCTCTTTATTCAAATGAAGTGCTAAGTGCTATTGACAAGGGACTTCAGATCGATTCCATATTTCTGGATTTCCGGAAAGTTTTAGAAACTGTAATGCACAAGCTGCTTGTAGTGAAATTGCGTGCTTATCGAATATCGTCTCAGATATGTGACTGAATTTGTGATTTCCTGTTAGAGAAGTCACAGTTCGTAGTAACTGACGGAAAGTCATCGAGTCCAACCAATGTGATTTCTCGCGTTCCCCAAGGTAGTGTTATGGGCCCTTTGCTTTCCTTGGCAGACAACCTGAGTAGCCGTCTTACGTTGGTTGCAGAGGACGCTGTGGTTTATCGACTAATAAAGCCATCAGAAGATCAAAACAAATTGCAAAGCGATTTAGATAAAATATCTGAATGTTGCGAAAATTGGCAGTTGACCCTAAATAACGAAAAGTATGAGGTCATCCACATGAGTGGTAAAAGGAATTCGCTAAACTTCGGCTACACAATATTTCTGTCTAATCTAAAAGCCATAAATTCGACTAAAAGCCTAGGTATTACAATTACGAACAACTTAAACTGGAAGGAACACCCAAATACTGCGTTTTATTGGCAGGACACTTACAAAATGTAACAGAACTACTAACGAGACTGCCTATACTACGCTTGTCCGTCCTCTCTTACAATACTGCTGCGCGGTGTGGGATCCTTACCAGATAGGACTGACAGAGTACATCGAAAAAGTTCAGAGAAGGGCAGCCCGTTTTGTACTTTCTCAAAATATGGGAGAGAGTGTAACAGAAATGATACAGAATTCTGTCTGGACAAAATTAAAAGAAAGGCGTTTTTCGTAGCGACGGAATCTGCTCACGTAATTCCAAACACCAACTTTTTCCTCCGAATGCGAAAATATTTTGTTGACACCGACCTATATAGGGAGAAACGATCACCACGATAAAATAAGATATCAGAGCTCGTACGGAAAGATATAGGTTTTCGTTCTTTCCGCACGGTATACGAGATTGGAATAATAGAGAATTGTGATGTTAGTTCGATTAGCCCTCTTCCAGGCACTTAAATGTGATTTGCAGAGTATCCTTGTAGATATAGATGTAGATTCTTTGCTGCGTGGGGCAATTTACCATTGCGCTAAGCTATACTTGCTTCACAACTCCTTTACGCATCTATTATATGCCCTGTTTGTCGATGTAGCATGGCTGACGGCCAGCGCTGTCACTGCAATACTCCGTGGTGGCCTCCATGCTACTCTCAGCGCTTACAATAAAAATTTAATATTTTTACCAGAATTCTGGGTAGTGTCACTACGCAGTGTAGTAGGAGTAATACGACCTACATTTTGTATTTATGGGTTTCTCATTCAGAATAATGTTTGCTTGTGAGATGATCGTGTTACGCCTTACTTACGAACAGAAACGTTTACTAGCACGTGTCAGAATTCAACAGTGGCAGCATCGTGAACATTCGAAACAGTGGTTTGTCGTTCCGCGAAATCACTGCTTACGTTGGTTGGTATCCCACGATTGTCACATGATATGGAATTAATGAGTTTAGTAGATTCCTATACAGCGACTTGAAGGATCGCAACAGTCACCTATGTCTGGCGCCCGAGGGACATGCATATTCATTCAGCTGTGCAGGATCACAAAGTAAAGTTACATGCCAAGAACCAGGAAATGAGTTTGCTTACTACATGACAAGTACCCACGTGGAGAATGAGGTGACGTCTCGAGCACTACGTACTATCAGTGCAGAAACCATTGTTGCTGCAACCCATGAGACTGCAGCAGAGGGAGGTGTGGTGACAACCTTGGACACAGGAGTGGCGCCATGACACGCTTTCTGCGTATATCATCATGGCTTTTCAGCTTTACAATCATTGTCATACATGCTCCAATACATGGCATCATGCTTCTCAGGGCCAATGCGCACAGGAAATGTCTACTTCTAGTTCTTACAGCCGGTAACTTGGTCAGCAGCCGTTACATTTTAGACTCCTTAAGCCCAAAGATATTGCCTTATATTTGAGGTCTCCAAAACATTATGTTTCTGCAACACGCTGCGTGTCCGCATATAACTACACTGTGCAAACCAATCTCTATACAGAGGGTGTACAGCTGTAGTCCTGGCCAACACGTTCTCCAGATCTTTCGCCCATTGAATACATTTGGCCACGGGTTGCCAAGAGGCTAGGATGCTTGTACTTGACACCACGATTGTCATGTAACTGAAACAGCATAGCGTGCTGCACCCATACCTCTCATACAAGCTCAGTTCAACTCAATGCTCAGACAAATTGGAGGCATCTTTGCTGCCAGAACTGACCACCTGACAAAAGCCTGAATGACCACCTTTTGCAGTGTGAGATGTGCAGAAGAAGTCAGTGAGGTTCTAGAGGTTCAGACAGGGATGTGGAGTCATGCCGACTCCATGGCCATTGCCAACTGAGCTAAGTTTCTCAGTTGAGGCTCCCTGGTGGGATCGAGCTAGTCTCACAGATTCTAAACTAGGTTCAATACAGGGAGGTTGGCAGCCAGGGGAGAAAATTATACTCATCCTGGTGCTACTCGAAACAAGCACATACACTTCAAGCTATTTGACATGATGCTTTGTCCGCCTGGTAGGTGGCATCATGTCAGGAAAAACAAAATTCGTGTAGGGGACAGATGGATGTAAGTACTTTGTTGAAACATTCTGCCTCCAGAATGATGAGATTATCCATGGAATGTCACTAAAAACATTGCCTAGATTATAACGCTCCCTCCTGGTTGCAGGGTGTTTCCTTTCAGACATTCCTATGGAACATAATACGCGATTCATCTGAAAAGGACAGCTGTCGAGACACACAGTGGCCGCCAGTTGAGGTATTGGCGTGCAAATTACAGCCTTTGTCGCCGATGAATAGCAGTCAGCATGGGTGCATGAACCAGAGACCTGCTCCAGGGCTCATACACAGCGAAGTTCGCTGAGCGATCGTAGAGGAGACACTGTTGATACCTCCTTGGGTCATCTAGGTGGTCAATTGCTTAACAACTGCACGTCTATTCCCCCATACATATCTCTGCAGCCGTCGTTCACCTCTGTTATCTATGGCCCGAGTTGCACCACAGTTGCCTCAGTGCAGGTTTTGAGTGCACGGTATACTGCAACCACAGTGGCACATGAACAGTTTACAAAAATAGCCATTTCGGAAATACTTCCACCATTGGTCCGAAAGTCAATGATCATGTCCTTTTGGTCATAATATAAATCACTCCATTTCCGCATTACGATAACGACTGCATTGTTTTCCGCATCCCCCCGACACTGCTGGTGGTGTCACCTGTCACCTCAAATCCTTGAGTGGTTATTGCATGTTGACGTCGAACATATTCGGAGGCCACATTAATGTTACTGGACCGTGTAAAATTTCGGAACCTGTATGCTTTCAAATCACCTACAGATTTATTCACGTGTTCTTTCTACTACACTTTATAAGCACTATGAGTAAAATGTCATTATTTTCTATCCTTCCTGGTGAGCAGTTTCAACGGCCAGCAATGTATTTTCGAGCATTCTTACAATGTGCTACAAGGGTGTCATCAACTATTACCACTGGCGTATTCTGATTTCTATTCCAAAACAATGTTTGCATACATCTCCACAGCTGTCACGTGTTGCAAGTACGAAGCACGTAATGGTTTCCCATGAGTTAGGATTTCAGCACGTAACGTGTCATCTAGCACTGCAGCTGTTTCCTAGCTAGTGGAAGTGGAGCGTTCTGGTTTTGCACAGATATTAATTATACAACGAAACTAATTTTCGTTGAGAGAAGAGCAGTAGAAAGAAAGAAGGTAAGTTCAATAGTCCATCATTCTGTTTTGCACAGCGTGGTCACCAAAGATATTAACTAAATAACGAAACTAGTCTTTGTACAACGAAGACGATGGAGACAAAATGGAACATTGGGGCTCAAATCCTCAACGACGACGGTATGATTATGTACCGAATACTTCCTCAGTGGGAGAAGGATGGGGAAGATATTCGTCTGCGTCTCATTCAAAGAATCGATCTGGAAATTCCTTGCATCGATTCAAGTGAACCATAGACAATCTTACCCTCAATGGCCAGATCATTTACTCGAACTCTATTTCTACTGGAAACAAATCTACTATCTTAGCAGAAATAAATTATTGTTCATTTAATGCATCAGACTGAAGAAGTCAAATGTATATTGCTGCTTTGCACACCTATTATCAACTATAATAACTGTTACGCGATGATAAGATAATCAGGCAAACTAGCAATGAAATATTTTACACAGGCCAAAAAGAAACTGTTTCTTACATCTAGAATTTTAGAATTGATTCTAGCCACAGTTGGGGCGTTGAATCAAAAAGTGAAATCAGTCTTCCTCTATCCGCTCTAATATTTTTGATCATTGTTGTTTTACATGCACTTCTACATGAAATGTGCATTTGTAACTCTGGTTTGTGCACTTCTAAAACACATGTACGAGGATTGGTTCTTGTAGGTTTGCCTTATTGCCGGTCTCCTTTCTAATTACTTTAAGGAATATCCACCAGATGGAGATGGAGGTTACTGTGTGAGCTCTGGCCATATAGGGCTGAGCGAGAATGACGTCGCTTGATCTATGCTGTAGTTTTTTGCACTAGTGCTGTTGAACAGAAAAAATATAAGTTAAAGTAGAAGAAGTTGCGTAAATCACTTTAATGGTTTTTGCTACAGATGCAGAGAATAAACGCTGAAAGGAAACCGAAAACCTGTTGTTGAGTTTGTAAATGCTTTTGCAATAAATCTGTAAAATTGGACAGAAAATTTACGATTGGGGAATACCGGGAAACGAAAACGTCTGAAACAATGGCGACGCCAATACCTGTTGTTTGTGAGGACTGGTGTTGTCCCTCTGATACTAATGACGATGACAGTGATTATGCGGGTATGGCATTAATTCCTCAAGGTTAACCTGGGATGAGTTAATAACGCACCAGGGATCTCAAGCTGTCAAAAAAAGCTTCTGAATTACTGGCTTCCAACAAAAATGTACTGGATCAAGGAACCAAAGTTACCTTTTCCCATACAACAGAAAAGGTATGCTACCCTTCTTGGTCTTGGAATGGTTCATCTGAGGCAAAATATCCCAGATGAGCCATTCCAATTGAAATAAATCTCTACTGTAATTACGTAATAGTTTTAGTTCAACAGAACGTCATGAGAAAATTACTCTTCAAGATATATTCAAACCATTTGTAGAATAAAAGTAAATACTCATTTTGTTTCAAAGAGAAGCGGCAGCATTCACCTAATTTGGACATGAATAGGTTCTCAGATTGTTTACTAGCTTGTGAAGATACTATTTCTTAATATTTCTTCTTGATTTATTTCACAATTAGTTTGTTACCTATAGTAAAACATAATACACAATTTTTTCTTAGTGTCAACTTTTTTACCCATCAACAAGACAAAAAGAACGTAGTCATACCACCAAAACCTCTTCTTACACAGAAGGAGCTCATTTTCAATTGATTGCTGATAACAAAAACGTTACACACGTGTCTCACATACAAAATCTTAAAAGTCAACTGAGCTAACAACTATGCCCAATCTGATTTGGGATGCATACTGTTCTATATAACACAAAATTGTTGTCCAAAATGTTCTAGAATTTCCTTTCTCAAAATGATTATTAGAACGACATCTGGTTTTACAAACAGTGGCGATTTATGCAATAATTATACCTTTTATGGTTACAAAAAAGCGATTTTCGAAAGAAATTTTATATATTCCTATAATAAAATTTAGAAATATAAAAATCCACAACGTTCCAAAATTTGTTTACATAATGCAGTATTAAATTATTATGTCAAGTAGAAATTTTCTGGTGAAGTTAACTGCGGTTTTTGAACACACTGAAGACTATTGTCTGATAAACAATCAATTACGTTTTTCTACAGCTCATATGACACTTGGAATTTTGTTGAGTATATGTCATATACAGGAAAAACTGTATATATGAAATGAAATCCAATAAAAACCTTTAAAGTTAACAATACCTTTTAAATATAGATTACTGTAAAGCGACATCTGTAGGATGACCAGTTTTCATGATGTTATGTCTTCATGGTGTAACCCACACTAAAGAGGTAAACTTGGAAAAAAACAGACTACTATTTCGTAAATACTTCAAAGTATCGTGTACCTATATAAGAGTCGTAAGTCTCATACTTTACGATCTAAATCGGAATAAATGTTAAACAAATGGATGTGGAATCGTATCATTCGGTTTTGCCCAGGCTGGTGTTGTAACGACCTGTTGATCCAAGAAGCCCTTCATTTTTATTTTTTATACTGTCAAGAAGACAAACTCGTGTTTTGCACGAAATTAGTGGACTCCTAGGGAAATGGGTCTTCCTGATTGTTTTCTAGTTGATTTTCTTGTTTCTGTGCACAGCTCAAGGCAAGTTTGAAATTTGTACTAATACACAATGGTAACAAATTTAGTTCAATATCAGCTGCTCCGTCAAGGGAAATGAAATAAGAAGATATAACCGTAGTTTTGCTCTTTGAGAAGATTAAATCTCATCAACATCAATGGATGGTTTGTCTAGAATTATGAACGGTAAACTTTCTCCTTGGTTTGCAATGTGATTCTTGTGACTCTGGAATAGCAGAGACAAAAAACATCACAGTGTTGAAAAAGAACGGCCAAAGAGAGAAAACATGTATGGAGGGAGGAAGAATGTCATTAACGACCCCTTAGCTGAATGAGAGAAAATCATTTGTCGTCCACTGCATATCAAGTTGGGCCTTTTGAAGCAGTTTGTAAAGGCTTTTGATAAGAATTGGTCACGCTTTGCATATATAGGGAAAAATGTCTGAGCTGAGAACGGAAAAATTCAAGCAGGAATATTTGACTATCCACAAATAAGGCAACTCTGCAATATGAAAACTGTCGAGGAACGCTACCAAAGAAGATCGGATATGCCCGTGATTGCAGTTTACTGCTCGAATTTATAAAATGGAACGCTCCATAATACATTCAAGAATGTTATGGAAAAGAAGCTTCCTGAATGTTCAGGGACTGGATGTTATCATCTATGACCTTCTTATTTAGTATAGAATAATATTTATATAATACAATAGTAATATTATTGTTTCATTTTTTATCCATGGACTTATATTAGCACAGTATAACATATATTTCACTAAAAACGTGTATTTTAGAATTTTTAGCTCCTTGGCAAATACTAATGAATTGTTTGAATTCATCCATTGTCGAAGCCCTGTATATCTACAAACCCTGTATATCTGCAAACCACTATGAAATGTTTGGCAGAGGGTACTTCCAACTGAACTAAAGACCGTTTCTTCTCATTCCATAAACGTACGGATTGCGTGAACTATAACTGTTTGTACGCCTTTATACGTGGTGCAGTTAACTGAGTCATTATTCAGAGTAAATACGCAAAATATGTTAGTATGTTGTTTCCAAGACTAGCAATTATACGAAGTACAAAAGTAGCTGAACTTCACTGTTTGAGAAACTCAGCAATACGCTCCTTCCAGTTCAAGTTTTCATCAATATGTAGACCCAAAAATCTGAAGCATTCTACCCTGTTAACTGACACGTGTTCTTGTGCCACGTCTATTGTTGACATTACTCTGTTTATTGTACAGAACTGAATATAGTGCATTATCCCAAAAATTTAGGGAGGTCCAGTTACAGAGAACCAGCTAATAACCCTTTGAATGTCTTCTGATGCTTTCCCTTTAATGACATTTCTTAAAACACAAGCATCATCTGCAAATACGTACCAGTTTTGCGATCAACTTTGATTCCACAAGTAACTGTTGTGCACAGGGACCGAAGACGACAAGGACGGAGAGAAACACAGCATTCAGTCGCATTTCCATTACTTTTCTTACTCTTGCATAGGCGAAGAACTGGCTGCGGTGACGGAGCGGTTCTAGGCGCTTCAATCAGGAACCGCGCTACTGCTACGGTCGCAGGTTCGAATCCTGCCTCGGGCATTGAAGTGTGTGATGTCCTTAGGTTAGTTAGGTTTAAGTAGTTCTAAGTTTTAGGGGACTGATGACCTCAGATGTTAAGTCCCATAGTACTTAGAGCCATTTGAACCATATGTGAAGACGGCTACTTAGAGCCGAATTCTAGATATGCAAATGTAGTAAAACTAATGGGTCGCGAATGATTGCCATGTGACATTTTTTCCTTAAATTCTGCGATCATCCCGTTTCATACCTTCAAAACCTGTTACATCCAAGTATTTTTATGTGTTGACAGATTCCAGTTAAGACTCATTGATATTGTAGTTATAAAATACTGCATTGTTCTCTTTTTGCGAAGTATGTAATTTTGCATTCTTAGTATTTGAAGCAAGTGTCCAGGTGTTGCATCACGCTGAAATTCTATCAAGATTAGACTGAATATCTGTGGACCGTATTTCGGGCAGCTCTTAATTGTAAATAACTATACCATCTACAATAAGTCTGAGGTTACCGTTAATATTTTCTGCACTGTAATTAATTTTCAACATGAACAGCAAGAGCCCCAACGCACTTCCGTGGGGCACAAGGTGTCCCAGGAGAAATGGTTAATATTCACGAATGTCACAGGAACGATCGTTTGAAGCAAAAAACTTCATACAGGCATATGCCCTATTCCGAATGATTTTCGGCACAGAACACATTTAATGTACATCGTTATTTATTTTCTGTGTTCTTCAATAAATTGCCAGCTTCACTCACGTGCAACAGTTAGTAAATATAACATTATTAGCTTAACAAAGTATCAGCTCAAAAATACGTTTTTAGCACATTCATCTCCAAGTATTATCATACACGTCACATCACAGCTGATGTACGGTGCACAATCAGTGTTCGAGTATCCCAGCGCCAACTTCAATGCATTTGTTCACTCTTGGAGTACATGTTGTGTTGCCTGTCAGTGCCTCAGCAAGTTCCCTAATGAGGGTAGCAGCGTCCATGATGCGACCATGCGGTTCATCTCTCGTACATATCTTTCGCTAGTACATCTGAGACTTCATCAAACTCAAAGTCAAAAATCTAATGACGTAATACCTGGCGATTTTAGTGGCCAGTTAATTGGAGTACTACGACCAAACCAGCGACTAGGGAAGTGCGGCTGAGAAGTTTTCTCATACGTCTGGTAAAATGTAGAGGGTTTCCATAATGCTGGAAGTACATTGCAGTTCCTGAGGCCAAGAGAACGTTGTCAAGCTTTCAAGATGCAAACCATTCTGTCTTGTTATTCGCTCTTCTAAACTGATTGAACCTATCAGCATTTTACCGATCGTGTCGCACCAGACAGTATTCGTAAAAAGAACTTGTAAATTGGTTTCCACTGTAGCGTGCAGATTTTCCAGCGGCAGCCGATAATTATTGAGTGTGTTGTTGATTAAGTTCCATATAAACGCGTCTACATGGGATAAAAGTATTAATAGAAGCAAATGACGATTGTCATGTAACCAGTTACAAAATTTAATTACGATGCTATTGTCGCTATTATGAAAATTGTGAAAAGGTAGTATGTAGAATGGAAAATTAACCAGCGAGAGCGAGGCTACGGGCAGCTGCGACAGCGGCGCTTCCCAGGGGAGTGTCACGCCAGAAGACGACTTGGCTGCTCTTTGCCTAGAGGTTGTGCGTGGGTCTGAACCTATGCCCCTCAGACAGACGACAGACGGCGGCTGACGGTGTGATGTCGACTCCCTCCCTGGGTCTCATCATTTGCGGCAGCAGACAGGAACAGCAAGCCAACAGGGCTATGACGCCAAGTCTCACAAAGGACCCAGTGTGGCGGGAAACACAGCCTGGTCTCGAACCATAGGCTGCTGCTGGCGCTGCCCAGTCGTCTGATTGGCCAGTGGTGCTCCAGCATTGTAGTGCGGCTACGCAGCAATTACCAAGTCCCTGACTCGAATAACGTCCTATCCTCAAATTCAGCCCCATTTATACTCCATTACTGCCCATTTGTTCCTCTAAAACCTGGTGTCTAGACACACTGCCCATAACGGAGAGACCTATATCAGTGTAGTGGAAACGACCCAATTGCTACTTCATTATGAATTACCTCGAAGAAAACTGTCTATTGACACACAGTCAACATGATTTTAGAAAAGATCGTTCCTGTGAAACACAACTAGCTCTTCATTCACATGATGTGCTTAGTGCTATTGACAAGGGATTTCAGATCTATTCCATATTTCTGGATTTCCGGAAAATTTTAGACACTGTACCGCACAAGGGGTTTGTAGTGAAATTGCGTGCTGACGGAATATCGTCTCAGTTCGTAGTAATTGACGGAAAGTCATCGAGTAAAACAGATGTGATTTCTCGTGTTCCCCAAGGTAGTGTTATAGGCCCTTCGCTGTTCGTTATCTATATAAACGATTTGGGAGACAACCCGAGCAGTCGTCTTAGGTTGTGTGCAGATGACGCTGTCGTTTATCGACTAATAAAGTCATCAGAAGTTCAAAACAAGTTGCAAAACAATTTAGAAAATATATCTGAATGTTGCGAAAATTGGCAGTTGACCCTAAATAACGAAAAGTGTGAGATCATCCACATGAGTGCTAAAAGGAATTCGTTAAACTTCGGTTACACAATAAATCTGTATAATTTCAAAGCCATAAATTGAACTAAGAGCTTAGGTATTACAATTACGAACAACTTAAACTGGATGGAACACATAGAAAATGTTGTGGGGGAGGCTACCCAAAAACTGCGTTTTATTGGCAGGACACTTAGAAAACGTAACAGAACTACTAAGGAGACTGCCTATACTAAGCTTGTCCGTCGTCTATTAGAACAATGCTGCGCAGTGTGGGATCCTTACCGGATAGGACTGACAGAGTACATCGAAAAAGTCCAAAGAAGGGCAACACGTTTTGTATTACCGCAAAATATGGGAGAGAGTGTCACAGAAATGATACAGACTTTTGAAATAAATCTGTAAAACCTGTACAGACCACTTACGAGTGTGGACTACCGGGAAAGGAAAACGTCTGAAACAAAAGCCACTCCGATACTTGTTGTTTGTGAGGGCTGCTGTTTTCCCTCTGATACTAATGACGATGAGAGTGATTATGCGAGTATGGCATTAATTCCTCAGGGTTTAAACTGGGATGAGTTAATAACCCACCAGAGATCTCAAGCCGTCAAAAGAAGCTTCAGAATTACTGGCTTACAACAAAAATGTACTGAATCAAGGATCCAACGTTACCTTTTGCTATACAACAGAAAAAGTATGCTACCCTTGTTGCTCTTGAAATGGTACATCAGAGGCAAAATATCCCTGATGAGCCATTCCAATTGAAATAAATCGCTACTGTAACTACGTAATAGTTTTAGTTAAACAGAACGTCATGAGAAAATGACTCTTTCAAGATATGATTAAACAATTTGTAGAATAAAGGTAAATACTCATCTTGTTTCAATGAGAAGCGGCAGCATTCACCTAATTTGGGTATGAATAGGTTCTCAGTTTGGTTACTAGATTGTGAAGATACTATTTCTTACTATTTCTTCTTGATTTATTTCACAATTGGTTTGTCACCCATAGTAAAATACAATACACAGTTTTTTCTTAGTGTCAACTTTTTTACCAATCAACAAGACAAAAAAAAGCAGTCTCATCACCAAAACCTCTTTTTAGACAGTAGCAGCTCATTTTCACATGATTGCTGATAACAACAACATTACACACGATGTGTCACATACAAAAGCTTAAAAGTCAACTCAGCTAACAACTATGTCCAATCTGATTTGGGATGCATACAGTTCCATATAACACAAAATTGTTGTCCAAAATGTTGTAGAATTTCCTTTGTCAAAATAATTATTATAACGACATCTGGTTTTACAAACAGTGGCGATTTATGCAATAATTATACCTTTTTATGGTTACAGAAATGCGATTTGCAAAAGAAATTTTATATATTCCAGAAATAAAATTTAGAAAAGGTTCTATGGCTTCAGTACCACATTTTCCTGTTACACCCACTGCAGTCGCTAATGCTTGGTTTTGAAATTCCACATCGGCCTGCAGTTCTCAGCTTATGAAGACCCATTCCTGGCTTTTGGTGCTGACAGGGTACTCGAGTGCGATATTGAGTTCTGCATTGTCTATTACAGCTTTTGTCCTCTTATTTTTCGTCACAGTCCTATTTAATGATGATCTGCGATGGTTACTCAACACACACTTTCCTTCGCATTGTGACTAAGAGGGCGCGTTTCCTCTCTGTCGGTATTCGGTATAAATCTTAGATACGGTGCCTCATGAAACACCAACCACTTCAGCTACTTGAGGGCATTGCATAGGTGCCGTTCGTGATCAAATACAACAGCGCACCCAGCAGGTTTGGCCAGCATCTGCATTTATGTTCAAGAATCCTTTGTATTTCTCGCAGTGCTTCCATGTTTTTGTCCAACACCCGTATATCTACATCCATTGTCGAACCCCTGTATATCTCCATCCATACTCTGCAAACCACTATCAAATGTATGGTAGAGTGTACTTCCACCCGGCCTCTGTGGCCGAGCGCTTTTAGGCGGTACAGTCTGGAACCGAGCGACCGCTACGGTCGCAGGTTCGAATCCTGCATCGGGCATGGATGTGTGTGTTGTCCTTAGGTTAGTTAGGTTAAAGTAGTTCTATGTTCTAGGGGACTGATGACCTCAGAAGTTGCCATTTGTATGCCCTTATACTCGCTGGAGTTAACCTAATCCTGTCCTCTCGATTGTTGTAGGGGAGTTGTAGTATATTCCAAAATTTGTCTACTAAAACTGGTACCTGACACTTTGTATGTAGGTGTCTGCCAGTCCAGTTTCTCCAGAATTTCCGTGACACTGTCCTGCAGATCACACAAACATGTGATCATTGCTGTTGTCTTTCTCTGTATATGTTCAGTACTCTTGTTCGTCCTATTTGGAAAGGATTTACATCACCATCTACATGGCTACTCTGCAATTCACACTTAAGTGCCTGGTACAGGTTTCATCGAACCATTTTCCTACTACTTCTCTACCATTCCACTTTCGAAAGGCACGTGGGAAAAAGGAACACCTAAATCTTTGCGATCGAGCTCAGATTTCTCTTATTTTATTATAATGATCATTTCTCCCTACGTAGGTGGGCGTCAAGAAAAGATTTTCGCGTTTGGAAGAGAAAGTTGGTGATTGAAATTTCGTAAATAGATTTCACCGCAAAGAAAACCGCCTTTGTTTCAGTGACTGCCACCCCAACTCGCGTATCGTATCAGTGACACTCTCACCCCTATTGCGCGATAACACGAAACGAGCTGCCCATCTTTGCACTTTTTCGATGTCCTCCGTCAATCCCACCTGGTAAGGATCTCACACCACACAGCAATATTCCAGCAGAGGACGGACAAGTGTAATGTAGGCTGTCTCCTTAGTGGGTTTGTCACATCTTCTAAGTGTCCTGCCAACAAATCGCAGTCTTTGTTTCGCCTTCCCCACAATATTATCTATGTGGTCTTTCCAATTTAAGTTGCTCGTAGTATTTAGTCGATTCGACAGCCCTACGATTTGTGCGATTTATCGTATACCAAAAATTTATTGGATTTCTTTTAGTACCCATGTGGATGACCTAGCACTTTTCTCAGTTTAGTGCCAATTGCCACTTTTCGCGCCATACAGAAATTCTCTCTAGATCATTTTGTAATTAGAATTGATCGTCTGATGATTTTACTAGACGGCAAATTACAGCGTCATCTGTAAACAATCTAAGGGGGCTGCTCAGATTATCTCCCAGATAATTTATGTAAATCGGGAACAGCAGATGGCCTATGACACTGCCTTAGGGAACGCCAGATATCACTTCTGTTGTTCTCTATGATTTACCGTCTATCACTGCGAACTGTGACACTAGATCAATACTCGAGGAAGGGTCGTATGAGTGTTGTATAAGCAGTCTCATTTGAAGACTAAGTACTTCCTAGTATTCTACCAATGAAACGAATTCTGCGATCTGCTTTGCCTACAGCGCAGCAAATGATATGGAATTATTCAGTTTACAGGGTACGTACATGTGACGACTGTTTACATTAATGAACACATTTATTTTGTCATACTCACTCAACTACATTTAAAAGTATTTCCTTTCTCAGGCTGCCGGCTTTTAAAGAGAAGTTCGCCCATGAAGTAGAACTAGGTTGTCCAGGGAAGATGATTATAATTTTTATTTAAATCTTGCTGCGCTACCTGTTAGATATATTACGTTGTTGTGCAAATGATGAAAAATTTTTTTGCAGCGCATTGAACTCCTTTGTAACGCACTGACTGCTTTAATAATGGGTAATAAAGTACACATTTTCCTATAGTTTTGTAGGTGTGTAAATCACTATTGTGGTTGATTATGTTGTGGCGTAACAAGCTAGCTACGCCACATTGAGAAGGGAGCCGAAAGGCACGCGTACACACACGCCGACTGGCGTCAAGTCTGGAACAGGATAACTATTGAATGGTAGCAAGAAAAGTATGTAGCTGCTTTATACTTAACTTTTAATCTTTGTTGGTTTACAACGTTCTTCTTGAGACATGTATACAATAACTCTCAAAGTAGGTAAGGCTAATGGCGCCTTGCTAGGTCGTAGCCATGGACTTAGCAGAAGGCTATTCTAACTGTCTCTCGGCAAATGAGAGGAAGGCTTCGTCCGTATTGTCGCTAGCAATGTCGTCCGTACAAATGGGCCGAGTGCTATATCGTATCTCGAGACCTGCCTTGTGGTGGCGCTCGGTCTGCGATCACACAGTGGCGACACGCGGGTCCGACATGTACTAAATAGACCGCGGCCGATTTAAGCTACCACCTAGCAAGTGTGGTGTATGGCGGTGACACCACAGATTATATATGACGAATTTGTGACATCACAGTTAAAATGCACAGTTCCTTGAAGAAGTACCTACATGACGACCGTGTGTGAACATCACTTATTATTACTTATTATTCTTACTGCTCGCGTTTGGGCAATCAGTACCTTATTTCTAACTGGTAATGTCCCAAGAAAATTACTACATGAGTCATTATTCAGAGTAAATACGCAAAATATGTTAGTATATTGTTTCCAAGACTAGCAATTATACGAAGAACAAAAGTAGGTGAACTTAACTGTTTGAGAAACTCAGCAACACGCTTCTTCCAGTTCAAGTTTTCATCAGTATGTAGACCCAAAATTCAGAAGCATTCTACCCTGCTTACTGACTCCTGTTCTTGTGCCACGTCTATTGTTGATATTACTCTGTTTATTGTGCAGAACTGAATATACTGTATTTTCCCAATAAATTTAGGAGAGTCCAGTTTCCGAGAATCAGTTAATAACCCTTTGAAAAACATCATTAACAATGTCTTCAGATGCTTTCCCTTTAATGGCATTTCTTAAAACGCAAACATCATCTGCAAAAACCTACCAGTTTTGCGATCAGCTTTGATTCCACAAGGAACTGTTGTGGACAAGGACCGAAGACTACAAGGAAGGAGCCAACCACAGCATTCAGTCGCATTTCTTTTCTTACTCTTGCATATGCGAAGAGCCGGCCGCGGTGGCCGAGCGTTTTTAGACGCTTCAATCCGGAACCGCGCGACTGCTACGTTCACAGGTTCGAATCCTGCCTCGGGCATGGATGTGTGTGATGTCCTTAGGTTAGTTAGGTTTAAATAGTTCTAAGCTCTAGGGGACTGATGACCACAGCAGTTAAGTCCCATAGTGCTCAGAGCCGAGAGAGCTCTTCTAAACTGATTGAACCAATCAGCATTTAACCGATCGTGTCACACCAGTGATCGTAAAAAGAACTTGTAAATTGGGTTCCACTGTAGCGTGCAGATTTTCCTGCGGCCACTGATAGTTATTGAGTGTGCTATTGATTACGTTCCATTTAAACGTGTCTACATGAGCAAAAAGTAATAATGGAAGCAAATGACGATTGTCATGTACCCTGTGACAAAACATAATTACGATGCTATTGTCGGTATTATGAAGATTGTGAAAAGGTAGTATGTAGAATGGGTAAAAGTAACCAGCGAGGGCGAGGACACAGGCAGCTGCGACAGCGGCGCTTCCCAGGGGAGTGACACGCCAGAAGGCGACCTGGCTGCTCTTTGCTCTGCGGTTGTGGAGGCAGTTTTGCGTTGGTGTTAACCCATGCCCCTCAGACAGGCGATAGTCCTGGGCTGACGATGTGACGTCGAGTCCCTTCCTGGGTCTCATCATTTGCGGCAGCATACAGGAACAGCAAGACAGCAGGGCTATGACGCCAAGTCTCACAAAGGACCCAGTGTGGCGGCAGACACAGCCTGGTCTCGAACCATAGGCTGCTGCTGGCGCTGCCCAGTCGTCTGATTGGCCAGTGGTGCTCCAGCATTGTAGTGCGGCTACTCAGCAGTTACCAAGTCCCTGACTCGAATAACGTCCTATCCTCAAATTCAACCTCATTTATACTCCATTACTGCCCATTTGTTCCTCTAAAACCTGGTGTCTAGTCACACTGCCCACAACAGAGAGACCTGCTTCAGTGCAGTGGCAACGACCCAATTGCCACTTCATTATGAATTACCTCGAAGAAAAGTGTCTATTGACACACAGTCAACATGGGTTTAGAAAACAGCGTTCCTGTGAAACACAACTGGCTCTTTATTCACATGAAGTGCTTAGTGCTATTGATAAGGGATTTCAGATCAATTCTATAATTCTGGTTTTCCGGAAAGTTTTAGACACTGTACCGCACAAGTGGCTTGTAGTGAAATTGCGTGTTTAAGGAATATTGTCTCAGTTATGTGACTGGATTTGTGATTTCCTGTCAGAGACGTCACAGTTCGTAGTAATTGACGGAAAGTCATTGAGTAAAACAAATGTGATTTCGCGCGTTCCCCAACGTAGTGTTATAGGCCCTTTGATGTTCCTTATCTATATAAACGATTTGGAAGACAACCTCAGCTGCCGTCTTAACTTCTTTGCAGATGACGCTGTCGTTTATCGAATAATAAAAACATCAGAAGATCAAAACAAATTGAAAAACGATTTAGAAAAAATATCTGAATGGTGCGAAAATTGACAGTTGACCCTAAATAACGAAAAGTGTGAGGTCATCCATATGAGTGCTAAAAGGAATTCGTTAAACTTCGGTTACACTATAAATCTGTCTAATCTAAAAGCCGTAAATTGAACTAAAAGCCTAGGTATTACAAATACGAACAACTTAAACTGGAAGGAACACGTAGAAAATATTGTGGGGAAGGCTACCAAAAGACTGCGACTTATTGGCAGGACACTTCGAAAACGTAACATAACTACTAAGGAGACTGCCTATACTACGCTTGTCCGTCGTCTCTTACAATACTGCTGCGCGGTGTGGGATCCTTACCAGATAGGACTGACGGAGTACAAAAGTTCAAAGAAGGGCAACACGTTTTGTACTATCGCAAAATATGGGAGAGAGTGTCACAGAAATGATACAGAATTTTGGCTGGACATAATTAAAAGAAAGGCGTTTTTCGTAGAGACGGAATCTTCTCACGAAATTACAATCACCAACTTTATCCTCCGAATGCGAAAATATTTTGTTGACAACGTCCCACAGGGAGAAACGATCATCACGATAAAATAAGGGAAATCAGAGTTCGTACGGAAAGATATAGGTGTTTGTATTTTCTGCGCACTATAAGAGATTGAAATATTAGAGAATTTTGATGGTGGTTCGATTAGCCATCTGCCAGGCACTTAAATGTGATTTGCAGAGTATCCTTGTGGATGTAGACGTAGATTCTTTGCTGTGTGGGGCAAATTACCATTGCGCTACGCAACGCTTGCTTCACAACTCACTTACGCATCTATTATTCTGCCTTATTTGTAGACGTAGCTTGGATGATAGCCAGCGCTGTCACTATAATACTCCGTGGAGGCCTCCATGCTACTTTCAGCGCTTACAATAAAGATTTATTACTTTTAGCAGAATTCTGGGTAGTGTCACTACGCAGTGTAGTAGGAGTAATACCACCTATATTTTGGATATATCGGTTTCTCATTCAGAATGTTGTTTGCTTGTGACATGATCGTGTTACGCCTCACGTACGAACAGAAACGTCTACTAGCCCATGTCAGAATTCGACAGTGGCAGCATCGTGAACATTCGAAACTGTGGTTTATCGTTCCGTGATATCACTACTTGCGTTGGTTGGCATCCCACGATTGTCACGCAGATATGGAATTAATGTGTTCAGTAGAATTTTATTCAGCGACCTGAGGGATTGCAACAATCACATATGTCTCGAGCCCGTGGGACATGCATATTCATTCAGCTGTGCAGGATCACAAAGTAAAGTTACATGCAAAGAACCAGGAAATGGGTTTGCTTACTACACGACAAGTATCCACGCGGAGAGTGAGATTACGTCTCGAGCACTACAGACTATCAGTGCAGAAACCATTGCTGCTGCAACCCTTGACACATCAGCAGAGGTAGGTAAGGTGACAACCCTGAACACAGGAGTGGCGCCGTGACACTCTTTCTGCGTATACCATCATGGTTTTTCAGCATTCCCATCGCTGTCATACATGCTCCAATACCTGGTATCATGCTATTCAGGGCCAATGCGTAGAGGAAATGTCTACTTCTGGTTCTCATAGACGGTAACTTGGACAGCAGCCGTTACATTTCCGACTCCTTAAGGCCAGTGATATTGCCTTATATTTGAGGTCTCCAACAGCTGTCAGGTGTCAGGTGTTGCAAGTATGAAGCAAGTAATGGTTTCCCATGAATTAGCATTTCAGCACATAACGTGTCATCTAGCACTGCAGCTGTTTCCTAGCTAGTGGAAGTGGAGCGTTCTGGTTTTGCACAGATATTAATTATACAACGAAACTAATTTTCGTTGAGAGACGAGCAGTAGAAAGAAAGAAGGAAAGTTCAATAGCCAATCATTCTGTTTTCCACTGCGTGGTCACCAAAGATATTAACTAAACAACGAAACTAGTCTTCGTACAACGAAGACGATGGAGACAAAACGGAACGTTGGGGCTCAAATCCTCAATGACGACAATATGATTATGTACCGAATACTTCCTCAGTGGGAGAGGGATGGGGAAGAAATTCGTCTGCGTCTCATTCAAGGAATCGACCTGGAAATTGCTTGCATCGATTCAAGTGAACCATAGACTACCTTAACCTGAATGGACAGATCATTTACTCGAACTCTATTTCTATTGGAAGGAGATCTACTATCTTAGCAGAAATAAATTATTGTTCATTTAATGCATCAGACGGAGGGAGTCAAATCTATATTGGCCCTTTGCACACCTATTATCAACATTAATAACTGATACGCCATTTTAAGATACTCAAGGAAACTAGCAATGAAGTAATTACACAGGCCAAGAACAAACTGGTTTTTTTATATCTAAGATTTTAGAATTGATTTTAGCCACAGTTGGGGCATTGAATCAAAAAGTGAAATCAGGCACCTACTATCCGCTCTTATTTTTTTGATCATAGTTGTTTAACATGCACTTCTACGTGAAATGTGCATTTGTGACTGGTTTGTGCACTTCTAAATCACACATACGAGGATTGGTTCCTGTAGGTTTGCCCTATTGCCGGTCTGCTATCTAATTCGTTCCAGAAATATCCGCCAGATGGAGTTGGAGGTTATTGTGTGAGCTCTGGCCATACAGGGCTGACCGAGGATGATGCCACATGACAGTTCACTTAGGAAACAAGTATGCTGTAAGTTGCACTTGGGTTGTTGAACAGAAATAATGTTAGTTAAAGTAGAATAAGTTGAGTAAATCACCTTGATGGTTTTTGCTACAAATGCAGGGATGAAACGCCGAAAGGAAACCAAAAACCTATAATTGACTTTGTAAAGACTTTTGCAGTAAATCTGTAAAACTTGTACAGAACATTTACAATTGTGGACTATAGGGAAACAAAAACGTCTGAAACAAAGGCCCCTAGGATGCCTGTTTGTTGGGAGGACTGGTGTTGTCCCTCTAATACTAATGACGATGACAGTGATTATGCAGTTATGGCATTAATTCCGTTGGGTTTAAATTGGGATGACTTAATAACCCACTAGAGATTTCAAACCGTCAAAAGAAGCTTCTGAATTACTTGCTTCCAACAAAAATGTACAGGATCAAGGAACCAAAATTGCCTTTTAGCATACAATAGAAAAAGTATGCTACCCCTCCTGCTCTTGAAATGGTTCATTAGATGCAAAATATCCCTGATGATATTGAAATAATTGAAATAAATCTCTACTGTAACTACGTAATAGCTTTAGTACAACAGAACGTCAAGAGAAAATACCTCTTCCAAGATGTGATTAAACAATTTGTAGAATAAAGGTAAATACTCATCTTGTTTCAATGAGAAGTGGCAGCATTCGCATAATTTGGGCATGATTAGGTTCTCACATTGTTTACTAGCCTGTCATGATACTATTTCTCAATATTTCTTCTTGACTTATTTCACAATTAGTTTCTCACCCATAGTAAACCATAATACACAGTTTTTTCTTTGTGTCAACTTTTTACCAATCAACAAGACAAAAAAATGTAGTCTCATCACCAAAACCTCTTTTTACAAAGAAGGAGCCCATTTTCAAATGATTGCTGATAAAAACAACATTATGTACGATGTGTCACACACAAAACCTTAAAAGTCACCTCACCTAACAACTATGTCCAATCTGATTTGGGATGCATACAGTTCTATATAACACAAATTGTTGTCCAAAATGTTCTAGAATTTCTTTGTCAAAATAATTATTACAACATCTGTTTTTACAAACAGCTGTGATATATGCAAAAATTATACCTTTTTACGGTTACAAAAATGCGATTTGCAAATGAAATTTTATATGTTCCTGAAATAAAATTTAGAAATTTAAAAATACACCACGTCCCATGATTTGTTTACACATTGCTGTATTAAATTATTATGTCAAGTGGAAATGTTTCTGGTGAAGGTAACTGCAGTTTTTGAATACACTGAAGACTATGGTATGATGAACAATCAATTACGATTTTCTACAGCTCATATAACATTTGGAATTTTAGTGAATACATGTGATATAGGAAAAAAACTGTAGATATGAAATGAAATCTAATAAAAAGCTTTAAAGTTAACAATTATTTTTAAATATAGGCTTCTGCAAAGTGAAGTCTGTAGGATGACCAGTTTTCGTAATTTTATGTCTTCTTGGTTTAACTCGCACTAAAGAGGTAAATTGGGAAAGAATACTACACTCCTGGAAATGGAAAAAAGAACACATTGACACCGGTGTGTCAGACCCACCATATTTGCTCCGGACACTGCGAGAGGGCTGTACAAGCAATGATCACACGCACGGCACAGCGGACACACCAGGTACCGCGGTGTTGGCCGTCGAATGGCGCTAGCTGCGCAGCATTTGTGCACCGCCGCCGTCAGTGTCAGCCAGTTTGCCGTGGCATACGGAGCTCCATCGC
This sequence comes from Schistocerca serialis cubense, assembly GCF_023864345.2. NCBI lineage: Eukaryota > Metazoa > Arthropoda > Insecta > Orthoptera > Acrididae > Schistocerca > Schistocerca serialis. The sequence continues at coordinate 226,746,417 of NC_064640.1, forward strand.
AGTCTTTAACACTCGTAGCATGCCGCGACAGCGTGGACGTGAACCGTATGTGCAGTTGACGGACTTTGAGCGAGGGCGTATAGTGGGCATGCGGGAGGCCGGGTGGACGTACCGCCGAATTGCTCAACACGTGGGGCGTGAGGTCTCCACAGTACATCGATGTTGTCGCCAGTGGTCGGCGGAAGGTGCACGTGCCCGTCGACCTGGGACCGGACCGCAGCGACGCACGGATGCACGCCAAGACCGTAGCATCCTACGCAGTGCCGTAGGGGACCGCACCGCCACTTCCCAGCAAATTAGGGACACTGTTGCTCCTGGGGTATCGGCGAGGACCATTCGCAACCGTCTCCATGAAGCTGGGCTACGGTCCCGCACACCGTTAGGCCGTCTTCCGCTCACGCCCCAACATCGTGCAGCCCGCCTCCAGTGGTGTCGCGACAGGCGTGAATGGAGGGACGAATGGAGACGTGTCGTCTTCAGCGATGAGAGTCGCTTCTGCCTTGGTGCCAATGATGGTCGTATGTGTGTTTGGCGCCGTGCAGGTGAGCGCCACAATCAGGACTCCATACGACCGAGGCACACAGGGCCAACACCCGGCATCATGGTGTGGGGAGCGATCTCCTACACTGGCCGTACACCACTGGTGATCGTCGAGGGGACACTGAATAGTGCACGGCACATCCAAACCGTCATCGAACCCATCGTTCTACCATTCCTAGACCGGCAAGGGAACTTGCTGTTCCAACAGGACAATGCACGTCCGCATGTATCCCGTGCCACCCAACGTGCTCTAGAAGGTGTAAGTCAACTACCCTGGCCAGCAAGATCTCCAGATCTGTCCCCCATTGAGCATGTTTGGGACTGGATGAAGCGTCGTCTCGCGCGGTCTGCACGTCCAGCACGAACGCTGTTCCAACTGAGGCGCCAGGTGGAAATGGCATGGCAAGCCGTTCCACAGGATTACATCCAGCATCTCTACGATCGTCTCCATGGGAGAATAGCAGCCTGCATTGCTGCGAAAGGTGGATATACACTGTACTAGTGCCGACATTGTGCATGCTCTGTTGCCTGTGTCTATGTGCCTGTTGTTCTGTCAGTGTGATCATGTGATGTATCTGACCCCAGGAATGTGTCAATAAAGTTTCCCCTTTCTGGGACAATGAATTCACGGAGTTCTTATTTCAATTTCCAGGAGTGTATTACATAAATACTTGAAAGTATCGCCTACCTATATAAGAGTCGTAAATAAACTACTTTACGATCCAAATCGGAATTTATGTTTAACAAATGGGTGTTTAATCGTATCTTGCGGTTTTGCCCAAGCTGGTGTCGTAACGTCTTGTTGATCCAGGAAGCCCTTCATTTTTGTTTTTTATACTCTCAAGAACACAATCTCGTGTTTTCCACGAAATTAGTGGACTCCTGAGAAAATAGGTCTTCCTGAATGTTTTCTAGTTGATTTTCTCGTTTCTGTGCACAGCTCAAGGCAAGTTTGCAATTTGTACTAATACACAATGGTAACAAATTTAGTTCAGTGTCTGCTGCTCAATCAAGGGAAATGAAAGAAGAACATAAAAACATAGTTTTTATCTTTGAGAAGATAAAATCTCGTAAACATCAACAAGTGGTTTGTCTAGATTTATGAATGGTAAACTTTCTCCTTGGTTAGCAAAGTGCTTCTTGTGTCTCTGGAATAGCAGAGACAAAACACATTACTGTGTTAGAGAAAATAATGATCTAAGAGAGAAAACATGTACGGAGGGAAAAAGAATATCATTAACGACCCCTCAGTTGGACGAGAGAAAATCATCTTTCCTCCACTGCATATCAAGTTGGGCCTTTTGATGCGATTTGTAAAGGCTTTTGATAAGAATGGGTAACGCTTTGCATATATAGGGAAAAATGTTTGAGGAGTTGAGTACGGAAAAATTAAAGCGGGAATATTTGACGTTCCACAAATAAGGCAACTCTGCATATGAAAACTGCGGAGGTCCGCTACCAAGGAAGATCAGATGTGCACGTGGTGGCAGTTTACTGCTGGAATTTAAAAATGGACCGCTCCCTAATACACTCAAGAATGTCATAGAAAAGAAGCTTCCTAAATGTTGAGGGACTAGACGTTTTCATCAGTGACTTTTTTATTTAGTATAGAATAATATTTATATAATACAATAGCAAAACTATTGTTTCATATTTATCCATGGACTCATATTAAAACAGTATAACAAATAAATCACTAAAATCTTGTATTTTAGAATTTTGAGCTCCTTGGTAAATATTAATTAAATGTTTGAATTCAAGGGATCAAATTCTCAGAAAATCAGCTCAAAACACTCCGGTGTTAAGCAAATAAATAGCACTTTACACGAATATTAATGCTATCCTTTTCACTCAAGGCTAGTTAATGCAATTATTCTAAGCAACATAAAAGTTGGAGCATTTTAAACATTTCATAGAATTTTTAGCCAGCTCATTGTTACACTGATAATAATCTATGTCTTTCCTCGTGAGTATTAACTGTGGTAATGAAGGTTAGAATTGAACGAACATTGAATCAGAATTATTACAAAGGGTCACTGTCTTACTTGAAAGGGCAGGGTGGAAAGAAAATGGTACCGCCCTAGGTGGCCGAGCGGTTCTAGGAGCTACAGTCTGGAACCGCGCGACCGCTACGGTAGCAGATTAGAATCCTGCTTCGGTCATGGATGTGTGTGTTGTCCTTAGGTTAGTAAGGTTCAAGTAGTTCTGAGTTCTAGGGGACTGATGACCTCAGAAGTTAAGTCCCACAGTGCTCAGACCCATTTGAACCAAAGAAATTGGTCATAACCTTGTTCGAGGAGCCATAACATCCTTTGCATGAAATGAGTTAGAGATACATCAGGAAATGTTAATCTTCCTGAACAAGAGTCCAGCGTTTTCGTGCCTGTGCCACGACGCACATAAAATACAATTTGGACTCCAGATGTACTGCAGATATTGTTTATTATCTGTTGTTTGATTCTGCTGAAAGAACAAGTTTTGGGAAGCACTCGAACATGTTGGGTTGGCTACACCAAAATTGGCTACCTCACGTGAACCGGTCAATGCAAAGGCCCTCGTGATAAAATAAAACGTTATAAACTACACAGAGGGTATCCACCGCATTCACCAAATTTCATCACTAAAACCCAGCGAGGTGACGAAGTGGGATGACCCACAAGTCACAGTTAAGAGACCAGTGGTTTGTATCTCAGTCAGTCCATCCACGTGTAGGTTTCCTGCAGTATTCCAAGCATAAGCATAGACTGGATAATGATGAGAAAGAAACCTAAATGTAAATGCAATTACTGAGATTCGAACCACTGCCCTCCTGACTGTGAGCCCTGGGTCTTCCCACTTCGCCACCTCGCTGGGTTTGTGCTTTTGTCTAAAGAGAGGAGTATTCTCCTACACAGAAATTCGGAAGTGATTGCGTATGCGCATGCGCGCGTGTCTTTGTGTGTGTGTGCGCGCGTGTGCGTGTGTGTGTGTGTGTGTGTGTGTGTGTGTGTGTGTGTGTGTGTGTGTGTGTGTGCCTAATGCGGCAAAGGAAAGAAACAGCTTCTAGTCATCAGAGAACGGCGAAATACATGTACTGTGCGGTTTTCAGGGGAATCTTATACCATTGTCCCTGAAAAATATTGGGAACGTCAGGTAGTGATGATGGAAGTGAGTAGTGATCACGTACACTTCATTCCCAATTTGACGATGAAGGCTGAATAATGCTGAGATCTGTCACTGTGGTGGGCAGGGGAGATGCGACAACTCAATCTCTTGGTCACAAACCAGTCCTGGACTATGTGAGCTGTGCGAACAGGAACCATGTCTTCCTGGAACACAGCATCTACATCTACATGATTACTCTGCTGTTCACAAGAAAGTGCCTGGCAGAGGGTTCAATGAACCACCTTCAAGCTGTCTCTCTACCGTTCTACTCTAGAACGGAGCGCGGGAAAACGAGCACTTAAATTTTTCTGTGCGATCCCTGATTTCTCTTAATTTATCGTGATGATCATTTTTCCCTATGTAGGTGGGTGCCAAGAGCATGTTTTCACAATCGGAGGAGAAAACTGGTGATTGAAACTTCTTGAGAAGATCCCATCGCAACGAAAAGCGCCTTTTTTTAACAATTGCCACTCCAATTCACATATCATGTCTGCGGCACTGTCTCCCCAACTTCGCGGTAACACAAAACGAGCTGCCCTCCTTTATACTTTTTCGATGTCATCCGCCAGTCCCATCTGATGCGGATCCCACACCGCACAGAAACATTCCAGAATAGGGCGTACAAGCGTGGTGTAAGCAGTCTGTTTAGAAGACCTGTCGCACCTTCTAAGTGTTCAGCCATTGAACCTCCGGATTTGGTTGGCTCTACCCACAACATTATCTATGTGATCGTTCCAATTTAGGATATTTGTAATTGCAATCCTTTATCATTTAGTTGAACTTACACCCTTCAAATTTGTGTGACTTAACGCGAATCGAAATTTAGCGGATTTCTTTTAGTACTCATGTGAATAACTTCACACTATACATTACTCAGGGTCAATTGCCACTTTCCACGCCATACAGATTCCTTATCTAAATCATTTTGTCGTTCGTTTTGGTCATCTAATGACTTCACAACACGGTAAATAACAGCATCATCTGCAAACAATCTAAGACGGCTACTGAGATTGATCCTACGTCGTTAACATAGATCAGGAACAATAGAAGTTCTGTAACACTTCCTTGGGAAACGCCGGATATTATTTCTGTTTTACTATATGACTTTCAGTCTATTACTACGAACTGTGACCTTTCTGACAGGGAATCAGTTTGATATCCCCTGTCGATAACACTCATTACTTCATTAGTATAAAGAGCTAGTTGTGTTTCGAAAGAATGATATTTTCTGAATTCGTGCTGACTACGTGTCAATAAATCGTTTTCCTTGAGGTACTTCATAAAGTCCGAATATGGTATATGTTCCAAAATCCTATTGCAAATCGGCGGTAGTGATATGGGCCTGTAATTCAATGGATTACTCCTACTTCCCGTTTTGGGTATTAGTGTCACTTGAGTAATTTTCCAGTCTTTAGGTACGGATCTTTCTGGGAACGACGGGTTGTTTCTAATTGCTAAATATTGAGCTATTGTATCAGCATACTCTGAGAGGAACCTGACTGGTATACAATCCGGACCAGAAGCCTTGCTTTTATTAAGTGATTTTAGCTACTTTGCGACACCAAGGATATTTATTTCCATATTTCTCATCTTGGCAGTTGTTCTTGATAGGATTTCAGGAATATTAACTTCGTCTTCCTAGCTGAAGAAGTTTCTGAAAATTATGTTCAATATCTGTTCTTTAGTGGCACTGTCAATAGTGACTTCAGCGTTGTTATCGCGCAGTGAAGGTAGGGGAACTCGGGGCAGAACGGGATAGCGGGGCACAATGGGAAATTGCTCTTTTCTAGACTGCACAGTGTTGCAACCTGCTGTATGGCCATGTAATTATTTCTCCGAATGTAAGGGAAGTGAGGGCAGCCATTCTGATTTAGTTTGAAGTGCGAGATCTAAGTGAATTGTTGTCCGTCACGTTACCGCTTGCGTTGTTCTAACGTTTGGTGAGTTTCAACGCCAGGTAAGTTGTTAATTGCATACCCTAAAATGACACATTCTCTTAAAGTGCATGGTAGTTGTTATACTTTAGTTATTTAATGCATTTAAATACGTTAGTTATTACACTCCATAAAAGTTGTTATCCTCAAAAGTGCTCTTGGGCGGAACGGGACAGGGCAGAATGGGACAGTGTCCCGTTGTGCTACATCATATTTTGATACAAGTAGAAAGCAAACCCAGCCTGGATGTTCATGGATGCCAGACTCTCCCAACTAGCTATGTTCACCGAAAAACTCAGTTTTCCAGATATCGCCCGAGGCTGTCATTCCAATCCCACTAATCTGTCAATATACTCGGTGGACTACAAGACAAAAAGGAAAAACCGTCGTATTAATAGAATCTCCTTATAAGAAGGAACTGCAGAATGCTGTCGCACATAAACTAGGCCTACAGACAGGATGAGGGTGCACAAACATAAACAATGTCTGGACAGAGACGTCAGGTGCAGTGCAACTTAAGGCAAAAATATCAAACTGTACAACCAAAAAAACCGAAGCAGAGGACATCAAAGACCTTAAGGAATATAAAAGGAAGAAGTGATGGAGAAGAGAGAATCAGAGAGACAGGATGCTGAGTGTCTCTTCTGTGGGGACTTCTACACCGTTTCTAATGTGGGCTGGGTCGCATGCCAGAGTGGGCACACAATTCATGTGCTGGCATAGACAGTGAAGATGAAGAGGAAATACTGATTTGTGACTATTGTCGAAAGGGCTAGTGGTTTGGTGGTTATTAAGCATTGTACATTTTTCAGAATGACATTAAAATATTTTCTTATTTTGAAGAATGACTTTTTAATTATTTAAATTACACATTCCTTAGTCTGAATTGCCTGTTATACAACATTTTGTCATAGTTTAATACGATATTCGTAATTCAAATTCAACGTGTATGCAATAATTTAACAAAAAATACCCTTACCCATTCTGCTCGTGGGTGGGGCGGAACGCGCAATATGCAAGACATTCTTCGAAAAATTGTAAAAAATGCAAAATGTATTGTTTTAAGTGATTTTAAAATAAGGTACATTAGGTTACATTACATGGTGTTTTTTTATCACTTTAAGAAGTTTTTCCTTGTGTTCCCTTATTTTATAGAAATTCTTAAACGTTAAGTATCCCGTTCCGCCCCGAGTTCCCCTATTAATTGCGTCTTGCCACTAGTGTGCTTTATGTATCACCAGAATCTCGTTGGGTTTTCTGCCAGATTTAGTGACAGAGTTTCGTTGTGGAAATTATTGAAAGCATCTCGCATTGAACTACGCTCTATATTTCGAACTTCTGCAAAACTTTTCCAGCCTTGGTTATTTTGCGTTCTTTTAAATTTGGCATGCATTTTTCGCTGTTTCTTCAACAGTGATCTGATCCGTTTTGTGTACCATGGGGGATCAGTACCATCATTTATTAATTTATGTGGTATGTATCTCTCAATTGCTGTCGATATTACCTTTTGGAAATCATTCCACAACTTTTCTACACATACATGATCAGATCGGAAGGGGTGTAGACTGTCTTTTAAAAAGGCGTTAAGAGCATATTTATCAGTTTTTTAAATAGATATACTCTGCGTTTCTTTTTGATGATTGTAGAAGTCATGGTATTCAGACTAACAACTATTGCCTTGTGGTCGGTAATCCTTGTATTCGTCACGATACTCACTATTTGTCCAGGATTATTTGTTGCTAAGATGTCAAGTACGCTTTCGCACCCGTTTACGCTTCGAGTTGGCTTATGAACTAACTGCTCAAAATAATTTTCTGAGAAAGCATTCAATACAATTTCGGATGATGTTCTATGTCAGCTGCCTGCTGTAAACGTATAATTTTTCCAGCAAATCGAGGATTGATCAAAGTCACCACCGACTATAATTGTATGAGTGGGGTACGTATTTGAAATGAGAATCAAGTTTTCTTCGAACTGTTCAACAACTACATCTTCTGAGTCGGAGGGTCGGTAAAGGGGCCCAGTTAATAGTTTAGTCCGATTGTCAAGTATAACCTCTACCCATACTATTTCGCAGGAACTATCTATTTCAATCTCACTACAGTCAACTACTTCTGACAGCAGTAAATACTCAGCCACCAATTGTATTTAATCTACCCTATCTGAAAACTGTTAGACCTTTAGAAAAAATTTATGCTGAACTTGTTTCCGGCTTTAGCCAGCTTTCTGTACCTGTAACTATTTGATCTTCAGTGCTTTCTATTAGGACTCGTAGCTCTGGTTCTATTTCACCACCGCTACGCCAATTTACAACTATAATACCGATTGCTTCTACAACTAACTTACTGTTTTCTACCTGCTCCCTCTTAGACGGACGCCCTTTCTGTGGTTCCCTGAGGCCCATTAACCTAAAAAACCGCCCAGTCCCTTCCACACAGTCCCCGCTACCCGTGTAGCAGCTTCCTGTGTGTAGTGGACTCCTGAGCAATTAAACAAAACCCAGAAACCCACCACCCGATGGCGCAAATCAAGGAATCTGCAGCGTACACCGTCACAGAACCACCTGAGCCTCTGATTCACACTCTCCACTCGGCTCTGCATCAAACGACCACAGTCCATTCTACCGACGATGCTGCAGATCACTATTGGAGAACAAATATTGTACCATGAAATGGATCTGATCAGACAAAATTGACACACAATCCTAGGCAGTAATATGACCTTGCAGAGTAACCATGGGGTCCAAGGAATACCACGGTATAGCTGAATAAATCATCACCAAACCCTCGCCATTTTTCGCTCTTGGCAGCATGCTGTCTGTATCGTAGGCTTGGAACATGCATATGCCAGACATTAACTCGCGCAGCAATTGGGAACAGTGTAAAACAAGACTCAGCCAACCAAACGACTTTTTTCCATTGTTCCATATTTAAGTTTTTATGGCTTCAGCACCACGTTTTCCTGTTACACCCATTCCAGTCGCTAAAACTTGGTTTCGAAATCACACATCAGCCTGCAGTTCTCTGCTTATGAAGATCCCTTCTTGTAGTTTTGGTGCTGACAGTTTACTCGAGTGCGAAATTGAGTTCTGCAGTGATTATTACAGCTTCTATCCTCTTATTTTTCATCACAGTCCTCTTCAATGATAATCTCCAGTGGTTACTCAATACACACTTTCGTTCGCATTGTGACTTAGAGTACGCGTTTCCGCTCTGATTGTATTCAGTATAAATCTTTGATACGGCGCCTCATGAAACACGAACCACTTCAGCTACTTGGTAACAGAAGCAAATACCATAAAAATACCGCGAATCTGGCCATTTATGAATTCACTTACCTCTGACATAACACACTTACAGCTGCACAGAACACGCATTGAGGGCATTGCACAGGTGCCGTTCGTGATCAAATACAACAGCGCACCCAGCAGGTTTGGCTAGCATCTGCATTTATGTTCAAGCATCCTTTGTATTTCTCGCAGCGCTTCCATGTTTTTGTCCAACACCTATATATCTGCATCCAATGTCGAACACCCTGTATATCCACATCCATACTCTGCAAAGCACTATGAAATGTATGGTAGAGGGCACTTCCAAACGAAATAATTACTGTTTCTTCTCCTTGCATTCGCGTACGGTTTTCATGAAGAATGACGTTTGTACGCCTCTATACGCGCTGCAGTTAAGCTAATCCTATCCTCTGGATCCCTGTAGGGGCGTTGTAGAATATTCCAAAATTCGTCTCCTAAAACTGGTTCCTTACACTTTGTATGTAGATGTCTGCCAGTCCAGTTTCTCCAGAATTTCCGTGACACTGCCCTGCAGATCAGACAAACCTGTGATCATTGCTGTGTCAGTTCTCTGTATACGTTCAATACTCTTGTTCATCGTATTTGGAAAGGATTACATACACTAGTGCAATATTCTAGGAAGTGTCATATGAGTGTTTCGTAAGCAGTCTCCTTTGAAGACTGAGTACATCCTAGTATTCTACCAGTGAAACGAATTCTGCGATCTGCTTTGCCTACGGTTGAGCAAATGATATGGAATTATTCAGTTTACAGGGTACGTATATATGATGACTGTTTACGTTACTGAACCCATTATTTTTTTTCCTACTCACTCAACTACATTTAAAAATATTTTCTTTCTCAGGCTACCGGCTTTTAAAGAGAAGTTCGCCCATGAAGTAGAACTGGGTTGTCCAGGGAAAATGATTAAATTTTGCTGCGCTACCTGTCAGACGTAGTACCTTATTGTGCAAATGATCAAAAAAATCTTTGCAGCGTATTGAACTCCTTTGTGAGTCATTGAAAGCTTTAATAATGGGTAATAAAGTTCACTTTTTCCTCTATTGTGTAAATGATTAAAAAATTCTTTGCAGCGTATTCAACTTCTTTGTGAGTCACTGAAAACTTTAATAATGGGTAATAAAGTTCACTTTTTTCTTTAGTGTTGCAGGTGAGTAAGGCACTATCATTCTCTAATTGTGGTAGATTATTTATGAGGAATTTGTGACATCACAGTTAAACTGCGCAGCACCTTGAAGAAGTAACTACATGTCGACCGCGTGTGAACATCACTTATTATTACTTATTATTCTTACTGCACGCTTTTGGGCAATCAGTACCCTATTTCATGCTGGTAATGTCCCACAAAAATTACTACATGAGTCATTATTCAGAGTAAATACGCAAAATATGTTAGTATGTTGTTTCCAAGACTAGCAATTGTACGAAGAACGAAAGTAGCTGAATTTAACTGTTTGAGAAACTCAGCAACACGCTTCTTCCAGTTCAAGTTTTCATCAGTATGTAGACCCAAAAATCTGAAGCATTCTACCCCGTTTTCCGACTGCTGTTCTTGTGTCACAGCTATTGTTGATATTACTCTGTTTATTGTACACAACTGAATATAGTGTATTTCCCCAAATATTTAGGGAGAGTCCAATTTCCGAGAACCAGTTAATAATCCTTCGAAAAACATCATTAATAAAGTCTTCTGATGCTTTCCCTTTAATGGATTTCTTAAAACACAAGCATCATCTGCAAAAACGTACCAGTTTTGCGATCAAGTTTCATTCCACAAGGAACTGTTGTGCACAGGGACCGTAGACTACAAGGAAGGAGACAAACACAGCATTCAGTCGCATTTCCATTACTTTTCTTACTTTTGCATATGCGAAGCGCCGGCCGCGGTGGGCGAGCGGTTGTAGGCTCTTCAATACGGAACCGCCCCACCGTTCGAATCCTGCCGTGGCATGGATGTGTGTCAAGTCCTTAGGTTAGTTAGGTTTAAGTAGTTCTACGTTCTAGGGGACTGACGACCTCAGATATTAAGTCCCATAGTGCTCAGAACCATTTGAACCATATGTGAAGACGGCTACTTAGAGCCGAAATCTACATATGCAACAGTAGTAAAACTAATGGGTCGCGAATGGTTGCCGTGTGTCTCTTCTTCCTTAAATTCTGTGATCATCCCATTTCATTCCTACAAAACCTGTTGCATCCAAGTATTTGTATGTGTTGACAGATTCCAATTAAGACTCGTTAATATTTTAGTTATAAAATATTACAGTGTTTTCTTTTTGCGAAGTGCATAATTTTGCATTCTTAGCACTTGAAGAAAGTGTCCAGGAGTTGCAACACTCTGAAATTCTGTCGAGATTAGACTAAATATCTGTGGACCGTATTTCTGGCAGCACTTATTGTAAAGAACTACACCATCTACAAAAAGACTGAGGTTACCGTTAATATATTCTACACTGTCATTAATATTCAACATGAACAGCAAGGGCAGCATCACACTTTGCTGGGGATCAGGGTGTCCCAGGAGGAATGGTCAATATTCAGGGATGTTTCAGGAACGATCGATGGAAGCGAAAAGCTTCATACAGGCATATGCCCTATTCCAAATGATTTTCGAGACAGAACACATTTAATGTACATCGTTATTTATTTTCTGTATTCTTCAATAAATTGCCACCTTCACTCATTTACAACAGTTAATAAATATAACATTATTAGTTTAACAAAGTATCAGCTCAGACATATGTTTTTTAGCACATTCATCCCCAAGTATTATCGAACACGTCACATCACAGCTGATGTACGGTGTACAATCAGTGTTCGAGTATCCCAGCGCCAACTTCAACACATTTGTTCACTCTTGGAGAACATGTTGCGTTGCCTGTCGAGTGCCTCAGCACATTCCCTAATGAGCGATGGAGAGTCCATGATGCGAACACGCAGTTCATCTCTCGTATATATCTTTCGCTTGTACATCTGATACTTCATCAAACCTCAAAGTCAAAAATCTAATAACGTTATGTCTGGCAATCTTAGCGGCCAGTTAATTGCCCTACCACAACCAAACCATCGACTAGATAAGTGAGAAGTTTTCTCATACGTCTGGTAGAATGTAGAGGGTCTCCATAATGCTGGAAGTTCATTGCAGTCCGAGAGGCCAAGCGAATGCTCTGAAACTTTCAACATGCAAATCATTCTGTGACTGGATTTGTGATTTCCTGTCAGAGAGGTCACAGTTCGTAGTAATTGAGGGAAGGTCATCGAGTAAAACAGATGTGATTTCTCGCGTTCCTCAAGGTAGTGTTATAGGCTCTTTGCTGTTCCTTATCTATATAAACGATTTGGGAGGCAATCCGAGCAGCGGTCTTAAGTTGTTTGCAGATGATGCTGTCGTTTATCGACTAGTAAAGTCATCAGATGATGAAAACAAATTGCAAAACGATTTAGAAAAAATATCTGAATGATGCGAAAATTGGCAGTTGACCCTAAATAACGAAAGGTGTGAGGTCATCCACATGAGTGCTAAACGGAATTCGTTAAACTTCGGTTACACAAGAAATCTGTCTAATCTAAAAGGCGTAAATTCAACTAAAAGCTTAGGTATTACAATTACGAACAACTTAAACTGGAAGGAACACATGGATAATGTTGTGGGGAAGGCTACCCAAAGATTGCATTTTATGGGCAGAACACTTAGCAAATGTATGAGAAATACTAAGGAGACTGCCTATACTACGCTTCTACGTCGTCTTTTAGAATACTGCTGCGCCGTGTGGGATTCTTACCACATAGGAGTGACGGAGTACATCGAAGAAGCTAAAAGAGGGGGAGCACGTTTTTTGTCATCGCAAAATATGGGAGAGAGTGTCACAGAAATGATACAGAATTTTGACTCGACAAAATTAGCGGAAAGGCTTTTTTCGAAGCGGTGGAATCTTTTCACGAAATTCAGGTCTACAACTTTCCCCTCCGAATGCGAAATTATTTTGTTGACATCGACCTACATAGGGGGAAACAATCACCACGATAAAATAAGTGAAATCAGAGCTCATACGGTAAGATATAGGTATTTGTTCATTCCGCACGCTATACGAGATTGGAATAATAGAGAATTGTGATGGTGGTTACATTAGCCATCTGCCACGCACTTAAATGTTATTTGCAGAGTATCCTCATAGAAGTAGATGTAGATTCTTTGCTGCGAGCGGCAATTTACCATAGCGCTAAGCTATACTTGCTTCATAAGCCACTTACGCATCTATTATTCTGCCTTATTTGTCGACGTAGCATGGCTGGTGGCCAGCGCTGTCACTATAATTCCCCGTGGTGGCCTCCATGCTACTCTCAGCGCTCACAAGAAAGATTTATTACTTTTACCAGAATTCTGGGTAGTGTCACTACGCAGTGTAGTAGGAGTAATACCACCTACATTCTGTATATATGGGTTTCTCATTCAGAATGTTGTTTGCTTGTGAGATGATCTTGTTACGCCTCACGTACGCACAGAAACGTCTATCAGGACGTGTCAGAATTTGAGAGTGGCAGCATCGTGAACAATCGAAACAGTGGTTTATCGTTCCGCGACATCACTACTTCCGTTGGTTGGCATCCCTCGATTGTCACGTGATATGGAATTAATGTTATCAGTAGATTCCTATTCAGCGACATGAGCGATCGCAACAATCACATATGTCTGGAGCCCGTGGGACATGCATATTCATTCAGCTGTGCAGGATCACAAAGTAAAGTTACATGCCAAGAACCAGGAAATGGGTTTGCTTACTACACGACAAGTATCCACGAGAAGAGTGAGGTGACGTCTCGAGCACTACGGACTATCAGTGCAGAAACCATTGCTGCTGCAACCCTTGACACATCAGCAGAGGGAGGTAAGGTGACAAACCTGAACACAGGAGTGCCGCCATGTCACTCTTTCTGCGTATACCATCATGGTTTTTCAGCTTTCCCATCGCTGTCATACATGCTCCAATACCTGGTATCATGCTATTCAGGGCCAATGCGTACAGGAAATGTCTACTTCTGGTTCTCATAGCCGGTAACTTGGACAGCAGCCATTACATTTCCGACTCCTTAAGGCCAGTGATATTGCCTTATATTTGAGGTCTCCAAAACGTTATGTTTCAGTAAGACGATACAAGAACGCATGTAAGCACACTGTCCAAACCTACCTCTACACAGAGGGTGTACAACTGTAGTCCTGGCCAACACGTTCTCCAGATCTCTCGCTCATTGAATACATTTGGTCACGGGTTGCCAAGAGACTAGGATGCTTGCTTGCACTTGACACTACGATTGCCATGTAACTGAAACAGTATAGCGTGCGGCACCCATACCTCTCATACAAGCTCAGTTCAACTCAATGCTCAGCCAAATTGGAGCTATCGTTGCTGCCAGAACTGGCAATTCTGTGTACTACTTGGGCCACTCATATTAATGTGACAACCTGACAAAAGCCTGAATGACCACCTTTTGCAGTGTGAGATGTTCAGAATGAGTCAGTGAGGTTCTAGGGGTACAGAGAGGGATGTGGAGTCACGCCGACTCCAGCACCATTACCAGCTGAACTAAGTTTCTCGGTTGAGGCTCCATGGTGGGGTCGAGCTAGTCCCACAGATACTCAACTAGGTTCAATCCAAGGAGGTTGGTAGCCAGGAGACAGCAGTATACTCATCCTGGTACTCCTCAAAACACGCACATACACTGCAAGATATGTGACATGATGCTTTGTCCTGCTGGTAGGTGGCATCATGTCAAGGAAAAACAAAATTCATGTAGGGGGCAGATGGATATAAGTATTTAGTTGAAATATTGTGCCTCCAGTATGATGAGATTACCCAGGGAATGCCACTGAAAACATTGCCCAAATCATAACGCTCCCTCCTGTTTGCATGGTGTTTCCTTTCAGACATTCCTATGGAACATAATACGTGATTCATCTGAAAAGGAGAGCTGTCGAGACACTCAGTAGCCGCCAGTTTAAGTATTGGAGGAGACACTGTTACCACAGTGCACATGGACAGATTACAAAAATGGCCATTTCGGAAATACTTCCCCGTTGAACATAAAGCCAATGATAATACCCTTTTGGGCATCACATACATCACTCCATTTCCACATTGCGATAATAACTGCACTGTTTTCAGCATCCCCCCGACACTACTGGTGCTCTCACCTGTCACCTCAAATCTTTGAGTGGTTATTGCATGTTGACGTCGAACATAGGCGGTGGCCCATTAATGTTACTGGACCGTGTAAAATTCGGAACCTGTATTCTTCCAAATCACCTACAGATTTATTCACGTATTCTTTCTACTACAATGTATAGGCACTATGAGTAAAATGTCATTACTTTCTATCCTGCCTGGTGAGCACTTTCAATAACCAGCAATGTATTTTCGATCGTTCTTACAGTGTGCTATAAGGGTGTCATCAACTGTTACCACTGGCGGATTCTGATTTCTATTCGAAAACAATGTTTGCATATATCTCCACAGCTGTCAAATGATGCAAGTATAAAGCAAGTAATGGTTCCCCATGAATTGGCATTCAGCACATTACGTGTCATCTACCACTGCAGCTGCTTCCTAGCCAGTGGAAATGTAGCGTTCTGGTTTTGCTCAGATATTAATTATACAACAAAACTAATTTTCGTTGAGAGTAGAGCAGTAGAAAGAAAGAAGGAAAGTTCAATAGCCCATCATTCTGTTTTGCACAGCGTGGTCACCAAAGATATTAACTAAACAACGAAATTAGTCGTCGTACAACGAAGACGATGGAGACAAAACGGAACGTTGTGGCTCAAATCCGCAACGACGACGGTATGATTTTGTACCGAATACTTCCTCAGTGGGAGAAGGATGGGGAAGAAATTCGTGTGCGTCTCATTCAAAGAATCGTCCTGGAAATTGCTTCAATCGATTCAAGTGAACCATAGACAACCTTAATCTGAGTGGCCAGACAATTTACTCGAACTCTGTTTCTACTGGAAACAAATCTACTATCTTAGCAGAAATATATTATCGTTCATTTAATGCATCAGACTGTGGAAGTCAAATCTACATTGGACCTTTGCACACCTATTATCAACATTAATAACTGTTAGGCCATTTTAAAATACTGAGGGAACCTAGCAATGAAGTAATTACACAGGCCAAGAACAAACTGTTTTTTTTTATATCTAGGACTTTAGAATTGATTGTAGCCACAGTTGTGGCGTTCAATCAAAAAGTGAAATCAGTCATCCAATATCTGCTCTTATTTTTTGATCATTGTTGTTTAACTAGCACTTCTACATGAATGTGCATCTGTAACTCTGGTTTGTGCACTTCTAAATCACATGTACGAGGATTGGTTCCTGAAGGTTTGCCGTATTGCCGACCTGCTTTCTAATTAGTTCCAGGAATATCCACCAGATGGAGTAGGAGGTTATTGTGTGAGCTCTGGCCGTACAGGGCTGACCAAGGATGATGCACATGACAGTTCAGTTAGGAAACATCTATGCTGTACGTTTTTGCACTTGTGTTGTTGAACATAAATAATATAAGTTAAAGTAGGAGAAGTTGCATAAATCACCTTGGTGGTTTTGGCTACATATGCAGAGAATTAACGCTAACAGGAAACCAAAAACATATTAATGACTTTGTAAAGACTTTTGAAATAAATCTGTAAAACTTGTACAGAACATTTATGATTGTGAACTACTGCGAAACCAAAACGTCTGCAAAAAAGGCCACTTCGATACCTGTTGTTTGTGGCGACTGGTGTTGTCCCTCTGATACTAATGACGATGACAGTGATTATGGAGTTATGGCATTAATTCCTCTGAGTTTAAACTGGGATGACTTAATAACCCACCAGAGATTTCAAGCCATTAAAAGAAGCTTCTGAATTACTCGCTTCCAACAAAAATGTACTGAATCAAGGATCCAAAGTTACCTTTTACCATACAACAGAAAAAGTATGCTTCCCTTCTTGCTCTTGAAATGGTACATCTGAGGCAAAATATCCCTGATGAGCCATTGCAATCGAAATAAATCTCTTCTGTAACTACGTAATAGTTTTAGTAGAACAGAACATCATGAGAAAATTACTCTTCCAGAATGTGGTTACACAATTTGTAGAATAAAGGTAAATACTCATCTTGTTTCAATGTGAAGCGGCAGCATTCGTCTAATTTGTTTATGAATAGGTTCTCAGATTGTTTACTAGCTTGTGAAGATACTATTTCTTAATATTTATTCTTGTTTTATTTTACAATTAGTTTGTCACACATAGTAAAACGTAATACACAGTTTTTTGTTAGTGTCAACTTTTTTACCAATCAACAAGGCAAAAAAACATAGTCTCATCACTAAAACCTCTTTTTACACAGAATGAGCTCATTTTCACATAATTGCTGATAACAACAACATTGCACATGATGTGTCACATACAAAAGCTTAAAAGTCAATTCAGCTATCAACTATGCCCAATCTGATTTGAGATGCATACAGTTCTATATAACACAAAATTTTTGTCCAAAATGTTCTAGAATTACCTTTGTCAAAGTAATTATTATAACGATATCTGTTTTTACAAACAGTGGTGATTTGTCCAAATATTATACCTTTTTATGGTTACAAAAATGCGATTTGCAAAAGAAATTTTATATATTGTTGAAATAAAATTTGGGAATATAAAAATCCAGCATGTCCCAAGATTTGTTTACATATTGCGGTATTAAAATATTATGTCAAGAGGTAATTTTCTGGTGAAGTTAACTGCAGTTTTTGAACACACTGAAGACTATTGTCTGATAAACAATCAACTACGTTTTTCTAGAGCTCATTTGACATTTGGAATTTTGGTGAGTACATGTCATATACGGGAAAAACTGTATATATGAAATGAAATCCAATAAAAACCTTTAAGGTTAACAATGTTTTTTAAATATAGACTTCTGTAAAGTGAAATCTGTGGGATGACCAGTTTTCATAATTTTATGTCTTCATGGTTTAAGTCGCACTAAAGAGGTAAATTTTTAAAGAATACTACTTCGTAAATACTTCAAAGTATTGTGTAACTATATAAGAGTCGTAAATCTCATACTTTACGATTTAATCGGAATAAATGTACATCAAATTGATGTGGAATCGTATCTTTCGGTTTTGCCCAGGCTGCTGTCGTAACGTCTTGTTGATCCAGGAAGCCCTTCATTTTTATTTTTTATACTCTCAAGAAGACAATCTCGTGTTCTGAACGAATCTGTGGACTCCTGAGGAAATGGGCCTTACTGAATGTTTTCTAGTTGATTTTCTTGTGTTTGTGCACAGCTCAAGGCAAGTTTGAAATTTGTACTAATACACAATTTAACAAATTTAGTTCAATGCCAGCTACTCCCTCAAGGGAAATGAAATAAGAACATAAAACCATAGTTTTGATCTTTGAGAAGACTAAGTCTCATAAACATCAATGAATAGTAAACTTTCTCTTCTTGTGACTCTGGAATAGCAGAGAAAAAACACATCACAGTGTTGGAAAAGAACGACCAAAGGGAGAAAATATGTTCGGATGGAGGAATAATGTCATAACGACCCCTTCGTTGAATCATATCAAGTTGGGCCTTTTGAAGCAGTTTGTAAAGTCTTTTGATAAGAATGAGTCACGGTTTGAATATATAGGGAAAAATGTCTGAGCCGAGAACGGAAAAATTCAGGCACGAATATTTGACGATCCACAAATAATGCAACTCTGCATATGAAAACTGTCGAGGAACGCTACCAAGGAAGTTCGGATATGCACGTGATGGCAGTTGACATTCAAGAATGTCATGGAAAAGAAGTGTCCTAAATGTGCAGGGACTGGATGTTGTCATCAATGACTTTTTTATTTAGTATAGAATAATATTTACATAATACAATAGTAAAAGTATTGTTTCATTTTTTATCCATGGACTTATAAGAAAACAGTATAACATATATTTCACTAAAATCTTGTATTTTAGAATTTTGGCCTCCTTGGCAAATATTAATGAATTGTTTGAATTGAGGGCATCAAATTCTTAGAAAATCAACTCAAAACACTCCAGTGTTACGCAAATAAATAGCATTTTACACGAATCTCAATCCTATCGTTTTCAGTCAAGACTAGTTAATGCAATTATAGTAAGAAACTTAAAAATAGTAGCATTTTAAACATTTCATACGATTTTTTGCCAGGTAATTGTTACACTGATAATAATCTATGTCTTTACTCGTGAGTATTAACTTTTGCTCTGTGGTCTGTGGTAATGAAGGTTAGAATGTAGCGTACCTTGAATCAGAATTATTACAAAGAGGCACTATCTTACTTGAAAGGACAGTTTAGAAAATTGGTCATAACCTTGTTCAAGGAGCTGTAATATCATTTGCATGAAATGAGTTAGAGAAACATGAGGAATTGTTAATCTTCCTGAACGAGAGTCCAGTGTTTCCATGGCTGCACCACATCGTACTTAAAATACAATGTGGAATGCTGATGTGCTGCTATTATTTTTTATTATCTGTTGCTGGATTCTGCTGAAAGAACAAGTTTTGAAGTACTCGAACATGTAGGGTTGGCTACACCAAAAATAGCTACCTCACATGAACTTGCCAATGCGAAGGCTGTCTTGATAAAAGAAAACCTTATAAACTACACAGAGCGCATCCATAGCATTCACCAAATTTCATTAATAAAACCCAGCGGGGTGACGAAGTGGGATGACCCAGAAGTCACAGTTAGGAGATCAGTGGTTTGTATCTCTATCAGTCCATCCACATTTTGGTTTCCTGCAGTTTTCCAAGCATAAGCTTGGATAGGAGACTGCTGAGAAAGAAACCTAAATGTGGATGGCCTGACAGAGATTCGAACCACTGCCCTCCTGACTGTGAGTCCTGTGTCTTCCCACTTCGCCTCCTCGCTGGGTTTGTACTTTCGTCTAAGGAAAGGAGTATTTTCCTACACAGATATGTGGACGTGATTACGCATGCGCGCGTGTCTGTGTGTGCGCGTGTGCGTGTGTGTGTGTGTGTGTGTGTGTGTGTGACTGTGAGGTCGTATTCATGTGCTCGGTGGAAGGCGGGCTGGGGCGACGGTAGCAGACACGCGAACGCGTACCTCCAGCAACGTTACGACGCTTTCTCGTGTGTCGGATAGCCAGATGACGGATTTACTACCGTTCCTGTTCCCTTGAAAAATCTTATAGTACTCAGCCATTTCTGCAGAAGCAGAGAATGAATGAGGAACTTCGTAACTAGGTTATTTCTAGCACTAGTCTATATCTACATCTACAGGGCGTCGACACAAATATGGAACAACGTAAAGTACAACATCTTACCACGCCTAACGCGGCGAAGGATAAAACAGTTTCTACTCATCACAGAACGGCGAAATACAGATTCTGTGCGGTTTTCACGGGAAACTTATACCATTGTCCCTGAAAAATATTGGGAACGTCAGGTAGTGATGATGGAAGTGAGTATTGATCACGTACACTTCATTCCCAATTTGACGATGAAGGCTCAAAAGTGCTGAGATCTGTCACTGTGGTGGTCAGGGGAGATGCGACAACTCATTCTCTTGGTCACAAACCAGTCCTGGACTATGTGAGGTGTGCGAACAGGAACCATGTCTTCCTGGAACACAGCATCTACATCTATATGGTTACTCTGCTGTTCACAAGAAAGTGCCTGGCAGAGGGTTCAATGAACCATCTTCAAGCTGTCTCTCTACCGTTCCACTCTCAAACGTTGCGCGGGTAAACGAGCTCTTAAATTTTTCTGTGCGAGCCCTGATTTCTCTTATTTTATCGTGATGATCATTTGTCCCTATGTAGGTGGGTTTTCGCAATCGGAGTAGCAAACTGGTGATTGAAATGTCGTCAGAAGATCCCATCGCAACAAAAACACCCTTTGTTTTAATGATTGCCACTCCAATTCACGTATCATGTCTGCGGCACTATCTCCCCAACTTCGCGATAATACAAAACGAGCTGCCCTCCTTTATACCTTTTCGATGTCATCCGCCTGTCCCATCTGATGCGGTTCCCACACCGCACAGAAACATTCCAGAACAGGGCGGACAAGCGTGGTGTAAGCAGTCTCTTTAGAAGACCTGTCGCACCTTCTAAGTGCAGCATCATCTGCAAACAATCTAAGACGGCTACTGAGATTGTTTATTATGTCGGTAATACAGATCAGGAAAAATAGAGGGCCTATAACACTACCTTGGGGAACGCCGGATGATATTTCTATTTTACTTCATGTCTTTCCGTCTATTACTACGAACTGTGACCTTTCTGACAGGAAATCACGAATCCAATTGCGCAACTGATGCGATGTTCCATAGCCACGCAGTTAGGTTAGAAGACGATTGTGAGGAACGGTGTCGAAATCCTTCTGGAAACTTAACAATATGGACTCAATTTGAAATCCCCTGTCGATAGCTCTCATTACTTCATGACTATAAAGAGCTAGTGTGTTTCAAAAGAACGATATTTTCTGAATCCGTGCTGACTACGTGTCAAAAATGGTTCAAATAGCACTGAGCACTATGGGACTTAAAAACTGAGATCATCAGTCCATTAGAACTTAGAACTTCTTACACCTAACTAATCTAAGGACATCACACACATCCATACCCGAGGCAGGAGTCGAACCTGCGACCGTAGCGGTCGCGCGGTTCCAGACTGAAGGGCCTACAACCGCTTGGCCACAGTGGAAGGCGTCTACGTGTCAATAAACCGTTTTCTTCGCGGTACTTCATAATGTTCGAATACAGTATATGTTTCAAAACCCTACAGCAAATAGACGTTAGTGATATGGGCCTGTAATTTAACGGATTACCCGTGCTTCCTGTTTTGGGTATTGGTGTCACTTGAGTAATTTTCCAATCTTTAGGTACGGACTTTCTGTGAGCGAGCGGGTGTATATAATTGCTAAATATGGAGCTATTGTATCAGCATACTCTGAGACGAACCTGACTGGTATACAATCTGGACTGGAAGCCTTGCTTTTATTAAGTGATTCTACCTGCTTTGCGCCTGTGGGGATATCTATTTCTATGTTTCTCATCTTGACAGTTGTTCTTGATTGGAATTCAGGAATATTTACTTCGTCTTCTTTGTTGAAGGAGTTTCGGAAAATTGTGTTTAATAACAATGCTTTAGTGCCACTGTCATTAGTGACTTCACCGTTATCGCGCAGTCAAGGTATTGATTGCGTCTTGCCACTGGTGTGCTGTATGTATGATCTGAATTTCTTTGGGTTTTCTGCCTTATTATTTGTCCAAGATTATTTAATGCTAAGAGGTCAAGTATGCTTTCGCAACCATTTATCCTTCGAGTTGGCTTATGAACTAATTGTTCGAAATAATTTTTTGAGAAAGACCAGTACAATTTCGGATGACGTTTTATGTCTGCCGCCAGTTTTAACGTATAATTTTTCCAGCATATCGAGGGTAGATTAAAGCCACCACCGACTATTACTGTATGAATGAGGTACCTATTTTAAATGAGACTCAAGTTTTCTTTGAACTGTTCAGCAACTGTATGTTCTGAGTCGGTGGGTTGGCAAAACGACCAAATTAATAAATGGTTCTAATGGCTCTGAGCACTATCGGACCTAACATCTGAGGTCGTCAGCCCCCTAGAACTTAGAACTACTTAAACCTAACTAACCTGAGGACAGCACACACATCCATGCCCGAGGCAGGATTCGAAACTGCTACCATAGCGGTCGCGCGGCTCCAGACTTAAGCGCCTAGAACCGCTCTTCCACGGCGGCCGGCCCCAATTGATAGTTTAGTCAAATTGTCAAGTATAACCTCTACCCATACTATTTCGCAGGAACTATGTATTTCTATTTCACTACAAGGTAAACCACATCTGACAGCAATAAATACTCCACCACCAATTGTATTTAACCTATCCTTTCTGGAAACTGCTAGATCGTTAGAAAAAATTTCTGCTGAACTTGTTTCTGGCTTTAGCCAGCTTTCTGTACCTATAACTATTTGAGCTTCAGTGCTTTGTATTAGGGCTTGGAGCTCTGGTTCTTTCCCAACTCAGCTACGACAATTTACAACCACAATACCGATCGTTTCAACATCTAACTTACTGTGTTTTACCTGCCCCCTTTTAGACGGACGTCCTTTCTGTGGTTCCTTGAGTCCCACTAATCTCAAAAAATAGCCCAGTCCCTTCCGCACAGCCCCCGCTACCCATGTAGCAGCTCTTGCTGTGTATAGTAGACTGCTTACCTATTAAGCGGAACCCGGAAACCCACCACCCGAAGGCGCAAGTCAAGGAATCTGCAGCCTGCACCGTCACAGAACCGCCTGAGCCTCTGATTCACACCGTCCACTCGGCTCTGCACCGGTACATCGACGATGCTGCAGGTCACTATTGGAGACCAAATATTGTACCATGAAATGGATCTGATCATACAAAATCGACACACAATGCTTGCCAGTAATATGACCTTGCAGAATAACCATGGGGTCCAAGGAATACCAGGGTATGGCTGATCGAATCATCACCGAACCCTCGCCATGTTTCGCTCTTTGCAGCAAGCTGTCTGTATCGTAGGCTTGGGACATGCATATGCCAGACATTAACTCGGGCAGAAATTGGAAACAGTGTAAAACAAGACTCAGCCAACCAAATGACTTTTATTCCATTGCTCCATATTTAAGGTTTTGTGGCTTCAGTACCACATTTTCCTGTTACACCCACTGCAGTCGCCAATGCTTGGTTTCGAAATTCCACATTGGCCTGCCGTTCTCTGCTTATGAAGACCCCTTCCTCTGGTTTTGGTGCTGACAGTGTACTTCAGTGCGACATTGAGTTCTGCAGTGACTATTATAGGTGTGGTCCTCTTATTTTTCGTCACAGTTCTCTTCAGTGATCATTTGCGATGGTTACTCAACACGCACTTTCGTTCGCATTGTGACTAAGAGGGCGCGTTTCCGCTATCTTTGTATTCGGTATAAACCTTTGATATGGTGCCTCATGAAACACTAACCACTTCAGCTACTTGGTAACAGAAGCAAATACCACAAAATCAACAACAATCTGTCCATTTATGAATTCACTTACCTCTGACATAACACACTTACAGCTACACAAAACACTCTTCTGACCACGACTGACACGTGCAACGCATTGAGGGCATTGCACAGGTGCCGTTCCTGATCAAGTACAACAGCGCACCCAGCAGGTTCGGCTAGCATCTGCAGTTATGTTCAAGAATGCTTTGTATTTCTCGCAGTGCTTCCATGTTTTTGTCCAACACCCGTATATCTACATCCATTATCGAAACCCTGTATATCTACATCCATACTCTGCAAACCACTATGAAATGTATGGTAGAGTGTACTTCCACCCGGCCTGTGTGGCCGAGCGGTTCTAGGCGCTACAGTCTGGAACCGCGCGACCGCTACGGTCGCAGGTTCGAATCTTGCATCGGGCATGGATGTGCGTGACTTCCTTAGGTTAGTTAGGTTTAAGTAGTTCTATGTTCTAGGGGACTGATGACCTCAGAAGTTAAGACCCATAGTGCTCAGAGCCATTTAAACCATTTGGTAGTTCCAACTGAACTAATTAGGGTTGCTTCTCCTTCCATTCACGTACATTCGAGAAAAATGACTGTTTATACGCCTTTATACTCTCTGTAGTTAACTTAATCTTGTCCTCTCGATCCCTGTAGGGGCGTTGTAGTATATTCCAAAATTCGTCAACTAAAACTAGTTCCTGACACTTTGTATGTAGGTGTCTGCCAGTCCAATTTCTCCAGAATTCCTGTGACACTGTCCTGAAGATCAAACAAACATGTGATCATTGCTGTTGTCTTTCTCTGTATATGTTCAGTACTCTTGTTCGTCCTGTATGGAAAGGATTTACATCACCATCTACATGGTTACTCTGCAATTCACACTTAAATGCCTGGCAGAGGTTTCATCGAACCATTTTCATACTACTTCTCTACTATTCCACTCTCGAATGGCGCGGAGAAAAAGGAACACCTAAATCTTTCCGATCGAGCTCTAATTTCTCTTATTTTATTATAATGATCATTTCTCCCTACGTAGGTGGGTGTCAAAAAAAGATTTTAGCGTTCGGAAGAGAAAGTTGGTGATTGAAATTTCGTAAATAGATTTCGCCGCCAAGAAAACCGCCTTTTATTTTCAGTGACTGCCACCCCAACTCGCGTATCGTATCAGTGACACTCTCACCCCTATTACGCGATAACACGAGACGAGCTGCCCTTCTTTGCACATTTTTGATGTCCTCCGTCAATCCCACCTGGTAAGGATCTCACACCACGCAGTAATATTCCAGCAGAGGACGGACAAGTGTAATGTAGGCTGTCTCTTTAGTGGGTTTGTCACATCTTCTAAGTGTTCTGCCAACAAAGCGCAGTCTTTGTTTCACCTTCCCCACAATATTATCTATGTTGTCTTTCCAGTTTAAGTTGCTCGTAGTATTTAGTGGAATTGACAGCCCTTAGATTTGTGCGATTTATCGTATACCCAAAATTTATTGGATTTCTTTTAGTACCCATGTGGATGACCTCGAACTTTTCTCTGTTTAGTGCCAATTGCTACTTTTCGCGCCATACAGAAATTCTCTCTAGATCATTTTGTAATTAGAATTGATAGTCTGATGATTTTACTACGTGGCAAATTATAGCGTCATCTGCAAACAATCTAAGGGTGCTGCTCAGATTATCACCTAGATCATTTATGTAAATCAGGAACAACAGAGGGCCTATGGCACTGCCTTGGGGAACACCAGATATCACTTCTGTTGTACTCGATGATTTACCGTCTATCACTACGGACTGTGCCACTAGAGCAATATTCTAGGAAGGGTCGTATAAGTGTTGTGTAAGCAGTCTCCTTTGAAGACTGAGTATATCCTAGTATTCTACCAATGAAACGAATTCTGCGATCTGCTTTGCCTACAGCGCAGCAAATGATATGGAATTATTTAGTTTACGGTACGTATATATGACGACTACTTACATTAATGAACACATTTATTTTGTCATATTCACTCAACTACATTTAAAAATATTTCCTTTCTCAGGCTACCGGCTTTTAAAGAGAAGTTCGCCCATGTAGTAGAACTGGGTAGTCCAGAGAAAATGATTCTAATTTATATTTAAATCTTGCTATGCTACCTGTCAGACATAGTACGTTATTGTACAAATGATCAAAAAAATTGTTGCAGGGCATTGAACTCCTTTGTGGACCACTGACTGCTTTAATAATGGGTAATAAAGTACATTTTTCCTATAGTTTTGTAGGTGTGTAAATCACTATTCTTCTCAAATTGTGATGGATTATTTATGACGAATTTTACTAGCGAATATATGTATTGTGACAATACAGTTAAAATGCACAGTTCCTTGAAGCAGTATCAACATAACGACCGCGGGTGAACACCACATATTATTCTTACTGCTCGCTTTTGGGCAATCAGTACCTTATTTCAAACTGGTAACTTTCCAATAAAATTATTTCATGAGTCATTACTCAGAGTAAATACGCAACATATGTTAGTATGTTGTTTCCAAGACTAGCAATTATACGAAGTACAAAAGTAGCTGAACTTCACTGTTTGAGAAACTCAGCAATACGCTTCTTCTAGTTCAAGTTTTCATAAGTATGCAGACCCAAAAATTTGGAGTATTCTACCCTGTATACTGAGTCCTGTTCTTGTGCCGCGTCAATTGTTGATATTATTCTACTCATTGTACAGAACTGAATATAGTGCATTTTCACAAAAATTTAGGGATAGTCCAATTTCACAGAACCAGTTAATAAGATTTATAAAATCATCATTAACAATGTCTTCTATTGCTTTCCCTTTAATGGCATTTCTTAAAACACAAGCATCATCTGCAAAAACGTACCACTTTTGCGACCAACTTTGTTTCCACAAGAAACTGATATGCACAGGAACCGTAAACTACAAGGAAGGAGAGATACACAGCACTCAGTCACATTTGAATAGCTACTATTCCTCTTGCATATGTGGAGACGACTACTTAGAGCCGAAATCTAGAAGAGCAAGAGTAGTAAAACTAATGGGTCGTGAATGATTGCCGTGTGTCTGTTCTTCCTGAAATTCTACGATCATCCCGTTTGATACCTACAAAAACTGTTATATCCAAGTATTTTTATGTGTTTACAGATTCCAATTAAGACTCGTTGATATTGTAGTTATAAAATACTACATTGTTTTCTTTTTGCGAAGTGCGTAATTTTGCATTCTTAGCACTTGAAGAAAGTGTCCAGGTGTTGCGTCACTCTGAAATTCCATCAAGATTAGACTGAACATCTGTGGACCGTATTTCAGGCAGATCTTAATTGTAAATAACTACACCATCTACAAAAAGTCTGAGGTTACCATTAATATTTTCTGCACTGTCATTAATATTCAAGATGAACAGCAAGGGCAATATCACATTTTCCTGGGGAACAGGGTGTCCCAGGAAGAATGGCCAATATTCAGGGATGTTACAGTAACGATTGTTTGAAGAGAAGAACTTCATACAGACATATCTACATCTACATACATATTCCGCAATCTACCATACGGTGCGTGGCGGAGGGTACCTCGTACCACAACTAGCATCTTTTCTTCCTGTTCCACTCCCAAACAGAACGAGGGAAAAATGACTGCCTATATGCCTCTGTACGAGCCCTGATCTCTCTTATCTTATCTTTGTGATCATTTCGCGAAATGTAAGTTGGCGGCAGTAAAATTGTACTGCTGTCAGCCTCAAATGCCAGTTCTCTATATTTCCTCAGTAGCGATCCACGAAAAGAACGCCTCCTTTCCTCTAGAGACTCCCACCCGAGTTTCTGAAGCATTTCCGTAACACTCACGTGATGATCAAACCTACCAGTAACAAATCTAGCAGCCCGCCTCTGAATTGCTTTTGTGTCCTCCCTCAATCCGACCTGATAGGGATCCCAAACGCTCGAGCAGTACTCAAGAATAGGTCGTATTAGTGTTTTATAAGCGGTCTCCTTTACAGATGAACCACATCTTCCCAAAATTCTATCAATGAACCGAAGACGACTATCCACCTTCCCCACAACTGCCATTACATGCTTGTCCCACTTCATATCGCTCTGCAATGTACACCCAAATATTTAATCGACGTGACTGTGTCAAGCGCTACACTACTAATGGAGTTTTCAAACACTGCAGGATTCTTTTTCCTATTCATCTGCATTAATTTACATTTATCTATATTTAGAGTTAGCTGCCATTCTTTACACTAATCACAAATTCTGTCCAAGTCATCTTGTATCCTCCTACAGTCACTCAACGACGACACCTTCCCGTACACCACAGCATCATCAGCAAACAGCCGCACATTGCTATTCACCCTATCCAAAAGATCATTTATGTAGATAGAAAACAACGGCGGACCTACCACACTTCCCTGGGGCACTCCAGATGATACCCTTACCTCCGATGAACACTCACCATCGAGGACAACATACTGTGTTCTATTACTTAAGAAGTCTTCGAGCCACTCACATACTTGGGAACCAATGCCATATGCTCGTACCTCGTACCTTAGTTAGGAGTCTGCAGTGGGGCACCGAGTGAAACGCTTTCCGGAAGTCAAGGAATATGGCATCCGTCTGATGCCCTTCATCCATGGTTCGCAGGATATCATGTGAAAAAAGGGCGAGTTGCGTTTCGCAGGAGCGATGCTTTCTAAAGCGGTGCTGATTCATGAACAGCAACTTCTCTGTCTCAAGGAAATTCATTATATTCAAACTGACAATATGTTCGAGAATCCTGTAACAAACCGATGTTAAGGATATTGGTCTGTAATTTTGAGGATCCATCCTTCTACCCTTCTTATATACAGGCGTCACCTGTGCTTTTTTCCAGTCGCTCGGGACTTAACGTTGGGCAAGAGATTCGCGATAAATGCATGCTAAGTAAGGAGCCAATGCAGTAGAGTACTCTCTGTAAAAACCGAATTGGAATCCCATCAGGACCTGGCCATTTATTTATTTTCACCCCATTCAGCTGCTTCACAACGCCAGGGATGTCTATCACTATGTCCTCCATACGGGAATCTGTACGAGACTCAAACGGCGGTATGTTTGTACGATCCTCCTGCGTGATAGATTTCCCAAATGCTAAATTTAAAATTTCAGCTTTCGTTTTGGTGTCTTCCGTTGCCAGGCCAGACTGATCAGTGAGTGACTGGATGGAAGCCTTCGACCCGCTTACCGATTTTACGTACGACCAGAATTTCCTTGGGTTTTCAGCAAGATATTTTGCTAAGGTATGACGGTGGTAGTGGTTGAATGCTTCACGCATCGCTCTTTTTACAGCAGCACGAATCTCTACTAACTTTTGCCTGTCCCCATTCTCCCGATCGTTCTTGTATCGCGAGTGCAACTGCCTTTGCTTCCTGAGCATTCTCCGAATTGCGCTGTTAAACCACGGTGGGTCTTTTCCGTCCGTAACCCACTTTTTCGGCACATACTTGTCCAATGCGTTATTTACAATGTGTTTAAAATTTGACGATAATTCTTCCACGACCATCGTATCGGAAGTAAATGAAGTCGATTCATTTACTAAGTGGAATGCTAACAACTGCTTAATTGCTCTTTCTAGTAAGACTACCCTCCTAGCCTTCTTGACCTACTTTTTAACTTTCGTAACCATAGTCGTAATGACAACATCATGAGCACTAATCCCCGTCTAGACACTGACACCGTCGATGAGGTCTGGTCTGTTCGTGGCTACCAGATCTAAATTACTTCCATTACGCATTGTCTGTCGATTTAGCTGCTCAAGACACTTTTCGGATAATGTGTTCAAAAGTAATTCACACGACGGCTTGTCTGTACCACCTGTAATGAATCCATAGACATCCCAGTCTATACTAGGTGGGTTGAAGTCGCCTCCGACTATTATAGCATGATTTGGGTACTTCTGCAATACAGAATGTCTAATCTGTCTTTCCGATACACGTTCCAAACCTCACTGAATGTTTCAGAACTTCCTATCTCAGGGTTCAGCCAGCTCTCAGTCCCGAGAATAATTTGCGAGCCACAGGCTTCCTTGAGGGCAGTAAATTCAGGAACTTTATTCCGAACACTCTGAAAATTTACTGCTAGTACCTTGATAGCTGAAGTGTCTTTACACTGAGCGCGTCTTGATTTCCCTGCATGCACGTCGACTGGTGAGTGTTCATCAGGACACCTCGCACTAGTGCCTAGCCTAAAAAATACCCACGTGCACGCCACAAGTACTGTGCTACCCAAGTAGCCGCTTCCTTTGTGTAGTGCACCCCTGACCAATCTAGGGGCGTCCTACAATTCCCCACCCAATAGCGCAAGTCTAGAAATCTGCAGCCAAGACCGTCACAGAGTCAACGAAGCCTCTGGTTGAGATCCTCCACTCACCTCCAAACCAACGTCCCCGATCCGCTTTGGGAACAATGCTGCAAATAGAGAGCTCTGCTTGCACCCCACGTGCGAGGCCAGCGGTCTTCATCATATCCGCCAGCCGCCTGTACGCACTGAGGATCGCCTCAGAACCCAAGCGACAGGCATAATTGGTGCCGACGTGAGCACACGTGAGCACACAGCACGCAGACACCCTATCCATCCTACTGCTAATATCTAACGACTCCGCGAATTTGTACTCTACGGCTGTCAATAAGCAATATTACTCCTCTCAAATACGGGAATACGCAAGGATTTTATGTAATTAAATATGCAAGCGCACAAACACTCGGAAAGAAATTAAGAATCAAACTACAAAACAAATATCAAAGCTAAACATGCGACTCGCTACTGCACTGCTGCAGCGCTAATGCTTCACCAGCAGCTGCTCAAGGCTCACTGACCTATGTCAAAAGCGCACTGGCTGACCAAAACAAACAACTGCGCGAATTAATACTCTACGGCTATCAATAAAGGCAACGGCCTTGCCGCAGTGGATTACGCCGGTTCCCGTGAGATCACCGAACTTAAGCGCTGTCGGGCGTGACCGGCAGTTGGATGGGTGACCATCCTGCCGCCATGCGCTGTTGCCATTTTTCGGGGTGCACTCAACCTCGTGATGCTAAATGAGAAGCTACTCGACCGAATAGTAGCGGCTCCGGTCAAAGAAAACCATCATAACGACTGGGAGAGCGGTGTGCTGACCGCATCCTCAACCGAAGATGACACGGCGGTCGGATGGTCCCGATGAGCCACTTGTGGCCTGAAGACGGAGTGCTTGCTTTGCTATCAATAAGCAATATTACTCCTCACAAATACGAGAATACGCAAGGATTTTATGTATTTAAATATGCAAGCGCACAAACATTCGGAAAGAAATTAAGAATCAAATTACAAAACAAATATGAAAGCTAAATATGCGCTACTGCACTGCTGCTGCACTGATACTTCACCAGCGGCTGCTCAAGGCTCACATATGCCCTATTCCGAATGATTTTCGAGACAAAACACAATTAATGTACATCGTTATTTATTTGCTGTATCCTTCAATAAATTGCCAGCTTCACACATGTACGCATGTACAACAGTTAGTTAAAATAACAATATTCGTTTAGCAAAGTATCAGTTTAAAAATATGTTATTTAGCACATTCATCTCCAAGTACTATCGTACACGTCACATCACAGCTGATGTACGGTGCACAATCAGTGTTCGAGTATTCCACCGCCAACTTCAATGCATTTGTTCACTCTTGGAGAACATGTTGTGTTGCCTGTCTGACTACCTCAGCACGTTCCCTAATGAGGGCAGCAGTGTCCATTATGCGCCCAAGCAATTTATCTCACGTATTCATCTTTTGCTTGTACATCTCAGACTTCATTCAACCTCAAAATCAAAATGGCGTAAGGTCTGGCTATTTTAGTGGCCAGTTAATTGCACTACCACGACCAAACCAGCGACTAGGAAAGTGCGGCTGAGAAGTTTTCTCATACGTCTGGTAAAATGTAGAGGGTCTCCGTAATGCTGGAAGTACATTGCAGTCCGTGAGGGCAAGAGAACGCTCTCAAGCTTTGAACATGAAAATCATTCTGTCTGTTTATTCGCTCTTCTAAAATGCGTGAACCTATCAGCATGTTACCGATCGTGTCACACCAAACAGTGATTGTAAAAAGAATTTGTAAATTCTTTTCCACTGTAGCGTGCAGATTCTCCTGCGGCCACCGATAATTATTGAGTGTGTCGTTGATTACGTTCCATATAAACGCGTCTACACGAGTAAAAAGTACTAATGGAAGCAAATGACGATGGAACCAGAGGCACTTGCGACAGCGGCGCTTCCCAGGGGAGTGAAATGCCAGAAGGAGACCTGGCTGCTCTTTGCTCAGCGGTTGTGCGTGGGTCTCAACCCATGCCCCTCAGGCAGGCGACAGACGGCGGCTGACGGTTTGACGCCGAGTCCCTCCCTGGGTCTCATCATTTGCGGCAGCAGACAGGAACATCAAGCCAGCAGGGCTAGGACGCCAAGTCTCACAAAGGACCCAGTGTGCCCGCAGACACAGCCTGGTCTCGAACCATAGGCTGCTGCTGGCGCTGCCCAGTCGTCTGATTGGCCAGTGGTGCTCCAGCACTGTAGTGCGGCTACTCAGCAATTACCAAGTCCCTGACTCGAATAACGTCCTATCCTCATTTATACTCCATTACTGCCCATTTGTTCCTCTAAAACCTGGTGCCTAGTCACACTGCCCATAAGAGAGAGACTGCTTCAGTGCAGTGGCAACGACCCAATTGCTACTTCATTATGAATTACCTCGAAGAAAACTGTCTATTGACACACAGTCAACATGGGTTTAGAAAAGATCGCTCCTGTGAAACTCAACTGGCTCTTTATTGACAAGGGATTTCAGATCGATTACTTATTTCTGGTTTTCCGGAAAATTTTAGACACTGTACCTCACAAGCGGTTTGTAGTGAAATTGCATGCTTATGGAATATCGTCTCAGATATGTGACTGGATTTGAGATTTCCTGTCAGAGAGGTCACAGTTCGTTGTAATTTACGGAAAGTCATCGAGTAAAACAGATGTGATTTCTCGTGTTCCCCGAGGTAGTGTTATAGGCCCTTTGCTGTTCCTTATCTATATAAACGATTTGGCAGACAACCTGAGCAGCCATCTTACGTTGTTTGCAGATGACACTGTCGTTTATGGACTAATAAAGTCATCAGAAGATCAAAACAAATTGCAAAACGATTTAGAAAAAAATCTGAATGGTGCGAAAACTGGCAGTTAACCCTAAATAACGAAAAGTGTGAGGTCATCCACATGAGTGGTAAAAGGAATTCGTTAAACTTTGGTTTACAATAAATCTGTCTAATCTAAAAGCCGTAAATTCAACTAAAAGCCTAGGTATTACAATTACGAACAACTTAAACTGGAAGGAACACATAGAAAATGTTGTGGGGAAGGGTACCCAAAGACGGCGTTTTATTGGCAGGACACTTAGCAAATGTAGCAAAACTACTACGAATGTCCGTCGTCTTTTAGAATACTGCTGCGCGGTGTGGGATCCTTACCAGAAAGGACTGACGGAGTACATCGAAAAAGATGAAAGAAAGGCAATACGTTTTGTATTATCGCAAAATATGGGACATGTTCCACATCCACGAGGATCTCCTCAGCACGGATCTATCAAAAGAAAAAATTATATAATCTAAAGAAAAGAGTGTCACAGTAATGATACAGAATTTTGGCTGGACAAAATTAGAAGAAAGGCGTTTTTCGTAGCGACGGAATCTTCTCACGAAATTATAATCACCAACTTTTTCCTCCGAATGTGAAAATATTTTGTTGACACCGACCTACATAGGGAGAAACGAACACCCCGATAAAATAAGGGAAATCAGAGCTCGTACGGTAAAATATAGGTGTTTGTTCGTACCGCACGCTATACGAGATTGGAATAATAGAGGATTGTGATGGTGGTTAGATTAGCCCTCTGCCAGGCACTTAAATGTTATTTGCAGAGTATCCTCATAGATGTAGATGTAGATTCATTGCTGCGTGGGGCAATTTACCATTGCGCTAAGCTATACTTGCTTCACAACTCACTTACGCATCTATTATTCTGCCTTATTTGTCGACGTAGCATGGCTGATGGCCAGCGCTGTCACTATAATACTCCGTGGTGGCCTCCATGCTACTTTCAGCGCTTACAATAAAGATTTATTACTTTTCCAGATTTCTGGGTAGTGTCACAACGCAGCATAGTAGGAGTATTACCACCTACATTATGTATATATGGGTTTCTCATTCAGAATGTTGTTTGCTTGTGAGATGATCGTGTTACGCCTCACATACGAACAGAAACGTCTACCAGCACATGTCAGAATTTGAGAGTGGTAGCATCGTGAACAATCGAAACAGTGGTTTATTGTTCCGCGATGTCACTACTTGCGTTGGTTGGCATCCCACGATTGTCACGTGATATGGAATTAATGCGATCAGTAGATTCCTTTTCAGCGACATGAGCGATTGCAACAATCACATATGTCTGGAGCCCGTGGGACATGCATATTCATTCAGCTGTGCAGGATCACAAAGTAAAGTTACATGCCAAAAACCTGGAAATGGGTTTGCTTACTACACAACAAGTATCGACGTGGAGAGTGAGGTGACGTCAGTGCAGAAACCATTGCTGCTGCAAGCCTTGACACTGCAGCAGAGGGAGGCAAGGTGACAACCCTGGACACAGGAGTGGCACTATGACACTCTTTCTGCGTATACCATCATGGTTTTTCAGCTTTCCCATCGCTATCATACATGCTCCAATACCTGGTATCATGCTATTCAGGGCCAATGCGTACAGGAAATGTCTACTTCTGGTTCTCATAGCCGGTAACTTGGACAGCAGCCCTAACATTTCCGATTCCATAAGGCCAGTGATATTGCCAATTATTTGAGGTCACCAAAACGTTATGTTTCAGCAACACGATGCAAGACCGCATGTAACGACACTGTCCAAACCTACCTCTATACAGAGGGTGCACAACTGTAGTCCTCGCCAACACGTTCTCCAGATCTCTCGCCCATTGAATACGTTTGGTCACGGGACTACGATGCTTGCACTTGACACTTCGATTGGCATGTAACTGAAGCAGCATAGCGTGCTGCACCCATACCTCTCATACAAGCTCAGTTCATCTCAATGCTCAGCCAACTGGAGCCATTGTTGCTGCCAGAACTGGCAATTCTGTGTACTGCTTGGGCCACTCTTATTAATGTGACCACCCGACAAAAGTCTGAATGACCACCTTTAGCAGTGTGAGATGTGCAGAAGTAGTCAGTAAGGTTCTAGGGGTTCAGAGAGGGATGTGGAGTCATGCCGACCCCACCACCATTGCCAGCTGATCTACGTTTCTCGGTTGAGGCTCCATGGTGGGATCGAGCTAGTCTCACAGATTCTCAACTAGGTTCAATCGAGGGAGGTTGACAGCCAGGGGAGAACAGTGTAGTCATCCTGGTGCTCCTCGAAACACGCAACACATACATTGCAACCTATGTGACATGATGCTTTGTCCTGCCGGTCGGTGGCATCATGTCAAGGAAAAACCAAATTCATGTAGGAGACAGATGGATATAAGTATTTTGTTGAAATATTGTGCCTCCAGAATAATGAGATTATCCAGGGAATGCCACTGAAAACATTGCCCAGATCATAACGCTCTCTGCTGGTTGCAGGGTGTTTCCTTTCAGACATTCCTATGGAACATAATACGTAATTCATCTGAAAAGGACAGCTGTCGAGACACTCAGTGGCCGTGAGTTGAAGTATTGGCGTGCAAATTACAGCCTTTGCCTCAGATGAATAGCAGTCAGCATGGGTGCATGAACCAAACACCTGCTCCAGGGCTCATACACAACGAAGTTCGCTGAACAGTAGTTGAGGAGACACTTTTTCTACCTTCTTGGGTCGTACTTTAAACACAGTTGCACATAAATTACAAAAATAGCCGTTTCGGAAATACATCCTCCCTTGGCCCGAATGCCAATGATCATACCCTTTTCGGCATCATATAAATCACTCCATTTCCACATCCCCCCCACACTGCTGCTGGTGTCACATATCACCTCAAATCTCTCAGTGGTTACTGCATGTTGACGTCGAACATAGGCGGTGGCCACATTAATGTTACTGGACCGTGCAAAATTCGGAACCTCTATGCTTCCAAATCACTTACAATTTTATTCACGTATTCTTTCTACTACACTGTATAAGCACTACAAGTAAAATGTTATTATGTTCTATCCGTCCTGGGGAGCAGTTTCATGGCCAGCAATATATTTTCGATCGTTCTTACAATGTGCTACAAGGATGTCATCAACTATTACCACTGGCGGATTCTGATTTCTATTCCAAAACAATGTTTGCATATATCTCCACAGCTGTCAGGTGTTGCAAGTATGAAGTTAGTAATGTTTTCCCACTAATTAGCATTTCAGCACGTAACGTGTCATCTAGCACTGCAGCTGTTACCTAGCTAGTGGATCTGGAACGTTCTGGCTTTGCTCAGATGTTAATTATACAACGAAACTAATTTTCGTTGAGAGAAGAGCAGTAGAAAGAAAGGAGGAAAGTTCAATAGCCCATCATGCTGTTTTGCACAGCTTGATCACCAAAGATATTAACTAAACAACGAAACTAGTCTTCGTACAACGAAGACGATGGAGACAAAACGGAATGTTGGGGCTCAAATCTTCAACGACGACGGTATGACTATGTACCGAATACTTCCTCTGTGGGAGAAGGATAAGGAAGAAATTCGTCTGCATCTCATTCAAAGAATCGTCCTGGAAATTGCTTCAATCGATTCAAGTGAACCATAGACAACCTTAATCTCTGTGACTACATCATTCACTCGAAATCTATTTCCACTGGAAGCAAATCTACTATCTTAGCACAAATAAATTATTATTCATTTAATGCATCAGACTGAAGAGGTCAAATCTATTTTGGCGCTTTGCACACCTATTATCAACATTAATAATTGTACATCAGCCTACTGCAACGTTACCCCATTTTACCATACTCAGGGAAACAAGCAAAGAAGTAATTCCACAGGCCAAGAACAAACGGTTTTCTTATATCTAGGAATTTAGAATTGATTTTAGCCAAAGTTGGGGAGTTAAATCAAAAAGTGAAATCAGTCTTCCTCTAACCACTCTTATTTTTTGATCGTGGTTGTTTAACATGCACTTCAAGATGAAATGTGCATTTGTAACTCTGTTTTGTGCACTTCTAAATCACTTGTACGAGGATTGGTTCCTGTAGGTTTGCCCTATTGCCGGTCTGCTTTCCAATTAGTTCCAGGAATATCCACCAGATGGAGTTGGAGGTTACTGTTTGAGCTCTGGCCATACAGGGCTGAGCTAGAATGACGTCACATGATAAATCTGTCAGGAAACATCTATGCTGAAGTTTTTGCACTAGTGTAGTTGAACAGAAATAATATAAGTAAATCACGTAGATGGTTTTTGCTACTTATTCAGAGATTAAACGCTGAAAGGGAACCAAAATTAGAATAAATCAGTAAAACCTGTACAGAACATTTACGATTGTGGACTACTGGGAAACGAAAACGTCTGAAAGAAAAGCCATTCCGATACCTGTTGTTTGTGAGGACTGGTGTTGCCCCTCTGGTACTAATGACGATGACAGTGATTATGCGGGTATGGCATTAATTCCTCAGTGTTTAAACTGGGATGAGTTAATAACTCACCACAGATCTCAAGCCGTCAATAGAAGCTTCTGAATTACTGGCTTCCAACAAAAATGTACTGGATCCAGAAGCCATAGTTAACTTTTACCATACAACGTAAAAAGTATGCTACCCTTCTTGCTCTTGAAATGGTACATCTGAGGCAAACTATCCCTGATGAGCCATTCCAATTGAAATAAATCTCTACTGTAACTACGTAATGGTTTTAGTTCAAAAGAACGCCATGAGAAAATGACTCTTTCAAGATGTGATTAAACAATTTATAGAATAAAGGTAAATACTAACCTTGCTTCAGTGAGAAGCGGCAGCATTCGCCTAATTTGGGTATGAATAGGTTCTCAGATTGTTAACTAGCATGTGAAGATACTATTTCTTAATATTTCTACTTGATTTATTTCACAATTAGTTCGTCACCCATAGTAAAACATAATACACAGTTTTTTCTTGGTGTCAACTTTTTTACCAATCAGCAAGGCAAAAAAACGTAGTCTCATCACCAAAACCTCTTTTTAGACAGAAGGAGCTCATTTTCAGATGATTGCTGATAAGAAAAACATTACACACGATGTGTCACATACAAAACCTTAAAGGTCAACTCAGCTAACAACTATGCCCAATCTGATTTGGGATGCATACAGTTCTATGTAACACAAAATTTTTGTCCAAAATGTTCTAGAATTTCCTTTGTCAAAATAATTATTATAACGGCATCTGTTTTTAGAAACAGTGGCGATTTATGCAAAATTTATATCTTGTTATGGTTACAAAAATGCGATTTGTAAAAGAAATTTTTCAATATTCCTGCAATAAAATTTAGAAATATATAAATCCATCACGTCCCAAGATTAGTTTACATATTGCAGTATTAAAATTATTATGCCAAGCAGAAATTTTCTGGTGAAGTTAACTGCGGTTTTTGAATACACTGAAGACTATTGTCTGATAAACAATCAATTACGTTTTCCAACAGCTCATATGACAATTGCAATTTTGGTGAGTAACTGTCATATACGGGAAAAACTGTATATATGAAATGAAATCCAATAAAAACCTTTAAGGTTAACAATGATTATTAAATATAGACTTCTGTAAGTAAAATCTGTAGGATGACCAGTTTTCATAATTTTATGTCTTCGTTGTTTAACTCGCACTAAAATGGTAAATTTGAAAAAGAATACTATTTCGTAAATACTTCAAAGTATCGTGTACCTATATAAGAGTCGTAAATCTCATACTTTACGATCTAAATCGGAATAAATGTTAAACAAGTGGATGTGGAATCGTATCTTTCGGTTGTGCCCAGGCTGGTGTCGTAACGACCTGTTGATCCAGGATGCCCTTCATTTTTATTTTTTATACTCTCAAGAACACAATCTCGTGTTCTGCACGAAATTAGTGAACACCTGAGGAAATGGGTCTTCCTGAAAGTCTTCTAGTTGATTTTCTCGGCTCTGTGCACAGCTCAGGGCAAGTTTGAAATTTGTTTTAATACACAATGGTACCAAAATTAGTTCAATATCAGCTGCTCCCTCAAGAGAAATGAAAGAAGAACATAAAACCGTAGTTTTGCTCTTTGAGAAGATTAAGTCTCATAAACATCAATGGGTGCTTTCTCTAGACTTATGAACGGTAAACTTTCTCCTTGGTTTGCAAAGTGCTTCTTGTGACTCTGGAATAGCAGAGTCAAAACAGATGACAGTGTTGTAAAAGAACGGCCAAAGAGAGAAAACATGTACGGAGGGAGGAAGAATGTCATTAACGACACCTTAGTTGAACGAGACGAAATCATTTGTCGTCTACTGTATATCAAGTTGGGCCTTTTGAAGCAGTTTGTAAAGGCTTTTGATAAGAACGGGTCACGCTTTCCCATATAAAGGGAAAAATGTCTGAGCTGAGAACGGAAAAATTCGAGCAGGAATATTTGACTACCCGCAAATAAGGCAACTCTGCATATTAAAACTGTCGAGGAACGCTACCAAGGAAGATCGGATATGCACGTGATGGCAGTTTACTGCTCGAATTTAAAAGTGGACTGCTCCATAATACATTCAAGAATGTCATGGAAAAGAAGCTTCCTAAATGTTCAGGGACTGGATGTTATCATCAATGACCTTTTTATTTAGTATAGTATAATAGTTATATAATACAATAGTAAAATTATTGTTTCATTTTTTATCCATGGACTTATATTAAAACAGTATGACATATATTTCACTAAAATCTTGTATTTTAGAATTTTGAGCTTCTTGGCAAATATTAATGAGTTGTTTGAATTCAGAGTATGAAATGCTTAGCAAATCAGCTCAAAACACTCCGGTGTTACGCGATAGCACTTTACACGAATCTCAATGCTCATTGTTACACTAATAATAATCTACGTTTTTGCTCATGAGTATTATCTTTCGCTATGTGCTCTGTGGTAGTGAAGGTTAGAATGTAACGTACCTTGAATCAGAATTATTACAAAGGGGCACTGTCTTACTTGAAAGGGCAGTTTAGAAAATTGGTCATAACCTTGTTCAAGGAGCCGTAATATCATTTGCATGAAATGAGTTAGAGAAACATGAGGAATTGTTAATCTTCCTGAACGAGAGTCCAGTGTTTCCATGGCTGCACCACATCGTACATAAAATACAATGTGGACTGCTGATGTGCTGCAATTATTTTTTATTATCTGTTTTTGGATTTACTGAAAGAACAAGTTTTGAAGTATTCGAACATGTAGGGTTGGCTACACCAAAAATAGCTACCTCACGTGAACTGGCCAATGCGAAGGCTGTCGTGATAAAATAAAACGTTATAAACTACACAATGGGCATCCATCGCATTCACCAAATTTCATTAATAAAACCCAGCGGGGTGACGAAGTGGGATGACCCAGAAGTCACAGTTAGGAGATCAGTGGTTTGTATCTCTATCAGTCCATCCACATTTAGGTTTCCTGCAGTTTTCCAAGCATAAGCTAGGATAGGAGACTGCTGAGAAAGAAACCTAAATGTGAATGGCCTGACAGAGATTCGAACCACTGCCCTCCTGACTGTGAATCCTGTGTCTTCCCACTTCGCCACCTCGCTGGGTTTGTGCTTTTGTCTAAGGAAAGGAGTATACTCCTACATAGAAATATGGAAGCGATTGCGCATGCGCATGCCCGCGCGTCTGTGTGTGTGCGCGTGTGCGTGTGTATGTGTGTGTGTGTGTGACTGTGAGCTCGTGGTCATGATGCTCGGCGGAAGGCGGGCTGGGGCGACGGTAGCAGACACGTGAAGGCTTACCTGCAGGGTCGTTACGACGATTTCTCGTGTGTCGGATAGCCAGATGACGGATTTACTACCGTTCCTGTTCTCTTGAACAATCTTATAGCACACAGCCATCTCTGCAGAAGCAGAGAAAGAAGGAGGAACTTCGTAACTTGGTCATTTCTAGCACTACTCTATATCTACATCTACAGGGCGTGGATACAAATATGGAACAACGTAAAGTACAACAGGAACCATGTCTCCTTGGAACACAGCATCTACATCTACATGATTACTCTGCTGTTCACAAGAAACTATCTGGCTGATGGTTCAATGAACCACCTTCAAGCTGTCTCTCTACCGTTCCACTCACGAACGGTGCGCGGGAAAACGAGCACTTAAATTTTTTCTGTTCGATCCCTGATTTCTCTTATTTTATCGTGATGATCATTCCTCCCTATGTAGGTGGGTTCCAAGAGAATGTTTTCGCAATAGGAGTAGAAAACTGGTGAATGAAATATCATGAGAAGATCCCTTCGCAACGAAAAACGCTTTTGTCTTATTGATTGCCACACCAATTCACGTATCATGTCTGCGGCACTGTCTCCCCAACTTCGCGGTAATACAAAACGAGCTGCCCTCCTTTGTACTTTTTCGGTGTCATCCGCCAGTTCCATCTGATGCGGATCCCACATCCCACAAATACACCCGAGAATAGGGCGCACAAGCGTGGTGTAAGCAGTCTCTTTAATAGACCTGTCGCACCCTCTAAGTGTTCTGCCATTGAATCTCAGTCTTTGGTTGGCTGTGCCCACAACATTATCTATGTGTTCGTTGCAATTTAGGGTATTTGTAATTGCAATTCTTAATTATTTAGTTGAATTTACAGTCTTCAGATTTATGTGACTTACCTTGAATCGAAATTTAGCTGTTTTCTTTCAGTACTCATGTGAATAACTTCAACGTCAATTGCCACTGTTTACACCATACAGATACCTTATCTAAATTATTTTGCAGTTCGTTTTGGTCATATGATTACTTTACAAGACGGTAAATAACAGCATCATCTGCAAGCAATCTAAGACGGCTACTGAGATTGTCTCCTTCCTGCTGAACTTGTTTCTGGCTTTAGCCAGCTATTTGATATTCACTGCTGGCTATTGGGGCTTGGAGCTCTGGTTCCTTCCTAACACAGCTACAACAATTATCAAGTATAATACTGACCATTTTTACAACTAACTGACTGTGTTTTACCTACCCCCTTTTAGACAGACGCCCTTTCTGTGGTTCCCTGAGGCCCACTAACCTACACAACCTCCCAGTCCCTTCCACACATTCCCCACTACCTGTGTAGCACCTTCCTGACCTAATAAGCTGAACCCGGAAACCCAGCGCCTGATGGCGCAAGTCAAGGAATCTGCAGCCTACACCGTCACAGAACCGCCTGAGCCTCTGATACACACTCTCCACTCGGCTCTGCACCAAACGACCACAGTCCGTTCTATCGACGATGCTGCAGGTCACTATTGGAGAACAAATATTGTACCATGAAATGGTATTGTGACTCAGAGGATGCGTTTCCGCTCTCATTGTATTCGGTACAAATATTTGATGCGGTGCCTCATGAATCACGAACCACTTCAGCTACTTGGTAACAGAAGCAAATACCATAAAAACACCAAAAACTTGGCAATATATGAATTCACTTACCTCTGACATAACACACTTACAGCTACACAAAACACCTTTCTGACCACGACTGACACTTGCAACGAATTGTGGGCATCGAACAGGTGCCATTAGTGATCAAATACAACATATAATCCAGCAGGTTTGGCTAGCATCTGCATTTATGTTCAAGAATGCTTTGTATTTCTTGAAGTGCTTCCATGTTTTTGTCCAACACCTGTATATCTACAGCCATTGTCGAAACCCTGTATATCTACAAACCCTGTATATCTGCAAACCACTATGAAATGTATGGCAGACGGTACTTCCAGCTGAACTAAATACCGTTTCTTCTCCTTCCATTCACGTACGGATTTCGTGAAAAATGACCGTTTATACACCTTTATACGCGCTGCAGTTAACCTAATCCTGTCCTCTCGATCCCTGTAGGGTCGTTGTAGTATATTCCAAAATTCGTCTACTAAAACTGGTTCCTGACACTTTGTATGTAGGTGTCTGCCAGTCCAGTTTCACCAGAATATCCGTGACACTATCCTGCAGATCAGAAAAACTTGTGATCATAGCTGTGTCTCTTCTCTGTATACGCTCACTACTCTTGTTCGTCCTATTTGGAACGGATCACACACACTAGTGCAATATTCTAGGAAGTGTCGTATGAGTGTTTCGTAAGCAGTCTCCTTTGAAGACTGAGTACATCCTAGTATTCCACTTATGAAACGAATTCTGCGATCTGCTTTGCCTACGGATGAGCAAATGATATGGAATTATTCAGTTTACAGGGTACGTATATATGACGACTACTTACATTAATGAACACATTATTTTTTGTCCTACTCACTCAACTACATTTAAAAATATTTTCTTTCTCAGGCTACCTGCTTTTAAAGAGAATTTCGCACTTGAAGTAGAACTGAGTTGTCCGGGGAAAATGATTCTAATTTATATTTAAATCTTGCTACGCTGCCTGTCAGACTTAGTATATTATTGTGCAAATAATCAAAAATTTTTTGCAGCGTATTGAACTCATTTGTGAGTCACTGAAAGCTTTCATAGTGGGTAATAAAGTTCACTTTTTCCTCTACCGTTGCAGGTGAGTAAATCCCTATACTTCTCAAATTGTGGTGGATTATTTATGACGAATTTGTGACATTACAGTTAAAATGCACAGCTCCTTTATGGAATTAACTGCTTCCAGTTGCTGACCTGCTATTTTGCAGCTAAATGATAAGGGATCTATCTTTCTATGTATTCGCAGCACATTACACTTGTCTAAATTGAGATTCAATTGTCATTCCCTGCACCATGCGTCAATTCGCTGCAGATCCTCCTGCATTTCAGTACAATTTTCCATTGTTACAACCTCTCGATACACCATAGCATCATCTGCAAAAATCCCCATTAAACTTCCGATGTCATCCACAAGGTCATTAATGTATATTGTGAATGACAACGGCACACCCTGCGGCACACCTGAAATCATTCTTACTTCGGAAGACTTCTCTCCATTGAGAATGACATGCTGCGTTCTGTTATCTAGGAACTCTTCAATCCAATCACACATTTGGTCTGATAGTCCATATCCTCTTACTGTGTTCATTAAACACTGTGGGGAACTGTATCGAACGCCTTGCGGAAGTCTACCTGTGAACCAGTCTCTATGGCTCTCTGAGTCTCGAGGACGAATAGCGCGAGCTGTGTTTCACACGACCGTCTTTTTCGAAACCCATGCTGATTCCTACAGAGTTGATTTCTAGTCTCCAGAAAAGTCATTATACTCGAACATAATACATGTACCAAAATTCTACAACTGATCGACGTTAGAGATGTAGGTCTATAGTTCTGCACATCTGTTCGACGTCCCTTCTTGAAAACGGGGATGACATGTCCCCTTTTCCAATCCTTTGGAACGCTACGCTCTTCTAGAGACCTACGGTACACCGCTGCAAGAATGGGGGCAAGTTCAAATGGCTCTGAGCACTATGCGACTTATCTTCTGAGGTCATCAGTCGCTCAGAACTTAGAACTAATTAAACCTAACTAACCTAAGGACATCACACACATCAATGCCCGAGGCAGGATTCGAACCTGCGACCGTAGCGGTCGCTCAGCTCCAGACTGTAGCGCCTAGAACCGCACGGCCACTCCGGCCGGCGGGGCAAGTTCCTTCGCGTACTCTGTGTAAAATCGGACTGATATCCCATCAGGTCCAGCGGCCATTTCTCGTTTGAGCGATTTTAATTGTTTCTCTATCCGTCTGTCGTCTATTTCGATATCTACCATTTTGTCATCTGTGCGACAATCTAGAGATGGAA
Source organism: Schistocerca serialis cubense (assembly GCF_023864345.2). Taxonomy (NCBI): domain Eukaryota; kingdom Metazoa; phylum Arthropoda; class Insecta; order Orthoptera; family Acrididae; genus Schistocerca; species Schistocerca serialis. The sequence continues at coordinate 226,791,370 of NC_064640.1, forward strand.
CTACAGCGCAGTCTTCCTCTGTGAAACAGCTTTGGAAAAAGACATTTAGTATTTCGGCCTTTAGTCTGTCATCCTCTGTTTCAGTACCATTTTGGTCACAGAGTGTCTGGACATTTTGTTTTGATCCACCTACCGCTTTGACATCAGACCAAAATTTCTTAGGATTTTCTGCCAAGTCAGTACATAGAACTTTACTTTCGAATTCATTGAACGCCTCTCGCATAGCCCTCCTCACACTACATTTCGCTTCGCGTAATTTTTGTTTGTCTGCAAGGCTTTGGCTATGTTTATGTTTGCTGTGAAGTTCCCTTTGCTTCCGCAGCAGTTTTCTAACTCGGTTGTTGTACCACGGTGGCTCTTTACCATCTCTTACGATCTTGCTTGGCACATACTCATCTAACGCATATTGTAACATGGTTTTGAACTTTGTCCACTGATCCTCAACACTATCTGTACTTGAGACAAAACTTTTGTGTTGAGTCGTCAGGTACTCTGTAATCTGCTTTTTGTCACTTTTGCTATACAGAAAAATCGTTCTACCATTTTTTAATATTTCTATTTACGGCTGAAATCATCGATGCGTTGACCGCTTTATGATCGCTGATTCCCTGTTCTGTGTTAACTGTTTCAAATAGTTCGGGTCTGTTTGTCACCAGAAGATCTAATATGTTATTGCCACGAGTCGGTTCTCTGTTTAACTGCTCAAGGTAGTTTTCAGATAAAGCACTTAAAAAAATTTCACTGGATTCTTTGTCCCTGCCACCTGTTATGAACGTTTGAGTCTCCCAGTCTATATCCGGCAAATTAAAATCTCCACCCAGAACTATAACATGGTGGGGAAATCTACTCGAAATATTTTCCAAATTATCCTTCAGGTGCTAAGCCACAACAAATGCTGAGCTAGGGGGCCTATAGAGACATCCAATTAACATGTCTGGGCCTGCTTTAACCGTGACCTTCACCCAAATTATATCACACTTTGGATCTCCGTCAATTTCCTTCGATACTATTGCACTTCTTATCGCTATAAACACGCCTCCCCCTTCACTGTCCAGCCTGTCTCTGCGGTATACATTCCAATCTGAGTTTAGGATTTCATTACTGTTTACGTCTGGTTTCAGTCAACTTTCTGTCCCTAGTACTATATGGGCTTTGTGACCGTTTATTAATGAGAGCAGTTCTGGGACCTTTCTATAGACGCTCCTGCAATTTACTATTAGCAGATTAATATTGTTATTCCCTGTTGCATTTTGCCTACTCCTACCTTGCCGCGTCTCAGGAGGCGTCTTGTCGGGCCTAGGGAGGGAATTGTCTAACCTAAAAAACCCCCATGTGCACTCCACACGTACTCCGCTACCCTTGTAGCCGCTTCCGGCGTGTAGTGCACGCCTGACCTATTCAGGGGGACCCTACATTTCTCCATCTGATAGCGGAGGTCGAGAAATTTGCACCCCAGATCTCCGCAGAAGCGTCTGAGCCTCTGGTTTAAGCCTTCCACTCGGCTCCAAACCAGAGGACCGCGATCGGTTCTGGGAACTATACTACAAATAGTTAGCTCTGATTCCACCCCGCGAGCGAGGCTTTCCGCCTTCACCAATTCCGCCAACCACCTGTACGAACTGAGGATGACCTCTGAACCCAGACGGCGGGAGTCATTGGTGCCGACATGAGCAACAATTTGCAGTCGGGTGCACCCAGTGCTCTCTATCGCCGCCGGCAGGGCCTTCTCCACATCTCGGAAAAGACCCTCCGGCAAGCAGACAGAGTGAAATACCTTTCCGCTATTTCCCTAAGCCGCTCCATCACCCGCCTAACGTTGGAGCTCCCAATAACTAATAAACCCCTCCCTCCGTGTGCCTGCTCGGACCTTGCTGAAGGGGCGGCCACATGTCCACTCACAGGTAGAGCGGGCGATGCCACACGGCCAGCCTCCACATTGACCCTCCGCCTCGTGCGCCGTGAACGCCGCTGAACCCGCCACTCCCCTTGGGGAGAGGGTGACCCAACCGCCCCGGTACCCGCGAAGATGTCTCGACAGCAGGGACAGTGGGTGAAGCATGTAACACCTGGAGTGTACCATGCGACGCACCAGACTCCCCACTGCCGCTAACCTCCGAGGCAGCAGCCTGAAGACGGCTGACCGCGGCCATCAACACGTTCAGCTGTTCGCGGACAGTGGTCAGCTCATCCAGCGTCCGTACACAGCAGTCACACATCCTATCCATCCTAAGAAATCAATTTACTGTAGAGAGTTAATCAACTTTTAACTAGACTGCTAATTCACTAAAGGCATCTGAATGTTGCCTAAACTGTGGTTGCTAGCCACTTCTTGTAGAAAACAGTAAAAATAGCACTACCTGTCTCTGGACTGCTTTCAAAAAGAGTTAATATTTTCTGCAGTGTCATTAATATTCAACATGAACAGCAAGGGCCCCAACACACCTTCCTATGGAACATGGTGTCCCAGGAAGAATGGTCAATATTAAGGGAAATCACAGGAACGATCGTTTGAAGCAAAAAACTTCATACAGGCATATGCCGTAATCCGAATGACTTTCGAGCCAGAACACATTTAATGTACATCGTTATTTATTTTCTGTATTCTTCAATACATTGCCAGCTTCACTCATTTACAACATTTAGTAAATATAACATTATTAGTTTAACAAAGTATCAGCTCAAAAATATGTTTTATGACACATTAATCTCCAAGTATTATCGTACACGTCACATCACAGCTGATGTACGGTGTACAATCAGTGTTCGAGTATCCCAGCGCCAACTTCAATGCATTTGTTCACTTTTGGAGAACATGTTGTGTTAACTGTCACTGCCTCAGCATGTTCCCTAATGAGGGTAGCAGTGTCCATGATGCGACCATGCGGTTCATCTCTCGTACATATCTTTCGCTTGTACATCTGAGAATTCATCCAACTTTAAAGTCAAAAATCTAATGATGTAATACCTGGCGATCTTATGGGCCAGTTAACTGGAGTACTACGACCAAACCAGCGACTAGGGAAGAGCGGCGGAGAAATTTTCTGATACGTCTGGTAAAATGAAGAGGGTCTACATAATGCTGGATGTACATTGCAGTTCCTTAGGCCAAGAGAACGCGCTCAAGCATTCAACACGCAAATAATTCTGTCTTGTTATTCGCTTTTCTAAACTGATTGAACCTATCACCATTTTACCGATCGTGTCACACCAGACAGTGATCGTAAAAAGAACTTGTAAATTGGGTTCCACTGTAACGTGCACTGGTGTCTAGTCACACTGCCCCTAACAGAGAGACCTGCTTCAGTGCAGTGGCAACGACCCAATTGCCACTTCATTATGAATTATCTCGAAGAAAACTGTCTATTGACACACAGTCAACATGGGTTTAGAAAACAGCGTTTCTGTGAAACACAACTGGCTCTTTATTCACATGAAGTGCTTAGTGCTATTGATAAGGGATTTCAGATCAATTCCATATTTCTGGTTTTCCGGAAAGTTTTAGATACTGTACCGTACAAGCGGCTTGTAGTCTAATTGCATGTTTAAGGAATATCGTCTCAGTTATGTGACTGGATTTGTGATTTCCTGTCAGAGAGGTCACAGTTCGTAGCAATTGACGGAAAGTGATCGAGTAAAACAAATGTGATTTCGCGCGTTCCCCAACGTAGTGTTATAGGCCCTTTGATGTTCCTTATCTATATAAACGATTTGGAAGATAACCTGAGCAGCAGTCTTAACTTCTTTGCAGATGACACTGTCGTTAATCGAATAATAAAGGCATCAGAAGATCAAAACAAATTGCAAAACGATTTAGAAAAAATATCTGAATGGTGAGAAAATTGGCAGTTGACCCTAAATAACGAAAAGTGTGAGGTCATCCACATAAGTGCTAAAAGGAATTCGTTAAACTTCGGTTACAGTATAAATCTGTCTAATCTAAAAGCCGTAAATTCAACTAAAAGCCTAGGTATTACAATAACGAACAACTTAAACTGGAAGGTACACATAGAAAATACTGTGGGGAAGGCTACCTAAAGACTGCGCCTTATTGGCAGGACACTTCGAAAACGTAACATAACTACTAAGGAGACTGCCTATACTACGCTTGTCCGTCGTCTCTTACAATACTGCTACGCGGTGTGGGATCCTTACCAGATAGGACTGACGGAGTAAATCGAAAAAGTTCAAAGAAGGGCAACACGTTTTGTACTATCGCAAAATATGGGAGAGAGTGTCACAGAAATGATATAGAATTTTGGCTGGACATAATTAAAAGAAAGGCGTTTTTCGTAGAGACGGAATCTTCTCACGAAATTACGATCACCAACTTTATCCTCCGAATGCGAAAATATTTTGTTGACATCGTCCCACGGGCAGAAACGATCATCACGATAAAATAAGGGAAATCAGAGTTCGTACGGAAAGATATAGGTGTTTGTATTTTCTGCGCACTATAAGAGATTGAAATATTAGAGAATTTTGATGGTGGTTCGATTAGCCATCTGCCAGGCACTTAAATGTGATTTGCAGAGTCTCCTTGTGGATGTAGATGTAGATTCTTTGCTGTGTGGGGCAAATTACCATTTCACTACGCAACACTTGCTTCACAACTCACTTACGCATCTATTATTCTGCCTTATTTGTCGATCCACGCGGAGAGTGAGGTACGTCTCGAGCACTACAGACTATCAGTGCAGAAACCATAGCTGCTGTAACCCTTGACACAGCAGTAGAGAGAGCTGTGATGACAACCCTGGACAAAGGAGTGGCGCCGTGACACTCTTTCTGCGTAAACCATCATGGTTTTCAGCTTTCCCATCGTTGTCATACATGCTCCAATAACTGGCATCGTGCAATTGAAGACCAGTGGGTACAGGAAGTATCTACTTCTGGTTCTCATAGCCGGTAACTTGGACAGCAGCCGTTACATTTCCGACTCCTTAAGGCCAGTGATATTGCCTTATATTTGCGGTCTCCAACAGCTGTCAGGTGTCAGGTGTTGCAAGTATGAAGCAAGTAATGGTTTCCCATGAATTAGCATTTCAGCACATAACGTGTCATCTAGCACTGCAGCTGTTTCCTAGCTAGTGGAAGTGGAGCGTTCTGGTTTTGCACAGATATTAATTATACAACGAAACTAATTTTCGTTGAGAGACGAGCAGTAGAAAGGAAGAAGGAAAGTTCAATAGCCAATCATTCTGTTTTGCACAGCGTGGTCACCAAAGATATTAACTAAACAACGAAACTAGTCTTCGTACAACGAAGACGAAGGAGACAAAACGGAACGTTTGGGGCTCAAATCCTCAATGACGACAGTATGATTATGTACCGAATACTTCCTCAGTGGGAGAAGAATGGGGAAGAAATTCGTCTGCATCTCATTCAAAGAATCGACCTGGAAATTGCTTGCATCGTTTCAAGTGAACTATAGACAACCTTAACCTGAATGGACAGATCATTTACTCGAACTCTATTTCTATTGGAAGGAGATCTACTATCTTAGCAGAAATAAATTATTGTTCATTTAATGCATCAGACGGAGGGAGTCAAATCTATATTGGCGCTTTGCACACCTATTATCAACATTAATAACTTATGCGCCATTTTAAGATACTCAGGGAAACTAGCAATGAAGTAATTACACAGGCCAAGAACAAACTGGTTTTTTTTATATCTAAGATTTTAGAATTGATTTTAGCCACAGTTGGGGCATTGAATCAAAAAGTGAAATCAGGCATCCTCTATCCGCTCTTATTTTTTTGATCATAGTTGTTTAACATGCACTTCTACGTGAAATATGCATTTGTAACTCTGGTTTGTGCACTTCTAAATCACATGTACGAGGATTGGTTCCTGTAGGTTTGCCCTATTGCCGGTCTGCTTTCTAATTAGTTCCAGGAATATCCACCAGATGGAGTTGGAGGTTATTTTGTAAGCTCTGACCGTACAGGTCTGAGCGAGATTCATGTCGCATGATAAGTTAGTTAGGAAACCTCTATGCTGTAGTTTTTTGCACAAGTGTTGTTGAACAGAAATAATATAAGATGAACTTGAAGACGTTACGTGAATCACCTTGATGGTTTTTGCTACATATGCTGAGAATAAACGCTGAAACGAAACCGATAACCTATTATTGACTTTGTAGAAACTTTTGCAATAAATCTGTAAAACTTGTACAGAACATTTACGATTGTGGACTACCGGGAAACGAAAACGTCTGAAGCAAAAGCCACTCCAATACATGTTGTTTGTGAGGACTGTTGTTCTCCCACTGATACTAATAATGAGGAGAGTGATTATGCGGGTATGGCATTAATTTCTCAGGGTTTAAATCGGGATTAATTAATAACTCACCAGAGATCTCAAGGGAAACTAGCAATGACGTAATTACACAGGCCAAGAACAAACTGTTTTTTTTTGTATCTAGGATTTTATAATTGATTTTAGCCACAGTTGGGGCATTGAATCAAAAAGCGAAATTAGTCTTCCTCTATCCACTCTTATTTTTTTGATCATTGTTGTTTAACATGCACTTCTACATGAAATGTGCACTTGTAACTCCGGTATGTGCATTTCTAAATGACACGTACGAGGATGGTTTCTGTAGGCTTACCCTATTGCCGGTCTGCTCTCTAATTAGTTCCAGGAATATCCACCAGATGGAGTTGGAGGTTATTGTGTGAGCTCTGGCCATACAGGGCTGACCGAGGATGATGTCACATGACAGTTCACTTAGGAAACAAGTATGCTGCAAGTTGCACTTGTGTTGTTGAACAGAAATAATATAAGTTAAAGTAGAAGAAGTTGCGTAAATCACCTTGATGGTTTTTGCTACATATGCAGAGATGAAACGCCGAAAGGAAACCAAAAACTTATAATTGACTTTGTAAAGAATTTTGCAGTAAATCTGTAAAACTTGTACAGAACATTTACAATTGTGGACTATAGGGAAACAAAAACGTCTGAAACAAAGGCGCCTAGGATGCCTGTTGGTTGGGAGGCCTGGTGTTGTCTCTCTGATACTAATGACGATGACAGTGATTATGCAGTTATGGCATTAATTCCGTTGGGTTTAAATTGGGATGACTTAATAACCCACTAGATTTTTCAAACCGTCAAAAGAAGCTTCTGAATTACTGGTTTCCAACAAAAATGTACTGGATCAAGGAACCAAAGTTACCTTTTAGCATACAATAGAAAAAGTATGCTACTCTTCTTGCTCTTGAAATGGTTCATTAGATGCAAAATATCCATGATGATATTGAAATAATTGAAATAAATCTCTACTGTAACTATGTAATAGCTTTAGTACAACAGAACGTCAAGAGAAAATATCTCTTCCAAGATGTGATTAAACAATTTGTGGAATAAAGGTAAATACTCATCTTGTTTTAATGAGAAGTGGCAGCATTCGCATAATTTGGGCATGAATAGGTTCTCACATGTTTTACTAGCCTGTGATGGTACAATTTCGTAATATTTCTTCTTGATTTATTTCACAATTAGTTTCTCACCCATAGTAAACCATAATACACAGTTTTTTCTTAGTGTCAACTTTTTACCAATCAACAAGGCAAAAAAACGTAGTCTCATCACCAAAACCTCTTTTTAGACAGAAGGAGCTCATTTTTACATGATTGCTGATAACAACAACATTATGTACGATGTGTCACACACAAAATCTTAAAAGTCAACCCAGCTAACAACTATGTCCAATCTGATTTGGGATGCATACAGTTCTATATAACACAAATTGTTGTCCAAAATGTTCTAGAATTTCTTTGTCAAAATAATTATTACAACGACATCTGTTTTTAGAAACAGTGGTGATTTATGCAAAAATTATACCTTTTTACGGTTACAAAAATGCGATTTGCAAAAGAAATTTTATATATTCCTGAAATAAAATTTAGAAATTTAAAAATACACCACGTCCAATGATTTGTTTGCATATTGCAGTATTAAATTATTATGCCAAGCGGAAATGTTTCTGGTGAAGGTAACTGCGGTTTTTGAATACACTGAAGACTATTGTCTGATAAACAATCAATTACGATATTCTACAGCTCATATAACATTTGGAATTTTGGTAAATACATGTGATATACGAAAAAAACTGTATATATGAAATGAAATCTAATAAAAAGCTTTAAAGTTAACAATTATTTTCAAATATAGACTTCTGTAAAGTGAAATCTGTAGGATGACCAGTTTTTATAATTTTATGTCTTCTTGGTTTAACTCGCACTAAAGAGGTAAATTTGGAATAGAATACTATTACGTAAATACTTCAAAGTATCGCCTACCTATATAAGAGTCGTGAATCTCATACTATACGATCTAAATCGGTATAAATGTTAAACAAATGGATGTGGAATCGTATCTTTCGGTTTTGCCCAGGCTGGTGTCGTAACGACCTGTTGATCCAGGAAGCCCTTCAGTTTTATTTTGTATACTCTCAAGAACACAATCTCGTGTTCTGCACGAAATTAATGAACACCTGAGGAAATGGGTCTTCCTGAATGTGTTCTAGATGATTTTCTTGTGTTTCTGCACAGCTCAAGGTAAGTTTGAAATTTGTACTAATACACAATGGTAACAAATTCAATTCAATGTCAGCTGCTCCCTCAAGGGAGGTTAAAGAAGAACATAAAATCATAGTTTTGATCTTTGAGAAGATTAAGTCTCATAAACATCAATGGATGGTTTGTCTAGACTTATGAATGGTAAAGTTTCTCCTTGGTTTGCAAAGTGCTTCTGGTGTCTTTGGAATAGCAGAGACAAAACACATTACTGTGTTAGAGAAAATAATGGTCTAAGAGAGAAAACATGCACGGAGGGAGAAAGAATATCATTAACGACACCTCAGTTGGACGAGAGAAAATCATCTTTCCTCCACTGCATATCAAGTTGGGCCTTTTGATGCAATTTGTAAAGGCTTTTGATAAGAACGGGTCACGTTTTGCATACATAGGGAAAAATATTTGAGGAGTTGAGTACGGAAAAATTAAAGCGGGATTATTTGACGTTCCACAAATAAGGCAACTCAGCATATGAAAACTGCAGAGGTCCGCTACCAAGGAAGATCGGATATGCACGTGGTGCAGTTTACTGCTGGAATTTAAAAATGGACCGTTCCCTAATACACTCAAGAATGTCATAGAAAAGTAACTTCCTAAATGTTGAGGGACTACACGTTTTCATCAGTGACTTTTTTATTTAGTATAGAATAATATTTATATAATACAATAGTAAAACTATTGTTTGATATTTATCCATGGGCTCATATTAAAACAGTATAACAAATAAATCACTAAAATCTTGTATTTTAGAATTTTGAGCTCCTTGGTAAATATTAATGAAATGTTGAATTCAAGGGATCAAATTCTCAGAAAATCAGCTCAAATCACTCCGGTGTTATACAAATAAATATCACTTTATACGAATATTAATGCTATCTTTTTCACTCAAGGTTAGTTAATGCAATTATTGTAAGCAACATAAAAGTTGGAGCATTTTAAACATTTCATAGGATTTTTAGCCAGCTCATTGTTACACTGATAATAATGTATGTCTTTCCTCGTGAGTATTAACTTTTGCTCTGTGGTCTACATCTACATCTACATCTACATTGATACTCCGCAAGCCACCCAACGGTGTGTGGCGGAGGGCACTTTACGTGCCACTGTCATTACCTCCCTTTCCTGTTCCAGTCGCGTATGGTTCGCGGGAAGAACGACTGTCTGAAAGCCTCCGTGCGCGCTCTAATCTCTATCATTTTACATTCGTGATCTCCTCGGGAGGTATAAGTAGGGGGAAGCAATATATTCGATACCTCATCCAGAAACGCACCCTCTCGAAACCTGGCGAGCAAGCTACACCGCGATGCAGAGTGCCTCTCTTGCAGAGTCTGCCACTTGAGTTTATTAAACATCTCTGTAACGCTATCACGGTTACCAAATAACCCTGTGACGAAACGCGCCGCTCTTCTTTGGATCTTCTCTATCTCCTCCGTCAGACCGACCTGGTATGGATCCCACACTGATGAGCAATACTCAAGTATAGGTCGAACGAGTGTTTTGTAAGCCACCTCCTTTGTTGATGGACTACATTTTCTAAGCACTCTCCCAATGATTCTCAACCTGGTACCCGCCTTACCAACAATTAATTTTATATGATCATTCCACTTCAAATCGTTCCGCACACATACTCCCAGATATTTTACAGAAGTAACTGCTACCAGTGTTTGTTCCGCTATCATATAATCATACAATAAAGGATCCCTCTGTGGTAATGAAGGTTAGAATGTAATGAACATTGAATCAGAATTTTTACAAAGGGTCACTGTCTTACTTGAAAGGGCAGGGTAGAAAGAAAATGGTACCGCCCTAGGTGGCCGAGCGGTTCCAGGCGCTACAGTTTGGAACCGCGCAACCGCTACGGTCGCAGGTTCGGATCCTGCCTCGGTCAAGGATGTGTGTGTTGTCCTTAGGTTAGTAAGGTTCAAGTAGTTCTGAGTTCTAGGGGACTGATGACCTCAGAAGTTAAGTCCCATAGTGCTCAGACTCATTTGAACCAAAGAAATTGGTCATAACCTTGTTCGAGGAGCCATAACATCCTTTGCATGAAATGAGTTAGAGATACATCAGGAAATGTTAATCTTCCTGAACGAGAGTCCAGCGTTTCCGTGCCTGTGCCACGACGCACATAAAATACAATTTGGACTCCAGATGTACTGCAGATATTGTTTATTATCTGTTGTTTGATTCTGCTGAAAGAACAAGTTTTGGGAAGCACTCGAACATGTTGGGTTGGCTACACCAAAATTGGCTACCTCACGTGAACCGGTCAATGCGAAGGCACTCGTGATAAAATACAACGTTGTAAACTACACAGAGGGCATCCACCGCATTCACCAAATTTCATCACTAAAACCCAGCGAGGTGACGAAGTGGGATGACCCACAAGTCACAGTTAAGAGACCAGTGGTTTGTATCTCAGTCAGTCCATCCACGTGTAGGTTTCCTGCAGTCTTCCAAGCATAAGCATAGACTGGATAATGATGAGAAAGAAACCTAAATGTAAATGCAATTACTGAGATTCGAACCACTGCCCTCCTGACTGTGAGTCCTGGGTCTTCCCACTTCGCCACCTCGCTAGGTTTGTGCTTTTGTCTAAAGATAGGAGTATTCTCGTACACAGAAATATGGAAGTGATTGCGCATGCGCGCGTGTCTGTCTGTCTGTGTGTGTGTGTGTGTGTGTGTGTGTGTGTGTGTGTGTGTGTTTTTGTGTGTGTGTGTGTGCGTGTGTGTGTGTGTGTGTGTGTGTGTGTGTGTGTGTGTGTGCCTAACGCGCCAAAGGAAAAAACAGCTTCCAGTCATCACAGAACGGCGAAATACAGGTTCTGTGCCGTTTTCAGGGGAATCTTATACCATTGTCCCTGAAAAATATTGGGAACGTCAGGTAGTGATGATGGAAGTGAGTAGTGATCACGAACACTTCATTCCCAACTTGACGATGAAGGCTCAAAAATGCTGAGATCTGTCACTGTGGTGGTCAGGGGAGATGCGACAACTCATTCTCTTGGTCACAAACCAGTCCTGGACTATGTGAGCTGTGCGAACAGGAACCATGTCTTCCTGGAACACAGCATCTACATCTACATGATTACTCTGCTGTTCTCATGAAAGTGCCTGGCAGAGGGTTCAATGAAGCACCTTCAAGCTGTCTCTCTACCGTTCTACTCTCGAACGGAGCGCGGGAAAACGAGCACTTAAATTTTTCTGTGCGATCCCTGATTTCTCTTAATTTATCGTGATGATCATTTTTCCCTATGTAGGTGGGTGCCAAGAGCATGTTTTCACAATCGGAGGAGGAAACTGGTGATTGAAACTTCTTGAGAAGATCCCATCGCAACGAAAAGCGCCTTTGTTTTAACAATTGCCACTCCAATTCACATATCATGTCTGCGGCACTATCTCCCCAACTTCGCGGTAATACAAAACGAGCTGCCCTCCTTTGTACTTTTTCGATGTCATTCGCCAGTCCCATCTGATGCGGATCCCACACCGCACAGAAACATTCCAGAATAGGGCGTACAAGCGTGGTGTAAGCAGTCTCTTTAGAAGACCTGTCGCAGCTTCTAAGTGTTCTGCCATTGAATCTCAGGCTTTGGTTGGTTCTACCCATAACATTATCTATGTGATCGTTCCAATTTAGGGAATTTGTAATTGCAATCCTTAATTATTTAGTTGAATTTACACTCTTCAGATTTGTATGACTTCCGCGAAACGAAATTCAGCAGATTTCTTTTAGTACTCATGTTAATAACTTCACATTTTACTTTACTCAGGGTCAATTGCTACTTTTCGCACCATACAGATTCCTTATCTAAATCATTTTGTAATTTATTTTGGTCATCTGATGACTTTACAACACGGTAAATGACAGCATCATCTGCAAACAATCTAAGACGGCTACTGAGATTGTCTTTTATGTCGGTAATACAGATCAGGAAAAATAGAGGGCCTATAACACTGCCTTGGGGAACGCCGGATGTTATTTCTATTTTACTTGATGTCTTTCCGTCTATTACTACGAACAGTGACCTTCCTGACAGGAAATCACGAATCCAATTGCACAACTGATGCGATATTCCATAGCCACGCAGTTAGGCAGGAAGACGATTGTGAGGAACGGTGTCGAAATCCTTCTGAAAACTTAACAATATGGACTCAATTTGAAATCCCCTGTCGATAGCTCTCATTACTTCATGACTGTAAAGAGCTAGTGGTTTCAAAAGAACGATATTTTCTGAACCCGTGCTGACTACGTGTCAAAAATGGTTCAAATAGCCCTGAGCACTATGGGACTTAAAAACTGAGATCATCAGTCCCCTAGAACTTAGAACTTCTTACACCTAACTAATCTAAGGACATCACACACATCCATGCCCGAGGCAGGAGTCGAACCTGCGACCGTAGCGGTCGCGCGGTTGCAGACTGAAGGGCCTACAACCGCTTGACCACAGTGGAAGGCGTCTACGTGTCAATAAACCGTTTTCTTCGCGGTACTTCATAATGTTCGAATACAGTATATGTTTCAAAACCCTACAGCAAATAGACGTTAGTGATATGGGCCTGTAATTTAACGGATTACCCGTGCTTCCTGTTTTGGGTATTGGTGTCACTTGAGTAATTTTCCAATCTTTAGGTACGGACTTTCTGTGAGCAAGCGCGTGTATATAATTGCTAAATATGGAGCTATTGTATCAGTATACTCTGAGACGAACCTGACTGGTATACAATCTGGACTGGAAGCCTTGCTTTTATTAAGAGATTATAGCTGCTTTGCGCCTGTGGGGATATCTATTTCTATGTTTCTCATCTTGACAGTTGTTCTTGATTGGAATTCAGGAATATTTTCTTTGTCTTCTTTGTTGAAGGAGTTTCGGAAAATTGTGTTTAATAACAATGCTTTAGTGCCACTGTCATTAGTGACTTCACCGTTATCGCGCAGTCAAGGTATTGATTGCGTCTTGCCACTGGTGTGCTGTATGTATGATCTGAATTTCTTTGGGTTTTCTGCCTTATTATTTGTCCAAGATTATTTAATGCTAAGAGGTCAAGTATGCTTTCACAAGCATTTACCCTTCGAGTTGGCTTATGAACTAATTGTTCGAAATAATTTATTGAGAAAGCCCAGTACAGTTTCGGATGACGTTTTATGCCTGCCGCCAGTTTTAACGTATAATTTTTCCAGCATATCGAGGGTAGATTAATGCCACCACCGACTATTACTGTTTGAATGGGGTACCTATTTTAAATGAGACTCAAGTTTTCTTTGAACTGTTCAGCAACTGTATGTTCTGAGTCGGTGGGTCGGCAAAACGACCAAATTAATAAATGGTTCTAATGGCTCTGAGCACTATCGGACCTAACATCTGAGGTCGTCAGCCCCCTAGAACTTAGAACTACTTAAACCTAACTAACCTGAGGACAGCACACACATCCATCCCCGAGGCCGGATTCGAACCTGCTACCATAGCGGTCGCGCGGCTCCAGACTTAAGCGCCTAGAACCGTTCTTCCACGGCGGCCGGCCCCAATTGATAGTTTAGTCAAATTGTCAAGTATAACCTCTACCCATACTATTTCGCAGGAACTATGTATATCTATTTCACTACAAGGTAAACTACATCTGACAGCAATAAATACTCGACCACCAATTGTATTTAACCTATCCTTTCTGGAAACTGCTAGATCGTTAGAAAAAATTTCTGCTGAACTTGTTTCTGGCTTTAGCCAGCTTTCTGTACCTATAACTATTTGAGCTTCAGTGCTTTGTATTAGGGCTTGGAGCTCTGGTTCTTTCCCAACACAGCTACGACAATTTACAACCCCAATACCGATCGTTTCAACATCTAGCTTACTGTGTTTTACCTGCCCCCTTTTAGACGGACGCCATTTCTGTGGTTCCTTGAGTCCCACTAATCTAAAAAAACGCCCAGTCCCTTCCGCACAGTCCCCGCTACCCGTGTAGCAGCTCTTGCTGTGTATAGTAGACTGCTTACCTATTAAGCGGAACCCGGAAACCCACCACCCGAAGGCGCAAGTCAAGGAATCTGCAGCCTGCACCGTCACAGAACCGCCTGAACCTCTGATTCACACCGTCCACTCGGCTCTGCACCAAAGGACCACAGAGCGGTACATCGACGGTGCTGCAGGTCACTATTGGAGAACAAATATTGTACCATGAAATGGATCTAAATCATACAAAATCGACACACAATGCTTGCCAGTAATATGACCTTGCAGAATAACCATGGGGTCCAAGGAATACCACGGTATGGCTGATCGAATCATCACCGAACCCTCGCCATGTTTCGCTCTTTGCAGCAAGCTGTCTCTATCGTAGGCTTGGGACATGCATATGCCAGACATTAACTCGGGCAGAAATTGGAAACAGTGTAAAACAAGACTCAGCCAACCAAATGACTTTTATTCCATTGCTCCATATTTAAGGTTTTGTGGCTTCAGTACCACATTTTCCCGTTACACCCACTGCAGTCGCCAATGCTTGGTTTTGAAATTCCACATTGGTCTGCCGTTCTCTGCTTATGAAGACCCCTTCCTCTTGTTTTGGTGCTGACAGGGTACTTCAGTGCGACATTGAGTTCTGCAGTGACTATTATGGCTGTGGTCCTCTTATTTTTCGTCACAGTTCTCTTCAGTGATCATTTGCGATGGTTACTCAACACGCACTTTCGTTCGCATTGTGACTAAGAGGGCGCGTTTCCGCTATCTTTGTATTCGGTATAAACCTTTGATATGGTGCCTCATGAAACACTAACCACTTCAGCTACTTGGTAACAGAAGCAAATACCACAAAATCACCAACAATCTGTCCATTTATGAATTCACTTACCTCTGACATAACACACTTACAGCTACACAGAACACTCTTCTGACCACGACTGACACTTGCAACGCATTGAGGGCATTGCACAGGTGCCGTTTCTGATCAAGTACAACAGCGCACCCAGCAGGTTCGGCTAGCATCTGCAGTTATGTTCAAGAATGCTTTATATTTCTCGCAGTGCTTCCATGTTTTTGTCCAACACCCGTATATCTACATCCATTGTCGAGCCCCTATATATCTACATCCATACTCTGCAAACCACTATGAAATGTATGGTAGAGTGTACTTCCACCCAGCCTGTGTGGCCGAGCGGTTCTAGGCGCTACAGTCTGGAACCGCGCGACCGCTACGGTCGTAGGTTCGAATCCTGCATCGGGCATGGATGTGTGTGATGTCCTTAGGTTAGTTAGGTTTAAGTAGTTCTATGTTCTAGGGGACTGATGACCTCAGAACTTAAGACCCATAGTGCTCAGAGCCATTTGAACCATTTGGTAGTTCCAACTGAACTAATTAGGGTTTCTTCTCCTTCCATTCACGTACATTCGAGAAAAATGACTGTTTATACGCCTTTATACTCTCTGTAGTTAACTTAATCTTGTCCTCTCGATCCCTGTAGGGGCATTGTAGTATATTCCAAAATTCGTCAACTAAAACTAGTTCCTGACACTTTGTATGTAGGTGACTGCCAGTCCAGTTTCTCCACAGTTCCCGTGACACTGTCCTGCAGATCAAACAAACATGTGTTCATTGCTGTTGTCTTTCTCTGTATATGTTCAGTACTCTTGTTCGTCCTGTTTGGAAAGGATTTACATCACCATCTACATGGTTACTCTGCAATTCACACTTAAATGCCTGGCAGAGGTTTCATCGAACCATTTTCATACTACTTCTCTACTATTCCACTCTCGAATGACGTGGAGAAAAAGGAACACCTAAATCTTTCCGATCGAGCTCTAATTTCTCTTATTTTATTATAATGATCATTTCTCCCTACGTAGGTGGGTGTCAAAAAAAGATTTTAGCGTTCGGAAGAGAAAGTTGGTGATTGAAATTTCGTAAATAGATTTCGCCGCCAAGAAAACCGCCATTTATTTTCAGTGACTGCCACCCCAACTCGCGTATCGTATCAGTGACACTCTCACCCCTATTACGCGATAACACGAGATGAGCTGCCCTTCTTTGCACATTTTTGATGTCCTCCGTCAATCCCACCTGGTAAGGATCTCACACCACGCAGTAATATTTCAGCAGAGGACGGACAAGTGTAATGTAGGTTGTCCCTTTAGTGGGTTTGTCACATCTTCTAAGTGTTCTGCCAACAAAGCGCAGTCTTTGTTTCGCCTTCCCCACAATATTATCTATGTTGTCTTTCCAGTTTAAGTTGCTCGTAGTATTTAGTGGAATTGACAGCCCTTAGATTTGTGCGATTTATCGTATACCCAAAATTTATTGGATTTCTTTTAGTACCCATGTGGATGACCTCGAACTTTTCTCTGTTTAGTGCCAACTGCTACTTTTCGCGCCATACAGAAATTCTCTCTAGATCATTTTGTAATTAGAATTGATCGTCTGATGATTTTACTACGTGGCAAATTACAGCGTCATCTGCAAACAATCTAAGGGTGCTGCTCAGATTATCACCTAGATCATTTATGTAAATCAGGAACAACAGAGGGCCTATGGCACTGTCTTGGGGAACACCAGACATCACTTCTGTTGTACTCGATGATTTACCGTCTATCACTACGGACTGTGACACTAGAGCAATATTCTAGGAAGGGTCGTATGAGTGTTGTGTAAGCAGTCTCCTTTGAAGACTGAGTATATCCTAGTATTCTACCAATGAAACGAATTCTGCGATCTGCTTTGCCTACAGCGCACCAAATGATATGGAATTATTCAGTTTACAGGGTACGTATATATGACGACTACTTACATTAATGAACACATTTATTTTGTCATATTCACTCAACTACATTTAAAAATATTTCCTTTCTCAGGCTACCGGCTTTTAAAGAGAAGTTCGCCCAGGTAGTAGAACTGGGTTGTCCAGAGAAAATGATTCTAATTTATATTTAAATCTTGCTGTGCTACCTGTCAGACATAGTACGTTATTGTACAAATGATCAAAAAAATTTTTGCAGGGCATTGAACTCCTTTGTGAACCACTGACTGCTTTATTAATGGGTAATAAAGTACATTTTTTCCTATAGTTTTGTAGGTGTGTAAATCACTATTCTTCTCAAATTGTGATGGATTATTTATGACTAATTTTACTAGCAAATATATGTATTGTGACAATACAGTTAAAATGCACAGCTCCTTGAAGCAGTACCAACATGACGACCGCGGGTGAACACATATTATTCTTACTGCTCGCTTTTGGGCAATCAGTACCTTATTTCAAACTGGTAACTTTCCAATAAAATTATTTCATGAGTCATTATTCAGAGTAAATACGCAAAATATGTTAGTATGTTGTTTCCAAGACTAGCAATTATACGAAGTACAAAAGTAGCTGAACTTCACTGTTTGAGAAACTCAGCAATACGCTTCTTCTAGTTCAAGTTTTCATAAGTATGCAGACCCAAAAATTTGGAGTATTCTACCCTGTTTACTGAGTCCTGTTCTTGTGCCGCGTCAATTGTTGATATTATTCTACTCATTGTACAGAACTGAATATAGTGCATTTTCACAAAAATTTAAGGAAAGTCCAATTTCACAGAACCAGTTAATAAGCCTTATAAAATCATCATTAACAATGTCTTCTATTGCTTTCCCTTTAATGGCATTTCTTAAAACACAAGCATCATCTGCAAAAACGGACCACTTTTGCGACCAACTTTGTTTCCACAAGGAACTGATATGCACAGGAACCGTAGACTACAAGGAAGGAGAGATACACAGCACTCAGTCACATTTGAATAGCTACTATTCCTCTTGCATATGTGGAGACGGCTACTTAGAGCCGAAATCTAGAAGAGCAAGAGTAGTAAAACTAATGGGTGGCGAATGATTGCCGTGTGTCTGTTCTTCCTTAAATTCTACGATCATCCCGTTTGATACCTACAAAAACTGTTATATCCAAGTATTTTTATGTGTTTACTGATTCCAATTAAGACTCGTTGATATTGTAGTTATAAAATACTACATTGTTTTTCTTTTTGCGAGGTGCGTAATTTTGCATTCTTAGCACTTGAAGAAAGTGTCCAGGTGTTGCGTCACTCTGAAATTCCATCAAGATTAGACTGAACATCTGTGGACCGTATTTCAGGCAGATCTTAATTGTAAATAACTACACCATCTGCAAAAAGTCTGAAGTTACCGTTAATATTTTCTGCACTGTCATTAATATTCAAGATGAACAGCAAGGGCACCATCACACTTTCCTGGGGAACATGGTGTCCCAGGAAAAATGGCCAATATTCAGGGATGTTACAGGAACGATTGTTTGAAGCAAAGAACTTCATACAGACATATCTACATCTACATACATATTCCGCAATCTACCATATGGTGCGTGGCGGAGGGTACCTCGTACCACAACTAGCATCTTTTCTCCCTGTTCCACTCCCAAACAGAACGAGGGAAAAATGACTGCCTATATGCCTCTGTACGAGCCCTGATCTCTCTTATCTTATCTTTGTGATCTTTTCGCGAAATGTAAGTTGGCGGCAGTAAAATTGTACTGCAGTCAGCCTCAAATGCCAGTTCTCTATATTTCCTCAGTAGCGATTCACGAAAAGAACGCCTCCTTTCCTCTAGAGACTCCCACCCGAGTTCCTGAAGCATTTCCGTAACACTCACGTGATGATCAAACCTACCAGTAACAAATCTAGCAGCCCGCCTCTGAATTGCTTTTGTGTCCTCCCTCAATCCGACCTGACAGGGATTCCAAACGCTAGAGCAGTACTCAAGAATAGGTCGTATTAGCGTTTTATAAGCGGTCTCCTTTACAGATGAACCACATCTTCCCAAAATTCTATCAATGAACCGAAGACGACTATCCGCCTTCCCCACAACTGCCATTACATGCTTGTCCCACTTCATATCGCCCTGCGATGTACACCCAAATATTTAATCGACGTGACTGTCAAGCGCTACACTACTAACGGAGTTTTCAAACACTGCAGGATTCTTTTTCCTATTCATCTGCATTAATTTACATTTATCTATATTTAGAGTTAGCTGCCATTCTTTACACTAATCACAAATTCTGTCCAAGTCATCTTGTATCCTCCTACAGTCACTCAACGACGACACCTTCCCGTACACCACAGCATCATCAGCAAACAGCCGCACATTGCTATTCACCCTATCCAAAAGATCATTTATGTAGATAGAAAACAACGGCGGACCTACCACACTTCCCTGGGGCACTCCAGATGATACCCTCACCTCCGATGAACTCTCACCATCGAGGACAACATACTGGGTTCTATTACTCAAGAAGTCTTCGAGCCACTGACATACTTGGGAACCAATGCCATATGCTCGTACCTTAGTTAATAGTCTGCAGTGGGGCACCGAGTCAAACGCTTTCCGGAAGTCAAGGAATATGGCATCCGTCTGATGACCTTCATCCATGGTTCGCAGGATATCATGTGAAAAAAGGGCGAGTTGCGTTTCGCAGGAGCGATGCTTTCTAAAGCCGTGCTGATTCATGAACAGCAACTTCTCTGTCTCAAGGAAATTCATTATATTCAAACTGAGAATATGTTCGAGAAACCTGTAACAAACCGATGTTAAGGATATTGGTCTGTAATTTTGAGGCTCCATCCCTTCTTATATACAGGCGTCACCTGTGCTTTTTTCCAGTCGCTCGGGACTTAACGTTGGGCAAGAGATTCGCGATAAATGCATGCTAAGTAAGGAGCCAATGCAGTAGAGTACTCTCTGTAAAAACCGAATTGGAATCCCATCAGGACCTGGCGATTTATTTATTTTCACCCCATTCAGCTGCTTCACAACCCCAGGGATGTCTATCACTATCTCCTCCATACGGGAATCTGTACGAGGCTCAAACGGCGGTATGTTTGTACGATCCTCCTGCGTGATAGATTTCTCAAATGCTAAATTTAAAATTTCAGCTTTCGTTTTGGTGTCTTCCGTTGCCAGGCCAGACTGATCAGTGAGTGACTGGATGGAAGCCTTCGACCCGCTTACCGATTTTACGTAAGACCAGAATTTCCTTGGGTTTTCAGCAAGATATTTTGCTAAGGTATGACGGTGGTAGTGGTTGAATGCTTCACGCATCGCTCTTTTTACAGCAGTACGAATCTCTACTAACTTTTGCCTGTCCCCATTCTCCCGATCGTTCTTGTATCGCGAGTGCAACTGCCTTTGCTTCCTGAGCATTCTCCGAATTGCGCTGTTAAACCACGGTGGGTCTTTTCCGTCCGTAACCCACTTTTTTGGCACATACTTGTCCAATGCGTGATTTACAATGTGTTTAAAATTTGCCCATAATTCTTCCACGACCATCGTAGCGGAAGTAAATGAAGTCGATTCATTTACTAAGTGGAATGCTAACAACTGCTTAATTGCTCTTTCTAGTAAGACTACCCTCCTAGCCTTCTTGACCTACTTTTTAACTTTCGTAACCATAGTCGTAATGACAACATCATGAGCACTAATCCCTGTCTCGACACTGACACCGTCGATGAGGTCTGGTCTGTTCGTGGCTGCCAGATCTAAATTACTTCCATTACGCATTGGCTGTCGATTTAGCTGCTCAAGACACTTTTCGGATAATGTGTTCAAAAGTAATTCACACGACGGCTTGTCTGTACCACCTGTAATGAATCCATAGACATCCCAGTCTATACTAGGTGGGTTGAAGTCGCCTCCGACTAATATAGCATGATTTGGGTACTTCTGCAATACAGAATGTAGACTCCCTTCGAATGATTCTGGTGTCCGGTAATAACACCCCACAATTAACTTTATTTCCCCTAGCCCTGTTAAACATGTCCAGATAACTTCACAATCACACTATACTTTGACCTCAGTAGACACAATACTTTTTCCAACTGCAGTGGAGACACCACCTTCTACGGTGTCTAATCTGTCTTTCCGATACACGTTCCAACCCTCACTGAATGTTTCAGAACTTCCTATCTCAGGGTTCAGCCAGGTCTCAGTCTCGAGAATAATTTGCGGGCCACTCGCTTTCTGGAGGGCAGTAAATTCAGGAACTTTATTCCGAACACTCTGAAAATTTACTGCTAGTACCTTGATAGCTGAAGTGTCTTTACACTGAGCGCGTCTTGATTTCCCTGCATGCACGTCCACTGGTGAGTGTTCATCAGGACACCTCGCACTACTGCCTAGCCTAAAAAAACCCCACGTGCACGCCACAAGTACTCTGCTACCCAAGTAGCCGCTTCCTTTGTGTAGTGCACCCCTGACCTATCTAGGGGCGTCCTGCAATTCCCCACCCAATAGCGCAAGTCTAGTAATCCGCAGCCAAGACCGTCACAGAGTCGACAAAGCCTCTGGTTGAGATCCTCCACTCAGCTCCAAACCAACGTCCCCGATCCGCTTTGGGAACAATGCTGCAAATAGAGAGCTCTGCTTGCACCCCACGTGCGAGGCCAGCGGTCTTCACCATATCCGCCAGACGCCTGTACGCACTGAGGATCGCCTCAGAACCCAAGCGACAGGCATAATTGGTGCCGACGTGAGCAACTATTTGTAGACGACTGCACCCCGTACGCTCGATAGCTGCCTCCACATCTTGGATGAGGCTCCCCGGCAGACAAACCGAGTACACGTTGGATTTCTTTCCAGCCCTGTACACTATTTCCCTAAGGGGCTCCTTCACCCGCCTAACGTTGGAGCTCCCAATAACCAGCAAGCCCTTGCCCCCGTGTGCCTGCTCGGACCCACTGGCAGGATGAACGGGCGAGGCCAGCCGGCCAGCCTCCACATTGGCCCTCCGCCTCGAGTGACGCGAACGCGTTGCAGCCCGCCACTCACCCTGAGGTGAGTATCATCCAACGCGCCGGGTACACTAGACGGTGCCTCGGCGGCTGAGTCAGCGGACGCAGCAAGCGACACCTGTGGTGTCTCAAGCGACGCGCCAGACCCTCCGCCATCGCTGCACCTCGAGGCAGCAGCCTGAAGGCGGCTGACCGTGGCCAACAGCACGCTCAGCTGCTCGCGAACCGCGGAAAGTTCCCCTGCGCCCGCACACAGCACGCAGACACCCTATCCATCCTACTGCTAATACCTAACGACTCCGCGAATTTGTACTCTACGGCTGTCAATAAGCAATATTACTCCTCTCAAATACGGGAATATGCAAGGATTTTATGTAATTAAATATGCAAGCGCACAAACACTCGGAAAGAAATTAAGAATCAAACTACAAAACAAATATCAAAGCTAAACATGCGACTCGCTACAGCACTGCTGCAGCGCTAATGCTTCACCAGCAGCTGCTCAAGGCTCACTGACCTATGTCAAAAGCGCACTGGCTGTCCAAAACAAGCAACTGCGCGAATTTATACTCTACGGCTATCAATAAAGGCAACGGCCCTGCCGCAGTGGATACGCCGGTTCCCGTGAGATCACCGAACTTAAGCGCTGTCGGGCGTGGCCGGCAGTTGGATGGGTGACCATCCTGCCGCCATGCGCTGTTGCCATTTTT
Source organism: Schistocerca serialis cubense (assembly GCF_023864345.2). Taxonomy (NCBI): domain Eukaryota; kingdom Metazoa; phylum Arthropoda; class Insecta; order Orthoptera; family Acrididae; genus Schistocerca; species Schistocerca serialis. Next base: position 226,814,445 of record NC_064640.1, read on the forward strand.
CGGGGTGCACTCAACCTCGTGATGCTAAATGAGAAGCTACTCGACCGAATAGTAGCGGCTCCGGTCAAAGAAAACCATCATAACAACTGGGAGAGCGGTGTGCTGACCGCATCGTCAACCGAAGATGACACGGCGGTCGGATGGTCCCGATGAGCCACTTGTGGCCTGTAGACGGAGTGCTTGCTTTGCTATCAATAAGCAATATTACTCCTCAAAAATACGAGAATATGCAAGGATTTTATGTATTTAAATTAGTTAATTGCATATTTAAATATGCAAGCGCACAAACATTCGGAAAGAAATTAAAAATCAAATTACAAAACAAATATGAAAGCTAAATATGCGCTACTGCACTGCTGCTGCACTGATACTTCACCAGCGGCTGCTCAAGGCTCACATATGCCCTATTCCGAATGATTTTCGAGACAAAACATAATTAATGTACATCGTTATTTATTTGCTGTATCCTTCAATAAATTGCCAGCTTCACACATGTACGCCTGTACAACAGTTAGTTAAAATAACAATATGCGTTTAGCAAAGTATCAGTTTAAAAATTTGTTTTTTAGCACATTCATCTCCAAGTACTATCGTACACGTCACATCACAGCTGATGTACGGTGCACAATCAGTGTTCGAGTATTCCACCGCCAACTTCAATGCATTTGTTCACTCTTGGAGAACATGTTGTGTTGCCTGTCTGACTACCTCAGCACGTTCCCTAATGAGGGCAGCAGTGTCCATTATGCGCCCACGCAATTTATCTCATGTATTCATCTTTTGCTTGTACATCTCAGACTTCATTCAACCTCAAAATCAAAATGGCGTAACGTCTGGCTATCTTAGCGGCCAGTTAATTGCACTACCACGACCAAACCAGCGACTAGGGAAGTGCGGCTGAGAAGTTTTCTCATACGCCTGGTAAAATGTAGAGGGTCTCCATAATGCTGGAAGTACATTGCAGTCCGTGAGGGTAAGAGAACGCTCTCAAGCTTTGAACATGAAAATCATTGTGTCTTGTTATTCGCTCTTCTAAAATGCGTGAACCTATCAGCATGTTACCGATCGTGTCACACCAAACAGTGATTGTAAAAAGAATTTGTAAATTCTTTTCCACTGTAGCGTGCAGATTCTCCAGCGGACACCGATAATTATTGAGTGTGTCGTTGATTACGTTCCATATAAACGCGTCTACAAGAGTAAAAAGTATTAATGGAAGCAAATGACGATTGTCATGGAACCAGAGGCACTTGCGACAGCGGCGCTTCCCAGGGGAGTGAAATGCCAGAAGGAGACCTGGCTGCTCTTTGCTCAGCGGTTGTGCGTGGGTCTCAACCCATGCCCCTCAGGCAGGCGACAGACGGCGGCTGACGGTTTGACGCCGAGTTCCTCCCTGGGTCTCATCATTTGCGGCAGCAGACAGGAACAGCAAGCCAGCAGTGCTAGGACGCCAAGTCTCACAAAGGACCCAGTGTGCCCGCAGACACAGCCTGGTCTCGAACCATAGGCTGCTCCTGGCGCTGCCCCAGTCGTCTGATTGGCCAGTGGTGCTCCAGCACTGTAGTGCGGCTACTCACCAATTACCAAGTCCCTGACTCGAATAACGTCCTATACTCATTTATACTCCATTACTGCCCATTTGATCCTCTAAAACCTGGTGCCTAGTCACACTGCCCATAAGAGAGTGGCAACGATTCAATTGCTACTTCATTATGAATTACCTCGAAGAAAAGTGTCTATTGACACACAGTCAACATGGGTTTAGAAAAGATCGCTCCTGTGAAACACAACTAGCTCTTTATTCAAAGAAGTGCATAGTGCTATTGACAAGGGATTTCAGATCGATTACATATTTCTGGTTTTCCGGAAAGTTTTAGACACTGTACCGCACAAGCGGTTTGTAGTAAAATTGCATGCTTATGGAATATCGTCTCAGATATGTGACTGGATTTGAGATTTCCTGTCAGAGAGCTCACAGTTCGTTGTAATTTACGGAAAGTCATCGAGTAAAACACATCTGATTTCTCGTGTTCCCCGAGGTAATGTTATAGGCCCTTTGCTGTTCCTTATCTATATAAACGAGTTGGCAGACAACCTGAGCAGCCATCTTACGTTGTTTGCAGATGACACTGTTGTTTATGGACTAATAAAGTCATCAGAAGATCAAAACAAATTGCAAAACGATTTGGAAAAAATATCTGAATGGTGCGAAAATTGGCAGTTAACCCTAAATAACGAAAAGTGTGAGGTCATCCACATGAGTGGTAAAAGGAATTCGTTAAACTTTGGTTTACAATAAATCTGTCTAATCTAAAAGCCGTAAATTCAACTAAAAGCCTAGGTATTACAATTACGAACAACTTAAACTGGAAGGAACACATAGAAAATGTTGTGGGGAAGGGTACCCAAAGACGGCGTTTTATTGGCAGGACACTTAGCAAATGTAGCAGAACTACTACGAATGTCCGTCGTCTTTTAGAATACTGCTGCGCGGTGTGGGATCCTTACCAGAAAGGACTGACGGAGTACACCGAAAAAGATCAAAAAAAGGCAATACGTTTTGTATTATCGCAAAATATGGGACATGTTCCACTTACACGAGGATCTTCTCAGCACGGATCTATCAAACGAAAAAATTATCTAATCTAATGAAAATAGTGTCACAGTAATGATACAGAATTTTGGCTGGACAAAATTAGAAGAAAGGCGTTTTTCGTAGCGACGGAATCTTCTCACGAAATTACAATCACCAACTTTTTCCTCCGAATGTGAAAATATTTTGTTGACACCGACCTACATAGGGAGAAACGAACACCCCGATAAAATAAGGGAAATCAGAGCTCGTACGGTAAAATATAGGTGTTTGTTCGTACCGCACGCTATACGAGATTGGAATAATAGAGAATTGTGATGGTGGTTAGATTAGCCCTCTGCCAGGCACTAAAATGCGATTTGCAGGGTATCCTCATAGATGTAGATGTAGATTCATTGCTGCGTGGGGCAATTTACCATTGCGCTAAGCTATACTTGCTTCACAACTCACTTACGCATCTATTATTCTGCCTTATTTGTCGACGTAGCATGGCTGATGGCCAGCGCTGTCACTATAATACTCCGTGGTGGCCTCCATGCTACTTTCAGCGCTTACAATAAAGATTTATTACTTTTCCAGATTTCTGGGTAGTGTCACAACGCAGCATAGTAGGAGTATTACCACCTACATTATGTATATATGGGTTTCTCATTCAGAATGTTGTTTGCTTGTGAGATGATCGTGTTACGCCTCACATACGAACAGAAACGTCTACCAGCACATGTCAGAATTTGAGAGTGGTAGCATCGTGAACTATCGAAACAGTGGTTTATTGTTCCGCGATGTCACTACTTGCGTTGGTTGGCATCCCACGATTGTCACGTGATATGGAATTAATGCGATCAGTAGATTCCTTTTCAGCGACATGAGCGATTGCAACAATCACATATGTCTGGAGCCCGTGGGACATGCATATTCATTCAGCTGTGCAGGATCACAAAGTAAAGTTACATGCCAAAAACCTGGAAATGCGTTTACTTACTACACAACAAGTATCGACGCGGAGAGTGAGGTGACGTCAGTGCAGAAACCATTGCTGCTGCAACCCTTGACACTGCAGCAGAGAGAGGCAAGGTGACAACCCTGGACACAGGAGTGGCGCCATGACACTCTTTCTGCGTATACCATCATGGTTTTTCAGCTTTCCCATCGCTATCATACATGCTCCAATACCTGGTATCATGCTATTCAGGGCCAATGCGTACAGGAAATGTCTACTTCTGGTTCTCATAGCCGGTAACTTGGACAGCAGCCCTTACATTTCCGATTCCATAAGGCCAGTGATATTACCAATTATTTGAGGTCACCAAAACGTTATGTTTCAGCAACACGATGCAAGACCGCATGTAACCACACTGTCCAAACCTACCTCTATACGGAGGGTGTACAACTGTAGTCCTCGCCAACACGTTCTCCAGATCTCTCGCTCATTGAATACGTTTGGTCACGGGACTACGATGCTTGCACTTGACACTTCGATTGGCATGTAACTGAAGCAGCATAGCGTGCTGCACCCATACCTCTCATACTAGCTCAGTTCAACTCAATGCTCAGCCAAACTGGAGCCATTGTTGCTGCCAGAACTGGCAATTCTGTGTACTGCTTGGGCCACTCTTATTAATGTGACCACCCGACAAAAGTCTGAATGACCACCTTCTGCAGTGTGAGATGTGCAGAAGTAGTCAGTAAGGTTCTAGGGGTTCAGAGAGGGATGTGGAGTCATGCCGACCCCACCACCATTGCCAGCTGATCTACGTTTCTCGGTTGAGGCTCCATGGTAGGATCGAGCTAGTCTCACAGATTCTCAACTAGGTTCAATCGAGGGAGGTTGACAGCCAGGGGAGAACAGTGTAGTCATCCTGGTGCTCCTCGAAACACGCAACACATACATTGCAACCTATGTGACATGATGCTTTGTCCTGCCGGTCGGTGGCATCATGTCAAGGAAAAACCAAATTCATGTAGGAGACAGATGGATATAAGTATTTTGTTGAAATATTGTGCCTCCAGAATGATGAGATTACCCAGGGAATGCCACTGAAAACATTGCCCAGATCATAACGCTCTCTCCTGGTTGCAGGGTGTTTCCTTTCAGACATTCCTATGGAACATAATACGTAATTCATCTGAAAAGGACAGCTGTCGAGACACTCAGTGGCCGTCAGTTGAAGTATTGGCGTGCAAATTACAGCCTTTGCCTCCGATGAATAGCAGTCAGCATGGGTGCATGAACCAAACACCTGCTCCAGGGCTCATACACAACGAAGTTCGCTGAACAGTAGTTGAGGAGACACTTTTGCTACCTTCTTGGGTCGTACTTTAACAACAGTTGCATATAAATACTCTACAAAAATAGCCGTTTCGGAAATACATCCTCCCTTGGCCCGAATGCCAATGATCATACCCTTTTCGGCATCATATAAATCACTCCATTTCCACATTGCGATAATAACTGCACTGTTTTCCGCATCCCCCCCACACTGCTGGTGGTGTCACATATCACCTCAAATCTCTGAGTGGTTATTGCATGTTGACGTCGAACATAGGCGGTGGCCACATTAATGTTACTGGACCGTGCAAAATTCGGAACCTCTATGCTTCCAAATCACTTTCAATTTTATTCACGTATTCTTTCTACTACACTGTATAAGCACTACAAGTAAAATGTTATTATGTTCTATCCGTCCTGGTGAGCAGTTTCATGGCCAGCAATATATTTTCGATCTTTCTTACAATGTGCTACAAGGATGTCATCAACTATTACCACTGGCGGATTCTGATTTCTATTCCAAAACAATGTTTGCATATATCTCCACAGCTGTCAGGTGTTGCAAGTATGAAGTTAGTAATGTTTTCCCACTAATTGGCATTTCAGCACGTAACGTGTCATCTAGCACTGCAGCTGTTACCTAGCTAGTGGATCTGGTACGTTCTGGCTTTGCTCAGATGTTAATTATACAACGAAACTAATTTTCGTTGAGAGAAGGGCAGTAGAAAGAAAGGAGGAAAGTTCAATAGCCCATCATGCTGTTTTGTACAGCGTGATCACCAAAGATATTAACTAAACAACGAAACTAGTCTTCGTACAACGAAGACGATGGAGACAAAACGGAATGTTGGGGCTCAAATCCTCAACGACGACGGTATGACTATGTACCGAATACTTCCTCTGTGGGAGAAGGATAAGGAAGAAATTCGTCTGCATCTCATTCAAAGAATCGTCCTGGAAATTGCTTCAATCGATTCAAGTGAACCATAGACAACCTTAATCTCTGTGACTCCATCATTCACTCGAAATCTATTTCCACTCGAAGCAAATCTACTATCTTAGCACAAATAAATTATTATTCATTTAATGCATCAGACTGAAGAGGTCAAATCTATTTTGGCGCTTTGCACACCTATTATCAACATTAATAATTGTACATCAGCCTACTGCAACGTTACCCCATTTTACCATACTCAGGGAAACAAGCAACGAAGTAATTCCACAGGCCAAGAACAAAGGATTTTCTTATATCTAGGAATTTAGAATTGATTTTAGCTAAAGTTGGGGAGTTAAATCAAAAAGTGAAATCAGTCTTCCTCTAACCACTCTTATTTTTTGATCGTGGTTGTTTAACATGCACTTCAAGATGAAATGTGCATTTGTAACTCTGTTTTGTGCACTTCTAAATCACTTGTACGAGGATTGGTTCCTGTAGGTTTGCCCTATTGCCGGTCTGCTTTCCAATTAGTTCCAGGAATATCCACCAGATGGAGTTGGAGGTTACTGTTTGAGCTCTGGCCATACAGGGCTGAGCTAGAATGACGTCACATCATAAATCAGTCAGGAAACATCTATGCTGAAGTTTTTGAACTAGTGTAGTTGAACAGAAATAATATAAGTAAATCACGTAGATTTTGCTACTTATTCAAAGATTAAACGCTGAAAGGAAACCAAAATTAGAATAAATCTGTAAAACCTGTACACAACATTTACGATTGTGGACTACTGGGAAACGAAAACGTCTGAAAGAAAAGCCATTCCGATACCTGTTGTTTGTGAGGACTGGTGTTGCCCCTCTGATACTAATGACGATGACAGTGATTATGCGGGTATGGCATTAATTCCTCAGCGTTTAAACTGGGATGAGTTAATAACTCACCACAGATCTCAAGCCGTCAATAGAAGCTTCTGAATTACTGGCTTCCAACAAAAATGTACTGGATCCAGAAACCATAGTTAACTTTTACCATACAACGTAAAAAGTATGCTACCCTTCTTGCTCTTGAAATGGTACATCTGAGGCATACTATCCCTGATGAGCCATTCCAATTGAAATAAATCTCTACTGTAACTACATAATGGTTTTAGTTCAAAAGAACGCCATGAGAAAATGACTCTTTCAAGATGTGATTAAACAATTTATAGAATAAAGGTAAATACTAACCTTGCTTCAATGAGAAGCGGCAGCATTCGCCTAATTTGGGTATGAATAGGTTCTCAGATTGTTAACTAGCTTGTGAAGATACTATTTCTTAATATTTCTACTTGATTAGTTCGTCACCCATAGTAAAACATAATACACAGTTTTTACTTAGTGTCAACTTTTTTACCAATCAACAAGGCAAAAAAACGTAGTCTCATCACCAAAACATCTTTTTAGACAGAAGGAGCTCATTTTCACATGATTGCTGATAACAAAAACATTACACACGATGTGTCACATACAAAAGTCAACTCAGCTAACAACTATGCCCAATCTGATTTGGGATGCATACAGTTCTATGTAACACAAAATTTTTGTCCAAAATGTTCTAGAATTTCCTTTGTCAAAATAATTATTATAACGACATCTGTTTTTAGAAAGAGTGGCGATTTATGCAAAATTTATACCTTGTTATGGTCACAAAAATGCGATTTGCAAAAGAAATTTTTCTATATTCCTGCAATAAAATTTAGAAATATATAAATCCATCACGTCCCAAGATTTTTTTACATATTGCAGTATTAAATTATTATGCCAAGCAGAAATTTTCTGGTGAAGTTAACTGCGGTTTTTGAATACACTGAAGACTATTGTCTGATAAACAATCAATTACGTTTTACTACAGCTCATAAGACAATTGCAATTTTGGTGAGTAACTGTCATATACGGGAAAAACTGTATATATGAAATGAAATCCAATAAAAACCTTTAAGGTTAACAATGATTTTTAAATATAGACTTCCGTAAAGTGAAATCTGTAGGATGACCAGTTTTCATAATTTTATGTCTTCGTGGTTTAACTCGCACTAAAATGGTAAATTTGAAAAAGAATACTCTTTCGTAAATACTTCAAAGTATCGTGTACCTATATAAGAGTCGTAAATCTCATACTTTACGATCTAAATCGGAATAAATGTTAAACAAGTGGATGTGGAATCGTATCTTTTGGTTGTGCCCAGGCTGGTGTCGTAACGACCTGTTGATCCAGGAAGCCCTTCATTTTTATTTTTTATACTCTCAAGAAGACAATCTCGTGTTCTGCACGAAATTAGTGAACACCTGAAGAAATGGGTCTTCCTGAATGTTTTCTAGTTGATTTTCTCGGTTCTGTGCACAGCTCAGGGCAAGTTTGAAATTTGTTTTAATACACAATGGTACCAAAATTAGTTCAATGTCAGCTGCTCCCTCAAGGGAAATGAAAGAAGAACATAAAGCCGTAGTTTTGCTCTTTGAGAAGATTAAGTCTCATAAACATCAATGGGTGGTTTGTCTAGACTTATGAACGGCAAACTTTCTCCTTGGTTTGCAAAGTGCTTCTTGTGACTCTGGAATAGCAGAGACAAAGCAGATGACAGTGTTGGAAAAGACGGCCAAAGAGAGAAAACATGTACGGAGGGAGGAGGAGGAGGAGGAGATTAGTGTTTAACGTCCCGTCGACAACGAGGTCATTAGAGACGGAGCGCAAGCTCGGGTGAGGGAAGGATGGGGAAGGAAATCGGCCGTGCCCTTTCAAAGGAACCATCCCGACATTTGCCTTAAGCGATTTAGGGAAATCACGGAAAACCTAAATCTGGATGGCCGGAGACGGGATTGAACCGTCGTCCTCCCGAATGCGAGGCCAGTGTGCTAACCACTGCGCCACCTCGCTCGGTACGGAGGGAGGAAGAATGTCATTAACGACCCCTTAGTTGAACGAGAGGAAACCATTTGTCGTCTACTGTATATCAAGTTGGGCCTTTTGAAGCAGTTTGTAAAGGCTTTTGATAAGATCGGGTCACGCTTTCCCATATACAGGGAAACATGTCTGAGCTGAGAACGGAAAAATTCAAGCAGGAATATTTGACTACCCGCAAATAAGGCAACTCTGCATATTAAAACTGTCGAGGAACGCTACCAAGGAAGATCGGATATGCACGTGATGGCAGTTTACTGCTCGAATTTAAAAATGGACCGCTCCATAATGCATTCAAGAATGTCATGGAAAAGAAGCTTCCTAAATGTTCAGGGACTGGAAGTTATCATCAATGACCTTTTTATTTAGTATAGAATAATAGTTATATAATACGATAGTAAAATTATTGTTTCATTTTTTATCCATGGACTTATATTAAAACAGTATGACATATATTTCCCAAAAATATTGTATTTTAGAATTTTTAACTCCTTGGCGAATATTAATGAGTTGTTTGAATTCAGAGCATGAAATGCTTAGCAAATCAGCTCAAAACACTCCGGTGTTACGCAAATAAATAGCACTTTACACGAATCTTAATGCTCATTGTTACACTAATAATAATCTACGTTTTTGCTCATGAGTATTATCTTTCGCTATGTGCTCTGTGGTAATGAAGGTTAGAATGTAACGTACCTTGAATCAGAACTATTACAAAGGGGCACTGTCTTACTTGAAAGGGCAGTTTAGAAAATTGGTCATAACCTTGTTCAAGGAGCCGTAATACCATTTGCATGAAATGAGTTAGAGAAACGTGAGGAATTGTTAATCTTCCTGAACGAGAGTCCAGTGTTTCCATGGCTGCACCACATCGTACATAAAATACAATGTGGACTGCTGATGTGCTGCTATTATTTTTTATTATCTGTTGTTGGATTCTGCTGAAAGAACAAGTTTTGAAGTATTCGAACATGTTGGGTTGGCTACACCAAAAATAGCTACCTCACGTGAACTGGCCAATGCGAAGGCTGTCGTGATAAAAAAAAACCTTATAAACTACACAAAGGGCATCCATCGCATTCACCAAATTTCATTAATAAAACCCAGCGGGGTGACGAAGTGGGATGACCGAGAAGTCACAGTTAGGAGATCAGTGGTTTGTATCTCTATCAGTCCATCCACATTTAGGTTTCCTGCAGTTTTCCAAGCATAAGCTAGGATAGGAGACTGCTGAGAACGAAACCTAAATGTGAATGGCCTGACAGAGATTCGAACCACTGCCCTCCTGACTGTGAATCCTGTGTCTTCCCACTTCGCCACCTCGCTGGGTTTGTGCTTTTGTCTAAGGAAAGAAGTACACTTCTACATAGAAATATGGAAGCGATTGCGCATGCCCATGACCGCGCGTCTGTGTGTGTGCGCGTGTGCGTGTGTGTGTGTGTGTGACTGTGAGCTCGTGGTCATGTGCTCGGCGGAAGGCGGGCTGGGGCGACGGTAGCAGACACGCGAAGGCTTACCTCCAGGGTCGTTACGACGCTTTCTCGTGTGTCGGATAGCCAGGTGACGGATTTACTACCGTTCCTGTTCTCTTGAACAATCTTATAGCACACAGCCATCTCTGCAGAAGCAGAGAAAGAACGAGGAACTTCGTAACTTGGTCATTTCTAGCACTACTCTATATCTACATCTACAGGGCGTGGACACAAATATGGAACAACGTAAAGTACAACAGGAACCATGTCTCCTTGGAACACAGCATCTACATCTACATGATTACTCTGCTGTTCCCAAGAAAGTATCTGGCTGAAGGTTCAATGAACCACCTTCAAGCTGTCTCTCTACCGTTCCACTCACGAACGGTGCGCGGGAAAACGAGCACTTAAATTTTTTCTGTGCGATCCCTGATTTCTCTTATTTTATCGTGATGATCATTCCTCCCTATGTAGGTGGGTTCCAGGAGAATGTTTTCGCAATAGGAGTAGAAAACTGGTGATTGAAATATCATGAGAAGATCCCTTCGCGACGAAAAACGCTTTTGTCTTAATGATTGCCACACCAATTCACATATCATGTCTGCGGCATTGTCTCCCCAACTTCGCGGTAACACAAAACGAGGTGCCCTCCTTTGCACTTTTCCGGTGTCATCCGCCAGTTCCGTCTGATGCGGATCCCACACCCCACAAATACACCCGAGAATGGGGCGGACTAGCGTGGTGTAAGCAGTCTCTTTAATAGACCTGTCGCACCCTCTAAGTGTTCTGCCATTGAATCTCAGTCTTTGGTTGGCTGTGCCCACAACATTATCTATGTGTTCGTTGCAATTTAGGGTATTTGTAATTGCAATTCTTAATTATTTAGTTGAATTTACAGTCTTCAGATTTATGTGACTTACCTTGAATCGAAATTTAGCTGTTTTCTTTCAGTACTCATGTGAATAACTTCAACGTCAATTGCCACTTTTTACACCATACATATACCTTATCTAAATTATTTTGCAGTTCGTTTTGGCCATATGATTACTTTACAAGACGGTAAATAACAGCATCATCTGCAAGCAATCTAAGACGGCTACTGAGATTGTCTCCTTCCTGCTGAACTTGTTTCTGGCTTTAGCCAGCTATTTGATATTCACTGCTGGCTATTGGGGCTTGGAGCTCTGGTTCCTTCCCAACACAGCTACAACAATTATCAAGTATAATACTGACCGTTTTTACAACTAACTGACTGTTTTTAACCTACCCCCTTTTAGACAGACGCCCTTTCTGTGGTTCCCTGAGGCCCACTAACCTAAACAACCTCCCAGTCCCTTCCACACATTCCCCACTACCTGTGTAGCACCTTCCTGACCTATTAAGCTGAACCCGGAAACCCAGCGCCTGATGGCGCAAGTCAAGGAATCTGCAGCCTACACCGTCACAGAACCGCCTGAGCCTCTGATTCACACTCTCCACTCGGCTCTGCACCAAACGACCACAGTCCATTCTATCGACGATGCTGCAGATCACTATTGGAGAACAAATATTGTACCATGAAATGGATCTGATCAGACAAAATTGACACACAATCCTAGGCAGTAATATGACCTTGCAGAGTAACCATGGGGTCCAAGGAATACCACGGTATGGCTGAATAAATCATCACCGAACCCTTGCCATGTTTCGCTCTTGGCAGCATGCTGTCTGTATCGAAGGCTTGGGACATGCATATACCAGACATTAACTCGCGGAGCAATTGGAAACAGTGTAAAACAAGACTCAGCCAACCAAATGACATTTTTCCATTGTTCCACATTTAAGTTTTTATGGCTTCAGCACCAAGTTTTCCTGTTACACCCATTCCAGTCGCTAAAACTTGGTTTCGAAATCACACATCAGCCTGCAGTTCTCTGCTTATGAAGATCCCTTCCTGTTGTTTTGGTGCTGACAGTGTACTCGAGTCCGAAATTGAGTTCTGCAGTGATTATTATAGCTTTTATCCTCTTATTTTTCATCACTGTCCTCTTCAATGATAATCTCCGGTGGTTACTCAATACACACTTTCGTTCGTATTGTGACTCAGAGTACGCGTTTCCGCTCTCATTGTATTCGGTATAAATCTTTGATACGGCGCCTCATGAAATACGAATCACTTCAGCTACTTGGTAACAGAAGCAAATACCATAAAAGTACTGCGAATCTGGCCATTTATGAATTCACTTACCTCTGACATAACACACTTACAGCTACACAGAACACGCATTGAGGGCATTGCACAGGTGCCGTTCGTGATCAAATACAACAGCGCACCCAGCAGGTTTGGCTAGCATCTGCATTTATGTTCAAGCATCCTTTGTATTTCTCGCAGTGCTTCCATGTTTTTGTCCAACACCTATATATCTGCATCCAATGTCGAACACTTTGTATATCAACATCCATACACTGCAAACCACTATGAAATGTATGGTAGAGGGCCCTTCCAAATGAAATAATTACTGTTTCTTCTCCTTGCATTCACGTACGGTTTTCATGAAAAATTACGTTTGTACGCCTTTATACGCGCTGCAGTTAAGCTAATCCTATCCTCTCGATCCCTGTAGGGGCGTTGTAGTATATTCCAAAATTCGTCTACTAAAACTGGTTACTTACACTTTGTATATAGATGTCTGCCAGTCCAATTTCTCCAGAATTTCCGTGACACTGCCCTGCAGATCAGACAGACCTGTGATCATTGCTGTGTCATTTCTCTGTATACGTTCAGTACTCTTGTTCATCCTATTTGGAAAGGATTAGATACACTAGTGCAATATTCTAGGAAGTGTCATATGAGTGTTTCGTAAGCAGTCTCCTTTGAAGACTGAGTACATCCAAGTATTCTACCACTGAAACGAATTCTGCGATCTGCTTTGCTACTGCTGAGCAAATGATATGGAATTATTCAGTTTACAGGGTACGTATATATGACGACTGTTTACGTTAATGAACCCATTAGTTTTTTTCCTACTCACTCAACTACATTTAAAAATATTTTCTTTCTCAGGCTTCCGGCTTTTAAAGAGAAGTTCGCCCATGAAGTAGAACTGGGTCCTCCAGGCAAAATGATCAAATTTTGCTGCGCTACCTGTCAGACGTAGTACGTTATGGTAGAAATGATCAAAAAAATCTTTGCTGCGTATTGATCTCCTTTGTGAGTCATTGAAAGCTTTAATAATGGGTACTAAAGTTCACTTTTTCCTCTAGTGTTGCAGGTGAGTAGGTCACTATCATTCTCAAATTGTGGTAGATTATTTATGAGGAATTTGTGACATCGCAGTTAAACTGCACAGCACCTTGAAGAAGTAACTACATCTCGACCGCGTGTGAACATTACTTATTTTTACTTATTATTCTTACTGCACGCTTAGGGCAATCAGTACCCTATTTCCAATTGCTAATGTCCCAAGAAAATTACTAGATGAGTCATTTTTCAGAGTAAATACGCAAAATATGTTAGTATGTTGTTTCCAAGACTAGCAACTATACGAAGAACAAAAGTAGCTGAACTTCACTGTTTGAGAAACTCAGCAACACGCTTCTTCCAGTTCAAGTTTTCATCAGTATGTAGACACAAAAATGTGAAGCATTCTACCCTGTTTACTGACTCCTGTTCTTGTGCCACGTCTATTGCTGATATTACTCTGTTTATTGTACAGAACTGAATATAGAGTATTTCCCCAAAAATTAAGGGGGAGTCCAATATCCGAGAACCAGTTAATAACTCATTGAAAAACATCATTAACTATGTCTTCTGATGCTTTCCCTGTAACGGAGTTTTTTAAAATACAAGCATCATCTGCAAAAACGTACCAGTTTTGCGCTCAACTTTGATTCCGCAAGGAACTGTTGTGCACAGGGACTGTAGACTACAAGGAAGGAGACAAACACAGCATTCAGTCGCATTTCCATTACTTTTCTTACTCTTGCATATGCGAAGAGCCGGCCGCGGTGACCGAGCGGTTCTAGGCGTTTTAATCCTGTACCGCGTGACTGCTACAGTCGCAGGTTCGAATCCTGCCTCGGGCTTGGATATGTGTTATGTCCTTAGATTAGTTAGCTTTAAGTAGTTCTACGTTCTAGGGGACTGATGACCTCAGATGTTAAGTCCCATTTGCTCAGAGCCATTTGAACCATATGTGAAGACAGCTACTTAGAGCCGAAATCTAGATATGCATTAGTAGTAGAACTAATGGGATCCCGAATGATTGCCGTGTGTCTCTTCTTCGTTAAATTCTGCGAGCATCCCATTTCATTCCTTCAAAACCTGTTACATCCACGTATTTGTATGTGTTGACAGATTCCAATTAAGACTCGTTGATATTGTAGTTATAAAATACTGCATTGTTTTATTTTTGCGAAGTATGTAATTTTGCATTCTTAGGATTTGAAGCAAGTGTCCAGGTGTTGCATCACTCTGAAATTCTATCAAGATTAGGCTGAGTATGTGTGGACCGTATTTCAGGCACATCTTAATTGTAAATAAGTACACCATCTACAAAAAACTCTGAGGTTAATGTTAATATTTTCTGCACTGTCATTAATTTTCAACATGAACAGCAAGGGCCGCAACACACCTTCCTGGGGAACATGGTGTCCCAGGAGAAATTGTCAATATTCAGGCATGTCACAGGAACGATCGTTTGAAGCAGAAAACTTCATACAGGCATATGCCCTATTCCGAATGATTTTCGAAACAGAACACATTTAATGTACATCATTATTTTCTGTTTTCTTCAGTAAATTGACAGCTTCACTCATTTACAACAGTTAGTAAATGAACATTATTAGTTTAACAAAATATCAGCTCAAAAATATAGCACATTCATCTCCAAGTATTATGGTACACGTCACATCACAGCAGATGAACGGTACACAATCAGTGTTCGAGTATCCCAGCGCCAACTTCATTGCGTTTGGTCACTCCTGGAGAACATGTTGTGTTACCTGTCAGTGCCTCAGCATGTTCCCTAATGAGGGTAGCAGTGTCCATGATGCGACCATGCGGTTCATCTCTCGTACATATTTTTCGCTTGTACATCTGAAACTTCATCCAACTTCAAAGTCAAAAATTTAGTGATGTAATACCTGGCGATCTTAGTAGCCTGTTAATTGGACTACTTCGACCAGACCAGCGACTAGGGAAGAACGGCTGAGAAGTTTTCTCGTACGTCTGGTAAAATGAACAGGGTCTCCATAATGCTGGAAGTACATTGCAGTTCCTGAGGCCAAGAGAACGCTCTCAAGCTTTCAACAAGCAAATAATTCTGTCTTGTTATTCGCTCTTCTAAACTGATTGAACCTATCTACATCTACATCTACATCTATACTCCGCGAGCCACCTTACGGTGTGTGGCGGAGGGTACTTATTGTACCACTATCTGATCCCCCTTTCCTGTTCCATTCACGAATTGTGCGTGGGAAGAACGACTGCTTGTAAGTCTCCGTATTTGCTCTAATTTCTCGGATCTTTTCGTTGTGATCATTACGCGAGATATATGTGGGCGGTAGTAATATGTTGCCCATCTCTTCCCGGAATGTGCTCTCTCGTAATTTCGATAATAAACCTCTCCGTATTGCGTAACGCCTTTCTTGAAGTGTCCGCCACTGGAGCTTGTTCAGCATCTCCGTAACGCTCTCGCGCTGACTAAATGTCCCCATGACGAATCGCGCTGCTTTTCGCTGGATCATGTCTATCTCTTCTATTAATCCAACCTGGTAAGGGTCCCATACTGATGAGTAATACTCAATAATCGGACGAACAAGCGTTTTGTAAGCTATTTTACTGACCGTGTCACACCAGTGATCGTAAAAAGAACTTGTAAATTGGGTTCCAGTGTAGCGTGCAGATTTTGCTGGGGCCACCGATAATTATTGAGTGTGTTGTTGATTACGTTCCATATAAACGTGTCTATATGAGCAAAAAGTAATAATGGAAGCAAATGACGATTGTCATATAACCAGTGACAAAATGTAATTACGGTGCTATTGTCGCTATTATGAAGATTGTGAAAAGGTAGTATGTAGAATGGGTAAAAGTAACCAGCGAGGGCGAGGACACAGGTTGTTGCGACAGCGGCGCTTCCCAGGGGAGTGACACGCCAGAAGACGACTTGGCTGCTCTTTGCTCTGCGGTTGCAGAGGCGGTTTTACGTTGGTCTGAACCCATACCCCTCAGACAGGCGATCGACGGGGACTGACGTTGTGACGTCGAGTCCCTCCCAGGGTCTCATCATTTGCGGCAGCAGACAGGAGCAGCAAGCCAGCAGGGCTATGACGCCAAGTCTCACAAACGACCGAGTGTGGCGTCAGACTCAGCCTGGTCTCGAACCATAGGCTGCTGCTGGCGCTGCCCAGTCGTCTGATTGGCCAGTCTTTGAGTGATTATTGCAAGTTGACGTAGAACATGGGCGGTGGCCACATTAATGTTACGGGACCGTGCAAAATTCGGAACCTGTATGCTCCCAAATCACCTACAGATTTATTCACGTATTCTTCCCACTACACTGTATAAGCACTATGAAAAATGTCATTATTTTCTATCCTTCCTGGGGAGCAGTTTCAATGGCCAGCAATGTATTTTCGATCGTTCTTACAATGTGCTTCAAGGGTGTCTTCAACTATTACCACTGGCGGATTCTGATATCTATTCCAAAAGAATGTTTGCATATATCTCCACGGTTGCCCGGTGTTGCAAGTATGAAGCAAGTAATGGTTTCCCATGATTTAGCATTACAGCACATAACGTGTCATCTAGCACTGGAGCTGTTTCCTAGCTAGTGGAAGTGGAGCGTACTGGTTTTGCACATATATTAGTTATACAACGAATCTAATTTTCGTCGACCGAAGAGCAGTAGAAAGTAAGAAGGAAAGTTCAATAGCCCATCTTCTGTTTTGAACAGCGTGCTCGCCAAAGATATTAACTAACAACGAAACTAGTCTTCCTACAACGAAGACGATGGAGACATAACGGAACGTTGGGGCTCAAATCCTCAACGACGACGATATGATTACGTACAGAATACGTCCTCAGTGGGAAAAGGACGGGAAGAAATTCGTCTGTGTCTTATTCAAAGAATAGACCTGCAAATTGCTTGTATCGATTCAAGTGAACCATAGACAACCTTAATCTGAATGGACAGAGCATTTACCCGAACTCTGTTTCTACTGGAAGCAAATCTACTATCTTATTAGAAATAAATTATTGTTCATTTAATGCATCAGAATGAAGAAGTCTAATCTATATTGCCGCTTTGCACACCTATTATCAACATTAATAACTGTTACGCCATTTTAAGATAATCAGGGAATCTAGCAATGAAATAATTACACAGGCCAAAAACAGACTGTTTTTTATATCTAGGATTTTAGAATTGATTTTAGTCACAGTTGGGGCGTTGAATCAAAAAGTGAAATCAGTCTTCCTCTATCCGCTCTTATTTTTTTGATCATTGTTATTTAATATGCACTTCTACATGAAATGTGCATTTGTAACTCTGGTTTGTGCACTTGTAATTCACATGTATGAGAATTGGTTCCTGTAGGTTTGCACTATTGCGGGTCTGCTTTCTAATTAGTTCCAGGAATATCCACCAGATGGAGTTGGAGGTTACTGTGTGAGCTAGGCCGTACAGGGCTGAGCGAGAATGACGTCACTTGATAATTCAGTTAGGAAACGTCTATGTTGTAGTTTTTTACACTTTTGTTGTTGAACAGAAATAATATAAAATAAAGTAGAAGATGTTGCGTAAATCACCTTGATGGTTTTTGCTACATATGCAAAGAATAAACGCTGAAAGGAAACCGAAAACCTATTATTGACTTTGTAGAGCAATAAATCTGTAAAACTTGTACAGAA
Source organism: Schistocerca serialis cubense (assembly GCF_023864345.2). Lineage (NCBI taxonomy): Eukaryota > Metazoa > Arthropoda > Insecta > Orthoptera > Acrididae > Schistocerca > Schistocerca serialis. Next base: position 226,832,548 of record NC_064640.1, read on the forward strand.
CATTTACGATTGTGGACTACCAGGAAATGAAAACTTCTGAAAAAAAGCCACTCCAAAACCTGTTGTTTGTGAGGACAAGTATTGTCCCTCTGATACTAATGACAATGACAGTGATTATGCGGGTACGGCATTAATTCCTCTGGGTTTAAACTGGGATGAGTTAATAACCCACCACAGATCTCAAGCTGGAGCTCATTTTTAGATGATTGCTGATAACAAAAACATTACACACGATGTGTCACATACAAAATCTTGAAAGTCAATTCAGCTAACAACTATGCCCAATCTGATTTGGGATGCATACAGTTCTATGTAACACAAAATTTTTGTCCAAAATGTTCTAGAATTTCCTTTGTCAAAATAATTATTAGTACGACATGTGTTTTTACAAACAGTGGCGATTTATGCAAAAATTATACCTTTTTGTGGTTATATATTCCTGTAGCAAAATTTAGAAATATAAAAATCCACCATGTCCCAAGATTTGTTTGCATATTGCAGCTTTAATTTATTAAGTCAAGTGGAAATTTTCTAGTGAAGTTAATTACAGTTTTTGAATACACTAAAGACTATTGTCTGGTAAACAATCAATTACTTTTTTCTATAGCTCATATGACATTTGGAATTTTGGTGAGAAACTGTCATATGCGGGAAAAACTGTATATATGAAATGAAATCCAATAAAAACCTTTAAGGTTAACAATATGTTTAAATATAGACTGCTGTAAAGTGAAATCTGTAGGATAACCAGTTTTCATAATTTTATGTCTTCATGGTTTAACTCGCACTAAAGAGGTACCTATATAAGAGTCGTAAATCTCATACTATACGATCTAAATCGGTATAAATGTTAAACAAATGGATGTGGAATCGTATCTTTCGGTTGTGCCCAGGCTGCTGTTGTAACGACCAGTTGATCCAGGAAGCCCTTCATTTTTATTTTTTATATTCTCAAGAAGACAATCTCGTGTTCTGCACGATATTAGTGAACACCTGAGGAAATGGGTCTTCCTGAATGTGTTCTAGATGATTTTCTTGTGTTTGCGCACAGCTCAAGGCAAGTTTGAAATTTGTACTAATACACATTGGTAACAAATTTAGTTCAATGCCAGCTGATCCCTCAAGGGAAATGAAATAAGAACATAAAACCACAGTTTTAATCTTTCAGAAGATTAAGTCTCATAAACATCAATAAATGGTAAACTTTCTCTTCTTGTGACTCTGGAATAGCAGAGAAAAAACACATCACAGTGTTGGAAAAGAACGGCCAAATAGAGAAAACATGTTCGGAGGGAGGAATAATGTCATTAACGACCCCTTCGTTGAATCATATCAAGTTGTGCCTTTTGAAGCAGTTTGTAAAGGCTTTTGATAAGAACGAGCCACGGTTTGAATATATAGGGAAAAACGTCTGAGCTGAGAACGGAAAAATTCAGGCACGAATATTTGATGATCCACAAACAATGCAACTCTGCATATGAAAACTGCCGAGGAACGCTACCAAGGAAGATCGGATATGCACGTGATGGCAGTTTACTGCTGGAATTTAAAAATGGACCGCTTCATAATACATTCAAGAATGTCATGGGAAAGAAGTTTCCTAAATGTTCAGGGACTGGATATTATCATCAATGACTTTTTCATTTAGGATATAATAATATTTATATAATACAATAACAACATTATTGTCTCATTTTTTATCCATGGCCTTATATTTAAACATTATAACATATATTTCACTAAAATCTTGTATTTTAGAATTTTGAGCTCCTTGGCAAATATTAACTAATTGTTTGAATTTAGGGCATCAAATTCTTAGAAAATCAACTCAAAACACTCCAGTGTTATGCAAATAAATAGCATTTTACACGAATCTTAATGCTATCGTTTTCAGTCAAGACTAGTTAATGCTATTGTAGTAAAAAACTTCAAACTTGTAGCATTTTAAACATTTCATAGGATTGTTTGCCAGGTAATTGTTACACTGATAATAATCTATGTTTTTACTCGTATTAACTTTTGCTCTGTGGTACTGAAGGTTAGAATGTAACGTACCTTGAATCGGAATTATTACAAAGGGGCACTATCTTACTTGAAAGGACAGTTTAGAAAATTGGTCATAACCTTGTTCAAGGAGCTGTAATATCATTTGCATGAAATGAGTTAGAGAAACATGAGGAATTGTTAATCTTCCTGAACGAGAGTCCAGTGTTTCCATGGCTGCACCACATCGTACATAAAATACAATGTCGAATGCTGATGTGCTACTATTATTTTTTATTATCTGTTGTTGGATTTACTGAAAGAACAAGTTTTGAAGTATTCGAACATGTTGTGTTGGCTACACCAAAAATAGCTACCTCACGTGAACTGGCCAATGCGAAGGCTGTCTTGATAAAAGAAAACCTTATAAACTACACAGAGCGCATCCACCGCGTTCACCAAATTTCATTAATAAAACGCAGCGGGGTGATGAAGTGGGATGACCCAGGAGTCACAGTTAGGAGATCAGTGGTTTGTATCTCTATCAGTCCATCCACATTTAGGTTTCCTGCAGTATTCCAAGCATAAACTTGGATAGGAGACTGCTGAGAAAGAAACCTAAATGTGGATGGCCTGACAGAGATTCGAACCACTGCCCTCCTGACTGTGAGTCCTGTGTCTTCCCACTTCGCCACCTCGCTGGGTTTGTACTTTCGTCTAAGGAAAGGAGTATTCTCCTACACAGATATGTGGACGTGATTGCGCATGCCGGCCGAACTGGCCGCGCGGTTCTGTGCGCTGCAGTTTGGAAACGCGAGACCGCTACGGTCGCAGGTTCGAATCCTGCCTCGGGCATGGATGTGTGTGATGTCCTTAGGTTAGTTAGGTTTATGTAGTTCTAAGTTCTAGGGGACTAATGACCTCAGAAGTTGAGTCCCATAGTGCTCAGAGCCATTTGAACCATTTTTTTTGATTGCGCATGCGCGCGTTTCTGTGTGTGCGCGTGTGCGTGTGTACGCGCGCGTGTGTGTGTGTGTGTGTGTGTGTGTGTGTGTGTGTGTGTGTGTGTGTGACTGTGAGCTCGTGGTCATGTGCTCGGCGGAAGGCAGGCTGGGGCGACGGTAGCAGACACGCGAACGCGTACCTCCAGGAACGTTACGACGCTTTCTCGTGTGTCGGATAACCAGATGACGGATTTACTACCGTTCCTGTTCCCTTGAATAATCTTATAGTACACAGCCATCTCTGCAGAAGCAGAAAAAGAAGGAGGAACTTCGTAACTTGGTCATTTCTAGCACTAGTCTATATCTACATCTACAGTGCGTCGACACAAATATGGAACAACGTAAAGTACATCTTACCACGCCTAACACGGCGAAGGAAAAAGCAGCTTCTAGTCATCACAGAACGGCGAAATACAGGTTCTGTGCGGTTTTCACGGGAATCTTATACCATTGTTCCTGAAAAATATTGGGAACGTCAGGTAGTGATGACGGAAGTGAGTAGGTTCAAATGGCTCTGAGCACTATGGGACTCAACTGCTGTGGTCATTAGTCCCCTAGAACTTAGAACTACTTAAACCTAACTAACCTAAGGACATCACTCACACCCATGCCCGAGGCAGGATTCGAACCTGCGACCGTAGCAGCAGCGTGGCTCTGGACTGGAGCACCTAGAACCGCACGGCCACCACGGCCGGCAAAGTGAGTAGTGATCACGTACACTTCATTCCCAATTTGACGATGAAGGCTGAATAATGCTGAGATCTGTCACTGTGGTGGGCAGGGGAGATGCGACAACTCAATCTCTTGGTCACAAACCAGTCCTGGACTATGTGAGCTGTGCGAACAGGAACCATGTCTTCCTGGAACACAGCATCTACATCTACATGATTACTCTGCTGTTCACAAGAAAGCGCCTGGCAGAGGGTTCAATGAACCACCTTCAAGCTGTCTCTCTACCGTTCTACTCTCGAAAGGAGCGCGGGAAAACGAGCACTTAAAATTTTCTGTGCGATCCCTGATTTCTCTTAATTTATCGTGATGATCATTTTTCCCTATGTAGGTGGGTGCCAAGAGCATGTTTTCACAATCGGAGGAGAAAACTGGTGATTGAAACTTCTTGAGAAGATCCCATCGCAACGAAAAGCGCCTTTGTTTTAACAATTGCCACTCCAATTCACATATCATGTCTGCGGCACTATCTCCCCAACTTCGCGGTAATACAAAACGAGCTGCCCTCCTTTATACTTTTTCGATGTCATCCGCCAGTCCCATCTGATGCGGATCCCACACCGCACAGAAACATTCCAGAATAGGGCGTACAAGCGTGGTGTAAGCAGTCTGTTTAGAAGACCTGTCGCACCTTCTAAGTGTTCTGCCATTGAACCTCAGGCTTTGGTTGGTTCTACCCACAACATTATCTATGTGATCGTTCCAATTTAGGGTATTTGTAATTGCAATCCTTAATTATTTAGTTGAATTTACACCCTTCAGATTTGTGTGACATCCGCGAAACGAAATTCAGCAGATTTCTTTTAGTACTCATGTTAATAACTTCACATTTTACTTTACTCAGGGTCAATTGCTACTTTTCGCACCGTACAGATTCCTTATCTAAATCATTTTGTAATTTATTTTGGTCATCTGATGACTTTACAACACGGTAAATGACAGCATCATCTGCAAACAATCTAAGACGGCTACTGAGATTGTCTTTTATGTCGGTAATACAGATCAGGAAAAATAGAGGGCCTATAACACTGCCTTGGGGAACGCCGGATGTTATTTCTATTTTACTTGATGTCTTTCCGTCTATTACTACGAACTGTGACCTTTCTGACAGGAAATCACGAATCCAATTGCACAACTGATGCGATATTCCATAGCCATGCAGTTAGGTTAGAAGACGATTGTGAGGAACGGTGTCGAAATCCTTCTGGAAACTTAACAATATGGACTCAATTTGAAATCCCCTGTCGATAGCTCTCATTACTTCATGACTATAAAGAGCTAGTGGTTTCAAAAGAACGATATTTTCTGAATCCGTGCTGACTACGTGTCAAAAATGGTTCAAATAGCACTGAGCACTATGGGACTTAAAAACTGAGATCATCAGTCCCCTAGAACTTAGAACTTCTTACACCTAACTAATCTAAGGACATCACACACATCCATGCCCGAGGCAGGAGTCGAACCGGCGACCGTAGCGGCCGCGCGGTTCCAGACTGAAGGGCCTACAACCGCTTGGCCACAGTGGAAGGCGTCTACGTGTCAATAAACCGTTTTCTTCGCGGTACTTCATAATGTTCGAATACAGTATATGTTTCAAAACCCTACAGCAAATAGACGTTAGTGATATGGGCCTGTAATTTAACGGATTACCCGTGCTTCCTGTTTTGGGTATTGGTGTCACTTGAGTAATTTTCCAATCATTAGGTACGGACTTTCTGTGAGCAAGCGCGAGTATATAATTGCTAAATATGGAGCTATTGTATCAGTATACTCTGAGACGAACCTGACTGGTGTACAATCTGGACTGGAAGCCTTGCTTTTATTAAGTGATTCTAGCTGCTTTGCGCCTGTGGGGATATCTATTTCTATGTTTCTCATCTTGACAGTTGTTCTTGATTGGAATTCAGGAATATTTACTTCGTCTTCTTTGTTGAAGGTGTTTCGGAAAATTGTGTTTAATAACAATGCTTTAGTGCCACTGTCATTAGTGACTTCACCGTTATCGCGCAGTCAAGGTATTGATTGCGTCTTGCCACTGGTGTGCTGTATGTATGATCTGAATTTCTTTGGGTTTTCTGCCTTATTATTTGTCCAAGATTATTTAATGCTAAGAGGTCAAGTATGCTTTCACAAGCATTTACCCTTCGAGTTGGCTTATGAACTAATTGTTCGAAATAATTTATTGAGAAAGCCCAGTACAATTTCGGATGACGTTTTATGCCTGCCGCCAGTTTTAACGTATAATTTTTCCAGCATATCGAGGGTAGATTAAAGCCACCACCGACTATTACTGTATGAATGGGGTACCTATTTTAAATGAGACTCAAGTTTTCTTTGAACTGTTCAGCAACTGCATGTTCTGAGTCGGTGGGTCGGCAAACCGACCAAATTAATAAATGGTTCTAATGGCTCTGAGCACTATCGGACCTAACATCTGAGGTCGTCAGCCCCCTAGAACTTAGAACTACTTAAACCTAACTAACCTGAGGACAGCCACACACATCCATGCCCGAGGCAGGATTCGAACCTGCTACCATAGCGGTCGCGCGGCTCCAGACTTAAGCGCCTAGAACCGCTCTTCCACTACGGCCGGCCCCAGTTGATAGTTTAGTCAAATTGTCAAGTATAACCTCTACCCATACTATTTCGCAGGAACTATGTATATCTATTTCACTACAAGGCAAACTACATCTGACAGCAATAAATACTCCACCACCAATTGTATTTAACCTATCCTTTCTGGAAACTGCTAGATCGTTAGAAAAAATTTCTGCTGAACTTGTTTCTGGCTTTAGCCAGCTTTCTGTACCTATAACTATTTGAGCTTCAGTGCTTTGTATTAGGGCTTGGAGCTCTGGTTCTTTCCCAACACAGCTACGACAATTTACAACCACAATACCGATCGTTTCAACATCTAGCTTACTGTGTTTTACCTGCCCCCTTTTAGACGGACGCCCTTTCTGTGGTTCCTTGAGTCCCACTAATCTAAAAAAACGCCCAGTCCCTTCCGCACAGTCCGCGCTACCCGTGTAGCAGCTCTTGCTGTGTATAGTAGACTGCTTACCTATTAAGCGGAACCCGGAAACCCACCACCCGAAGGCGCAAGTCAAGGAATCTGCAGCCTGCACCGTCACAGAACCGCCTGAGCCTCTGATTCACACCGTCCACTCGGCTCTGCACCAAACGACCACAGAGCGGTACATCGACGATGCTGCAGGTCACTATTGGAGAACAAATATTGTACCATGAAATGGATCTGATCATACAAAATTGACACACAATGCTTGCCAGTAATATGACCTTGAAGAATAACCATGGGGTCCAAGGAATACCAGGGTATGGCTGATCGAATCATCACCGAACCCTCGCCATGTTTCGCTCTTTGCAGCAAGCTGTCTGTATCGTAGGCTTGGGACATGCATATGCCAGACATTAACTCGGGCAGAAATTGGAAACAGTGTAAAACAAGACTCAGCCAACCAAATGACTTTTATTCCATTGCTCCATATTTAAGGTTTTGTGGCTTCAGTACCACATTTTCCCGTTACACCCACTGCAGTCGCCAATGCTTGGTTTTGAAATTCCACATTGGCCTGCCGTTCTCTGCTTATGAAGACCCCTTCCTGTTGTTTTGGTGCTGACAGGGTACTTCAGTGCGACATTGAGTTCTGCAGTGACTATTATAGGTGTGGTCCTCTTATTTTTCGTCACAGTCCTATTTAATGATGATCTGCGATGGTTACTCAACACGCACTTTCGTTCGCATTGTGACTAAGAGGGCGCGTTTCCGCTATCTTTGTATTCGGTATAAACCTTTGATATGGTGCCTCATGAAACACTAACCACTTCAGCTACTTGATAACAGAAGCAAATACCACAAAATCACCAACAATCTGTCCATTTATGAATTCACTTACCTCTGACATAACACACTTACAGCTACACAAAACACTCTTCTGACCACGACTGACACTTGCAACGCATTGAGGGCATTGCGCAGGTGCCGTTCCTGATCAAGTACAACAGCGCACCCAGCAGGTTCGGCTAGCATCTGCAGTTATGTTCAAGAATGCTTTGTATTTCTCGCAGTGCTTCCATGTTTTTGTCCAACACCCGTGTATCTACATCCATTGTCGAACCCCTGTATATCTACATCCATACTCTGCAAAACACTATGAAATGTATGGTAGAGTGTACTTCCACCCGGCCTGTGTGGCCGAGCGGTTCTTGGGGCTACAGTCTGGAACCGCGCGACCGCTACGGTCGCAGGTTCGAATCTTGCATCGGGCATGGATGTGTGTGACTTCCTTAGGTTAGTTAGGTTTAAGTAGTTCTATGTTCTAGGGGACTGATGACCTCAGAAGTTAAGACCCATAGTGCTCAGAGCCATTTAAACCATTTGGTAGTTCCAACTGAACTAATTAGGGTTTCTTCTCCTTCCATTCACGTACATTCGAGAAAAATGACTGTTTAAACGCCTTTATACTCTCTGTAGTTAACTTAATCTTGTCCTCTCGATCCCTGTAGGGGCGTTGTAGTATATTCCAAAATTCGTCAACTAAAACTAGTTCCTGACACTTTGTATGTAGGTGTCTGCCAGTCCAGTTTCTCCAGAATTCCCGTGACACTGTCCTGCAGATCAAACAAACATGTGATCATTGCTGTTGTCTTTCTCTGTATGTGTTCAGTACTCTTGTTCGTCCTGTTTGGAAAGGATTTACATCACCATCTACATGGTTACTCTGCAATTCACACTTAAATGCCTGGCAGAGGTTTGATCGAACCATTTTCATACTACTTCTCTACTATTCCACTCTCGAATGGCGCGGAGAAAAAGGAACACCTAAATCTTTCCGGTCGAGCTCTAATTTCTCTTATTTTATTATAATGATCATTTCTCCCTACGTAGGTGGGTGTCAAAAAAAGATTTTAGCGTTCGGAAGAGAAAGTTGGTGATTGAAATTTCGTAAATAGATTTCGCCGCCAAGAAAACCGCCTTTTATTTTCAGTGACTGCCACCCCAACTCGCGTATCGTATCAGTGACACTCTCACCCCTATTACGCGATAGCACGAGGCGAGCTGCCCTTCTTTGCACATTTTTGATGTCCTCCGTCAATCCCACCTGGTAAGGATCACACACCACGCAGTAATATTCCAGCAGAGGACGGACAAGTGTAATGTAGGCTGTCTCTTTAGCGGGTTTGTCACATCTTCTAAGTGTTCTGCCAACAAAGCGCAGTCTTTGTTTCACCTTCCCCACAATATTATCTATGTTGTCTTTCCAGTTTAAGTTGCTCGTAGTATTTAGTGGAATTGACAGCCCTTAGATTTGTGCGATTTATCGTATACCAAAAATTTATTGAATTTCTTTTAGTACCCATGTGGATGACCTCGAACTTTTCTCTGTTTAGTGCCAATTGCTACTTTTCGCGCCATACAGAAATTCTCTCTAGATCATTTTGTAATTAGAATTGATCGTCTGATGATTTTACTACGTGGCAAATTACAGCGTCATCTGCAAACAATCTAAGGGTGCTGCTCAGATTATCACCTAGATCATTTATGTAAATCAGGAACAACAGAGGGCCTATGGCACTGCCTTGGGGAACACCAGATATCACTTCTGTTGTACTCGATGATTTACCGTTTATCACTACGGACTGTGACACTAGAGCAATATTCTAGGAAGGGTCGTATGAGTGTTGTGTAAGCAGTCTCCTTTGAAGACTGAGTACATCCTAGTATTCTACCAATGAAACGAATTCTGCGATCTGCTTTGCCTACAGCGCAGCAAATGATATGGAATTATTCAGTTTACAGGGTACGTATATATGACGACTACTTACATTAATGAACACATTTATTTTGTCATATTCACTCAACTACATTTAAAAATATTACCTTTCTCAGGCTACCGGCTTTTAAAGAGAAGTTCGCCCATGTAGTAGAACTGGGTTGTCCAGAGAAAATGATTCTAATTTATATTTAAATCTTGCTGTGCTACCTGTCAGACATAGTACGTTATTGTACAAATGATCAAAAAAATTTTTGCAGGGCATTGAACCCCTTTGTGAGCCACTGACTGCTTTAATAATGGGTAATAAAGTACATTTTTTCCTATAGTTTTGTAGGTGTGTAAATCACTATTCTTCTCAAATTGTTATGGATTATTTATGACTAATTTTACTAGCGAAAATATGTATTGTGACAATACAGTTAAAATGCACAGCTCCTTGAAGCAGTACCAACATGACGACCGCGGCTGAACACCACATATTATTCTTACTGCTCGCTTTTGGGCAATCAGTACCTTATTTCAAACTGGTAACTTTCCAATAAAATTATTTCATGAGTCATTATTCAGAGTAAATACGCAAAATAAGTTAGTATGTTGTTTCCAAGACTAGCAATTATACGAAGTACAAAAGTAGCTGAACTTCAGTGTTTGAGAAACTCAGCAATACGCTTCTTCTAGTTCAAGTTTTCATAAGTATGCAGACCCAAAAATTTGGAGTATTCTACCTTGTTTACTGAGTCCTGTTCTTGTGCCGCGTCAATTGTTGATATTATTCTACTCATTGTACAGAACTGAATATAGTGCATTTTCACAAAAATTTAGGGAAAGTCCAATTTCACAGAACCAGTTAATAAGCCTTATAAAATCATCATTAACAATGTCTTCTATTGCTTTCCCTTTAATGGCATTTCTTAAAACACAAGCATCATCTGCAAAAACGTACCACTTTTGCGACCAACTTTGTTTCCACAAGGAACTGATATGCACAGGAACCGTAGAAGGAACCGTAGGAAGGAGAGATACACAGCACTCAGTCACATTTGAATAGCTACTATTCCTCTTGCATATGTGGAGACGGCTACTTAGAGCCGAAATCTAGAAGAGCAAGAGTAGTAAAACTAATGGGTGGCGAATGATTGCCGTGTGTCTGTTCTTCCTTAAATTCTACGATCATCCCGTTTGATACCTACAGAAACTGTTATATCCAAGTATTTTTATGTGTTTACAGATTCCAATTAAGACTCGTTGATATTGTAGTTATAAAATACTACATTGTTTTCTTTTTGCGAAGTGCGTAATTTTACATTCTTAGCACTTGAAGAAAGTGTCCAGGTGTTGCGTCACTCTGAAATTCCATCAAGATTAGACTGAACATCTGTGGACCGTATTTCAGGCAGATCTTAATTGCAAATAACTACACCATCTGCAAAAAGTCTGAGGTTACCGTTTATATTCTCTGCACTGTCATTAATATTCAAGATGAACAGCAAGGGCACCATCACACTTTCCTGGGGAACAGGGTGTCCCAGGAAGAATGGCCAATATACAGGGATGTTACAGGAACGATTGTTTGAAGCAAAGAACTTCATACAGACATATCTACATCTACATACATATTCCGCCACCTACCATATGGTGCGTGGTGGAGGGTACCTCGTACCACAACTAGCATCTTTTCTCCCTGTTCCACTCCCAAACAGAACGAGGGAAAAATGACTGCCTATATGCCTCTGTACGAGCCCCGATCTCTCTTATCTTATCTTTGTGATCTTTTCGCTAAATGTAAGTTGGCGGCAGAAAATTGTACTGCAGTCAGCCTCAAATGCCAGTTCTCCATATTTCCTCAGTAGCGATTCACGAAAAGAACGCCTCCTTTCCTCTAGAGACTCCCACCCGAGTTCCTGAAGCATTTCCGTAACACTCACGTGATGATCAAACCTACCAGTAACAAATCTAGCAGCCCGCCTCTGAATTGCTTTTGTGTCCTCCCTCAATCCGACCTGATAGGGATCCCAAACGCTCGAGCAGTACTCAAGAATAGGTCGTATTAGTGTTTTATAAGCGGTCTCCTTTACAGATGAACCACATCTTCCCAAAATTCTATCAATGAACCGAAGACGACTATCCGCCTTCCCCACAACTGCCATTACATGCTTGTCCCACTTCATATCGCTTTGCAATGTACACCCAAATATTTAATCGACGTGACTGTGTCAAGCGCTACACTACTAATGGAGTTTTCAAACACTGCAGGATTCTTTTTCCTATTCATCTGCATTAATTTACATTTATCTATATTTAGAGTTAGCTGCCATTCTTTACACTAATCACAAATTCTGTCCAAGTCATCTTGTATCCTCCTACAGTCACTCAACGACGACACCTTCCCGTACACCACAGCATCATCAGCAAACAGCCGCACATTGCTATTCACCCTATCCAAAAGATCATTTATGTAGATAGAAAACAACGGCGGACCTACCACACTTCCCTGGGGCACTCCAGATGATATCCTCACCTCCGATGAACACTCACCATCGAGGACAACATACTAACATACTGGGTTCTATTACTTAAGAAGTCTTCGAGCCACTCACATACTTGGGAACCAATACCATATGCTCGTACCTTAGTTAGGAGTCTGCAGTGGGGCACCGAGTCAAACGCTTTCCGGAAGTCAAGGAATATGGCATCCGTCTGATGCCCTTCATCCATGGTTCGCATGAAATCATGTGAAAAAAGGGCGAGTTGCGTTTCGCAGGAGCGATGCTTTCTAAAGCGGTGCTGATTCATGAACAGCAACTTCTCTGTCTCAAGGAAATTCATTATATTCAAACTGAGAATATGTTCGAGAGTCCTGTAACAAACCGATGTTAAGGATATTGGTCTGTAATTTTGAGGATCCATCCTTCTACCCTTCTTATATACAGGCGTCACCTGTGCTTTTTTCCAGTCGCTCGGGACTTAACGTTGGGCAAGAGATTCGCGATAAATGCATGCTAAGTAAGGAGCCAATGCAGCAGAGTACTCTCTGTAAAAACCGAATTGGAATCCCATCAGGACCTGGCGATTTATTTATTTTCACCCCATTCAGCTGCTTCACAACCCCAGGGATGTCTAACACTATGTCCTCCATACGGGAATCTGTACGAGACTCAAACGGCGGTATGTTTGTACGATCCTCCTGCGTGATAGATTTCCCAAATGCTAAATTTAAAATTTCAGCTTTCGTTTTGCTGTCTTCCGTTGCCAGGCGAGACTGATCAGTGAGTGACTGGATGGAAGCCTTCAACCCGCTTACCGATTTTACGTAAGACCAGAATTTCCTTGGGTTTTCAGCAAGATATTTTGCTAAGGTATGACGGTGGTAGTGGTTGAATGCTTCACGCATCGCTCTTTTTACAGCAGTACGAATCTCTACTAACTTTTGCCTGTCCCCATTCTCCCGATCGTTCTTGTATCGCGAGTGCAACTGCCTTTGCTTCCTGAGCATTCTCCGAATTGCGCTGTTAAACCACGGTGGGTCTTTTCCGACCGTAACCCACTTTTTCGGCACATACTTGTCCAATGCGTGATTTACAATGTGTTTAAAATTTGCCCATAATTCTTCCACGACCATCGTACCGGAAGTAAATGAAGTCGATTCATTTACTAAGTGAAATGCTAACAACTGCTTAATTGCTCTTTCTAGTAAGAATACCCTCCTAGCCTTCTTGACCTACTTTTTAACCATAGTCGTAATGACAACATCATGAGCACTAATCCCTGTCTCGACACTGACACCGTCGATGAGGTCTGGTCTGTTCGTGGCTACCAGATCTAAATTACTTCCATTACGCATTGGCTGTCGATTTAGCTGCTCAAGACACTTTTCGGATAATGTGTTCAAAAGTAATTCACACGACGGCTTGTCTGTACCACCTGTAATGAATCCATAGACATCCCAGTCTATACTAGGTGTGTTGAGGTCGCCTCCGACTAATATAGCATGATTTGGGTACTTCTGCTATACAGAATGTAGACTCCCTTCGAATGATTCTAGAACTGTCACGGTGGAACCTGGTGGCCGGTAATAACACCCCACAATTAACTTTATTTCCCCTAGCCCTGTTAAACGTGTCCAGATAACTTCACAATCACACTCTACTTTGACCTCAGTAGACACAATACTTTTTCCAACTGCAGTGGAGACACCACCTCCTACGGTGTCTAATCTGTCTTTCCAATACACATTCCAACCCTCACTGAATGTTTCAGAACTTCCTATCTCAGGGTTCAGCCAGGTCTCAGTCCCGAGAATAATTTGCGAGCCACACGCTTTCTGGAGGGCAGTAAATTCAGGAACTTTATTCCGAACACTCTGAAAATTTACTGCTAGTACCTTGATAGCTGAAGTGTCTTTACACTGAGCGCGTCTTGATTTCCCTGCATGCACGTCCACTGGTGAGTGTTCATCAGGACACCTCGCACTACTGCCTAGCCTAAAAAAACCCCACGTGCACGCCACAAGTACTCTGCTACCCAAGTAGCCGCTTCCTTTGTGTAGTGCACCCGTGACCTATCTAGGGGCGTCCTGCAATTCCCCACCCAATAGCGCAAGTCTAGTAATCTGCAGCCAAGACCGTCACAGAGTCGACAAAGACTCTGGTTGAGATCCTCCACTCGGCTCCAAACCAACGTCCCCGATCCGCTTTGGGAACAATGCTGCAAATAGAGAGCTCTGCTTGCACCCCATGTGCGAGGCCAGCGGTCTTCACCATATCCGCCAGCCGCCTGTACGCACTGAGGATCGCCTCAGAACCCAAGCGACAGGCATAATTGGTGCCGACGTGAGCAACTATTTGTAGACGACTGCACCCCGTACGCTCGATAGCTGCCTCCACATCGTGGATGAGGCTCCCCGGCAGACAAACCGAGTACACGTTGGATTTCTTTCCAGCCCTGTACACTATTTCCCTAAGGGGCTCCTTCACCCGCCTAACGTTGGAGCTCCCAATAACCAGCAAGCCTTTGCCCCCGTGTGCCTGCTCGGACCCACTGGCAGGATGAACGGGCGAGGCCAGCCGGCCAGCCTCCACATTGGCCCTCCGCCTCGAGTGACGCGAACGCGTTGCAGCCCGCCACTCACCCTGAGGTGAGTATCATCCAACGCGCCGGGTACACTAGACGGCGCCTCGGCGGCTGAGTCAGCGGACGCAGCAAGCGACACCTGTGGTGTCTCAAGCGACGCGCCAGACCCTCCGCCATCGCTGCACCTCGAGGCAGCAGCCTGAAGGCGGCTGACCGTGGCCAACAGCACGCTCAGCTGCTCGCGAACCGCGGAAAGTTCCCCTGCGCCCGCACACAGCACGCAGACACCCTATCCATCCTACTGCTAATATCTAACGACTCCGTGAATTTGTACTCTACGGCTGTCAATAAGCAATATTACTCCTCTCAAATACGGGAATATGCAAGGATTTTATGTAATTAAATATGCAAGCGCACAAACACTCGGAAAGAAATTAAGAATCAAACTACAAAACAAATATCAAAGCTAAACATGCGACTCGCTACTGCACTGCTGCAGCGCTAATGCTTCACCAGCAGCTGCTCAAGGCTCACTGACCTATGTCAAAAGCGCACTGGCTGTCCAAAACAAACAACTGCGCGAATTTATACTCTACGGCTATCAACAAAGGCAACGGCCTTGCCGCAGTGGATTACGCCGGTTCCCGTGAGATCACCGAACTTAAGCGCTGTCGGGCGTGGCCGGCAGTTGGATGGGTGACCATCCTGCCGCCATGCGCTGTTGCCATTTTTCGGGGTGCACTCAACCTCGTGATGCTAAATGAGAAGCTACTCGACCGAATAGTAGCGGCTCCGGTCAAAGAAAACCATCATAACGACTGGGAGAGCGGTGTGCTGACCGCATCCTCAACCGAAGATGACACGGCGGTCGGATGGTCCCGAAGAGCCACTTGTGGCCTGAAGACGGAGTGCTTGCTTTGCTATCAATAAGCAATATTACTCCTCACAAATACGAGAATACGCAAGGATTTTATGTATTTAAATATGCAAGCGCACAAATATTCGGAAAGAAATTAAGAATCAAATTACAAAACAAATATGAAAGCTAAATATGCGCTACTGCACTGCTGCTGCACTGATACTTCACCAGCGGGTGCTCAAGGCCCTATTCCGAATGATTTTCGAGACAAAACACAATTAATGTACATCGTTATTTATTTGCTGTATCCTTCAATAAATTGCCAGCTTCACACATGTACGCATGTACAACAGTTAGCTAAAATAACAATATGCGTTTAGCAAAGTATCAGTTTAAAAATATGTTTTTTAGCACATTCATCTCCAAGTACTATCGTACACGTCACATCACAGCTGATGTACGGTGCACAATCAGTGTTCGAGTATTCCACCGCCAACTTCAATGCATTTGTTCACTCTTGGAGAACATGTTGTGTTGCCTGTCTGACTACCTCAGCACGTTCCCTAATAAGGGCAGCAGTGTCCATTATGCGCCCACGCAATTTATCTCACGTATTCATCTTTTGCTTGTACATCTCAGACTTCATTCAACCTCAAAATCAAAATGGCGTAAGGTCTGGCTATCTTAGTGGCCAGTTAATTGCACTACCACGACCAAACCAGCGACTAGGGAAGTGCGGCTGAGAAGTTTTCTCATACGCCTGGTAAAATGTAGAGGGTCTCCATAATGCTGGAAGTACATTGCAGTCCGTGAGGGTAAGAGAACGCTCTCAGGCTTTGAACATGAAAATCATTCTGTCTTGTTATTCGCTCTTCTAAAATGCGTGAACCTATCAGCATGTTACCGATCGTGTCTCACCAAACAGTGATTGTAAAAAGAATTTGTAAATTCTTTTCCACTGTAGCGTGCAGACTCTCCAGCGGACACCGATAATTATTGAGTGTGTCGTTGATTACGTTCCATATAAACGTGTCTACATGAGCAAAAAGTAATTATGGAAGCAAATGACGATTGTCATGTAACCAGTGACAAAATTTAATTACGATGCTATTCTCGCTATTATGAAGATTGTGAAAAGGTAGTATGTAGAATGGGTAAAAGTAACCAGCGAGGGAGAGGCCAGAGGCACTTGCGACAGCGGCGCTTCCCAGGGGAGTGAAATGCCAGAAGGAGACCTGGCTGCTCTTTGCTCAGCGGTTGTGCGTGGGTCTCAACCCATGCCCCTCAGGCAGGCGACAGACGGCGGCTGACGGTTTGACGCCGAGTCCCTCCCTGGGTCTCATCATTTGCGGCAGCAGACAGGAACAGCAAGCCAGCAGGGCTAGGACGCCAAGTCTCACAAAGGACCCAGTGTGCCCGCAGACACAGCCTGGTCTCGAACCATAGGCTGCTGCTGGCGCTGCCCAGTCGTCTGATTGGCCAGTGGTGCTCCAGCACTGTAGTGCGGCTACTCAGCAATTACCAAGTCCCTGACTCGAATAACGTCCTATCCTCATTTATACTCCATTACTGCCCATTTGTTCCTCTAAAACCTGGTGCCTAGTCACACTGCCCATAAGAGAGAGACTGCTTCAGTGCAGTGGCAACGACCCAATTGCTACTTCATTATGAATTACCTCGAAGAAAACTGTCTATTGACACACAGTCAACATGGGTTTAGAATAGATCGCTCCTGTGAAACACAATTAGCTCTCTATTCACATGAAGTGCTTAGTGCTATTGACAAGGGATTTCAGATCGATTACTTATTTCTGGTTTTCCGGAAAATTTTAGACACTGTACCTCACAAGCGGTTTGTAGTGAAATTGCATGCTTATGGAATATCGTCTCAGATATGTGACTGGATTTGAGATTTCCTGTCAGAGAGGTCACAGTTCGTTGTAATTTACGGAAAGTCATCGAGTAAAACAGATGTGATTTCTCGTGTTCCCCGAGGTAGTGTTATAGGCCCTTTGCTGTTCCTTATCTATATAAACGATTTGGCAGACAAACTGAGCAGCCATCTTACGTTGTTTGCAGATGACACTGTCGTTTATGGACTAATAAAGTCATCAGAAGATCAAAACAAATTGCAAAACGATTTAGAAAAAATATCTGAATGGTGCGAAAATTGGTAGTTAACCCTAAATAACGAAAAGTGTGAGGTCATCCACATGAGTGGTAAAAGGAATTCGTTAAACTTTGGTTTACAATAAATCTGTCTAATCTAAAAGCCGTAAATTCAACTAAAAGCCTCGGTATTACAATTACGAACAACTTAAACCGGAAAGAACACATAGAAAATGTTGTGGGGAAGGGTACCCAAAGACGGCGTTTTATTGGCA
Organism: Schistocerca serialis cubense; assembly: GCF_023864345.2. Lineage (NCBI taxonomy): Eukaryota > Metazoa > Arthropoda > Insecta > Orthoptera > Acrididae > Schistocerca > Schistocerca serialis. Next base: position 226,850,375 of record NC_064640.1, read on the forward strand.
GGACACTTAGAAAATGTAGCAGAACTACTACGAATGTCCGTCGTCTTTTAGAATACTGCTGCGCGGTGTGGGATCCTTACCAAACAGGACTGCCGGAGTACATCGAAAAAGATCAAAGAAAGGCAATACGTTTTGTATCATCGCAAAATATGGGACATGTTCCACATCCACGAGGATCTCCTCAGCACGGATCTATCAAACGAAAAAATTATCTATTCTAATGAAAAGAGTGTCACAGTAATGATACAGAATTTTGGCTGGACAAAATTAAAAGAAAGGCGTTTTTCGTAGCGACGGAATCTTCTCACGAAATTACAATCACCAACTTTTTCCTCCGAATGTGAAAATATTTTGTTGACACCGACCTACATAGGGAGAAACGAACACCCCGAAAAAATATGGGAAATCAGAGCTCGTACGGTAAAATATAGGTGTTTGTTCGTACCGCACGCTATACGAGATTGGAATAATAGAGAATTGTGATGGTGGTTAGATTAGCCCTCTGCCAGGCACTTAAATGTGATTTGCCGTGTATCCTCATAGATGTAGATGTAGATTCATTGCTGCGTGGGGCAATTTACCATTGCGCTAAGCTATACTTGCTTCACAACTCACTTACGCATCTATTATTCTGCCTTATTTGTCGACGTAGCATGGCTGAAGGCCAGCGCTGTCACTATAATACTCCGTGGTGGCCTCCATGCTACTTTCAGCGCTTACAATAAAGATTTATTACTTTTCCAGATTTCTGGGTAGTGTCACAACGCAGCATAGTAGGAGTATTACCACCTACATTATGTATATATGGGTTTCTCTTTCAGAATGTTGTTTGCTTGTGAGATGATCGTGTTACGCCTCACATACGAACAGAAACGTCTACCAGCACATGTCAGAATTTGAGAGTGGCAGCATCGTGAACATTCGAAACAGTGGCTTATTGTTCCGCGATGTCACTACTTGCGTTGGTTGGCATCCCACGATTGTCACGTGATATGGAATTAATGCGATCAGTAGATTCCTATTCAGCACCATGAGGGATTGCAACAATCACATATGTCTGGAGCCCGTGGGACATGCATATTCATTCAGCTGTGCAGGATCACAAAGTAAAGTTACATGCCAAGAACCTGGAAATAGGTTTGCTTACTACACAACAAGTATAGACGCGGAGAGTGAGGTGACGTCAGTGCAGAAACCATTGCTGCTGCAACCCTTGACACTGCAGCAGAGGGAGGCAAGGTGACAACCCTGGACACAGGAGTGCCGCCATGACACTCTTTCTGCGTATACCATCATGGTTTTTCAGCTTTCCCATCGCTATCATACATGCTCCAATACCTGGTATCATGCTATTCAGGGCCAATGCGCACAGGAAATGTCTACTTCTGGTTCTCATAGCCGGTAACTTGGACAGCAGCCCTTACATTTCCGACTCCATAAGGCCAGTGATATTGCCAACTATTTGAGGTCTCCAAAACGTTATGTTTCAGCAAAACGATGCAAGACCGCATGTAACCACACTGTCCAAACCTACCTCTATACAGAGGGTGTACAACTGTAGTCCTCGCCAACACGTTCTCCAGATCTCTCGCCCATTGAATACGTTTGGTCACGGGACTACGATGCTTGCACTTGACACTTCGATTGGCATGTAACTGAAGCAACGTAGCGTGCTGCACCCATACCTCTAATATAAGCTCAGTTCAACTCAATGCTCAGCCAAACTGAAGCCATTGTTGCTGCCAGAACTGGCAATTCTGTGTACTGCTTGGGCCACTCTTATTAATGTGACCACCCGACAAAAGTCTGAATGACCACCTTTTGCAGTGTGAGATGTGCAGAAGTAGTCAGTAAGGTTCTAGGGGTTCAGAGAGGGATGTGGAGTCATGCCGACCCCACCACCATTGCCAGCTGATCTACGTTTCTCGGTTGAGGCTCCATGGTGGGATCGAGCTAGTCTCACAGATTCTCAACTAGGTTCAATCGAGGGAGGTTGACAGCCAGGGGAGAACATTGTAGTCATCCTGGTGCTCCTCGAAACACGCAACACATACATTGCAACCTATGTGACATGATGCTTTGTCCTGCCGGTCGGTGGCATCATGTCAAGGAAAAATCAAATTCATGTAGGGGATAGATGGACATAAGTATTTTGTTGAAATATTGTGCCTCCAGAATGATGAGATTACCCAGGGAATGCCACTGAAAACATTGCCCAGATCATAACGCTCTCTCCTGGTTGCAGGGTGTTTCCTTTCAGACATTCCTATGGAACATAACACGTAATTCATCTGAAAAGGACAGCTGTCGAGACACTCAGTGGCCGTCAGTTGAAGTATTGGCGTGCAAATTACAGCCTTTGCCTCCGATGAATAGCAGTCAGCATGGGTGCATGAACCAAACACCTGCTCCAGGGCTCATACACAACGAAGTTCGCTGAACAGTAGTTGAGGAGACACTTTTGCTACCTTCTTGGGTCGTACTTTAACCACAGTTGCACATAAATACTCTACAAAAATAGCCGTTTCAGAAATACATCCTCCCTTGACCCGAATGCCAATGATCATACCCTTTTCGGCATCATATAAATCACTCCATTTCCACATTGCGATAATAACTGCACTGTTTTCCGCATCCCCCCCACACTGCTGGTGGTGTCACATATCACCTCAAATCTCTGAGTGGTTATTGCATGTTGACGTCGAACATAGGCGGTGGCCACATTAATGTTACTGGACCGTGCAAAATTCGGAACCTCTATGCTTCCAAATCACTTACAATTTTATTCACGTATTCTTTCTACTACACTGTATAAGAACTACAAGTAAAATGTTATTATGTTCTATCCGTCCTGGGGAGCAGTTTCATGGCCAGCAATATATTTTCGATCGTTCTTACAATGTGCTACAAGGATGTCATCAACTATTACCACTGGCGGATTCTGATTTCTATTCCAAAACAATGTTTGCATATATCTCCACAGCTGTCAGGTGTTGCAAGTATGAAGTTAGTAATGTTTTCCCACTAATTAGCATTTCAGCACGTAACGTGTCATCTAGCACTGCAGCTGTTACCTAGCTAGTGGATCTGGAACGTTCTGGTTTTGCTCAGATGTTAATTATACAACGAAACTAATTTTCGTTGAGAGAAGAGCAGTAGAAAGAAAGGAGGAAAGTTCAATAGCCCATCATGCTGTTTTGCACAGAGTGATCACCAAAGATATTAACTAAACAACGAAACTAGTCTTCGTACAACGAAGACGATGGAGACAATACGGAATGTTGGGGCTCAAATCTTCAACGACGACGGTATGACTATGTACCGAATACTTCCTCTGTGGGAGAAGGATAAGGAAGAAATTCGTCTGCATCTCATTTACAGAATCGTCCTGGAAATTGCTTCAATCGATTCAAGTGAACCATAGACAACCTTAATCTCTGTGACTCCATCATTCACTCGAAATCTATTTCCGCTGGAAGAAAATCTACTATCTTAGCACAAATAAATTATTATTCATTTAATGCATCAGACTGAAGAGGTCAAATCTATTTTGGCGCTTTGCACACCTATTATCAACATTAATAATTGTACATCAGCCTACTGCAACGTTACCCCATTTTACCATACTCAGGGAAACAAGCAACGAAGTAATTCCACAGGCCAAGAACAAAGGATTTTCTTATATCTAGGAATTTAGAATTGATTTTAGCCACAGTTGGGGAGATAAATCAAAAAGTGAAATCAGTCTTCCTCTAACCACTCTTATTTTTTGATCGTGGTTGTTTAACATGCACTTCAAGATGAAATGTGCATTTGTAACTCTGTTTTGTGCACTTCTAAATCACTTGTACGAGGATTAGTTCCTGTAGGTTTGCCCTGTTGCCGGTCTGCTTTCCAATTAGTTCCAGGAATATCCACCAGATGGAGTTGGAGGTTACTGTTTGAGCTCTGGCCATACAGGGCTGAGCTAGAATGACGTCACATGATAAATCAGTCAGGAAACATCTATGCTGAAGTTTTTGCACTAGAGTAGTTGAACAGAAATAATATAAGTAAATCACGTAGATGGTGTTTGCTACTTATTCAGAGATTAAACGCTGAAAGGAAACCAAAATTAGAATAAATCTGTAAAACCCGTACAGAACATTCACGATTGTGGACTACTGGGAAACGAAAACGTCTGATAGAAAAGCCATTCCGATACCTGTTGTTTGTGAGGACTGGTGTTGCCCCTCTGATACTAATGACGATGACAGTGATTATGCGGGTATGGCATTAATTCCTCAGGTTTAAACTGGGATGAGTTAATAACTCACCACAGATCTCAAGCCGTCAATAGAAGCTTCTGAATTACTGGCTTCCAACAAAAATGTACTGGATCCAGAAACCATAGTTAACTTTTACCATACAACGTAAAAAGTATGCTACCCTCCTTGCTCTTGAAATGGTACATCTGAGGCAAACTATCCCTGATGAGCCATTCCAATTAAAATAAATCTCTACTGTAACTACGTAATGGTTTTAGTTCTACAGAACGCCATGAGAAAATGACTCTTTCAAGATGTGATTAAACAATTTATAGAATAAAGGTAAATACTAACCTTGCTTCAATGAGAAGCGGCAGCATTCGCCTAATTTGGGTATGAATAGGTTCTCAGATTATTAACTAGCTTGTGAAGATACTATTTCTTAATATTTCTACTTGATTTATTTCACAATTAGTTCGTCACCCATAGTAAAACATAATACACAGTTTTTTCTTAGTGTCAACTTTTTTACCAATCAACAAGGCAAAAAAACGTAGTCTCATCACCAAAACCTCTTTTTAGACAGAAGGAGCTCATTTTCACATGATTGCTGATAACAAAAACATTACACACGATGTGTCACATACAAAATCTTAAAAGTCAACTCCGCTAACAACTATGCCCAATCTGATTTGGGATGCATACAGTTCTATGTAACACAAAATTTTTGTCCAAAATGTTCTAGAATTTCCTTTGTCAATATAATTATTATAACGACATCTGTTTTTAGAAACAGTGGCGATTTATGCAAAATTTATACCTTGTTATGGTTACAAAAATGCGATTTGCAAAAGAAATTTATCTATATTCCTGCAATAAAATTTAGAAATATATAAATCCATCCCGTCCCAAGATTTGTTTACATATTGCAGTACTAAATTATTATGCCAAGCAGAAATTTTCTGGTGAAGTTAACTGCGGTTTTTGAATACACTGAAGACTATTGTCTGATAAACAATCAATTACGTTTTCCTACAGCTCATATGACAATTGCAATTTTGGTGAGTAACTGTCATATACGGGAGAAACTGTATATATGAAATGAAATCCAATAAAAACCTTTAAGGTTAACAATGATTTTTAAATATAGACTTCTGTAAAGTGAAATCTGTAGGATGACCAGTTTTCATAATTTTATGTCTTCGTGGTTTAACTCGCACTAAAATGGTAAATTTGAAAAAGAATACTATTTAGTAAATACTTCGAAGTATCGTGTACCTATATAAGAGTCGTAAATCTCATACTTTACGATCTAAATCGGAATAAATGTTAAACAAGTGGATGTGGAATCGTATCTTTCGGTTGTGCCCAGGCTGGTGTCGTAACGACCTGTTGGTCCAGGAAGCCCTTCATTTTTATTTTTTATATTCTCAAGAAGACAATCTCGTGTTCTGCACGAAATTAGTGAACACCTGAGGAAATGGGTCTTCCTGAATGTTTTCTAGTTGATTTTCTCGGTTCTGTGCACAGCTCAGGGCAAGTTTGAAATTTTTTTTAATACACAATGGTACCAAAATTAGTTGAATATCAGCTGCTCCCTCAAGGGAAATGAAAGAAGAACATAAAGCCGTAGTTTTGCTCTTTGAGAAGATTAAGTCTCATAAACATCAATGGGTGGTTTGTCTACACTTATAAACGGTAAACTTCTCCTTGGTTTGCAAAATGCTTCTTGTGACTCTGGAATAGCAGAGACAAAACAGATGACAGTGTTGGAAAAGAACGGCCAAAGAGAGAAAACATGTACGGAGGGAGGAAGAATGTCATTAACGACCCCTTAGTTGAACGAGAGGAAATCATTTGTCGTCTACTGTATATCAAGTTGGGCCTTTTGAAGCAGTTTGTAAAGGCTTTTGATAAGAACGGGTCACGCTTTGCCATATACAGGGAAAAATGTCTGAGCTGAGAACGGAAAAATTCAAGCAGGAATATTTGACTACCCGCAAATAAGGCAACTCTGCATATTAAAACTGTCGAGGAACGCTACCAAGGAAGATCGGATATGCACGTGATGGCAGTTTACTGCTCGAATTTAAAAATGGACCGCTCCATATTACATTCAAGAATGTCATGGAAAAGAAGCTTCCTAAATGTTCAGGGACTGGATGTTATCATCAATGACCTTTTTATTTAGTATAGAATAATAGTTATATAATACAATAGTAAAATTATTGTTTCATTTTTTATCCATGGACTTATCTTAAAACAGTATGACATTTACTCAACTAAAATCTTGTATTTTAGAATTTTGAGCTCCTTGGCAAATATTAATGAGTTGTTTGAATTCAGAGCATGAAATGCTTAGCAAATCAGCTCAAAACACTCCGGTGTTACGCAAATAAATAGCACTTTACACGAATCTTAATGCTCATTGTTACACTAATAATAATCTACGTTTTTGCTCATGAGTATTATCTTTCGCTATGTGCTCTGTGGTAATGAAGGTTAGAATGTAACGTACGTTGAATCAGAATTATTACAAAGGGGCACTATCTTACTTGAAAGGACAGTTTAGAAAATTGGTCATAACCTTGTTCAAGGAGCTGTAATATCATTTGCATGAAATGAGTTAGAGAAACATGAGGAATTGTTAATCTTCCTGAACGAGAGTCCAGTGTTTCCATGGCTCCACCACATCGTACATAAAATACAATGTGGACTGCTGATGTGCTGCAATTATTTTTTATTATCTGTTGTTGGATTTACTGAAAGAACAAATTTTGAAGTATTCGAACACGTTGGTTTGGCTACACCAAAAATAGCTACCTCACGTGAACTGGCCAATGCGAAGGCTGTCGTGATAAAATAAAACCTTATAAACTACACAAAGGGCATCCATCGCATTCACCAAATTTTATTAATAAAACCCAGCGGGGTAACGAAGTGGGATGACCCAGAAGTCACAGTTAGGAGATCAGTGGTTGTATCTCTATCAGTCCATCCACATTTAGGTTTCCTGCAGTTTTCCAAGCATAAGCTAGGATAGGAGAATGCTGAGAAAGAAACCTAAATGTGAATGGCCTGACAGAGATTCGAACCACTGCCCTCCTGACTGTGAATCCTGTGTCTTCCCACTTCGCCACCTCGCTGGGTTTGTGCTTTTGTCTAAAGAAAGGAGTATACTCCTACATAGAAATATGGAAGCGACTGCGCATGCGCATGCCCGCGCGTCTGTGTGTGTGCGCTTGCGCGTGTGTGTGTGTGTGTGACTGTGAGCTCGTGGTCATGTGGTCGGTGGAAGGCGTGCTGGGGCGACGGTAGCAGACACGCGAAGGCTTACCTCCAGGGTCGTTACGACGCTTTCTCGTGTGTCGGATAGCCAGATGACGGATTTACTACCGTTGCTGTTCTCTTGAACAATCTTATAGCACACAGCCATCTCTGCAAAAGCAGAGAAAGAAGGAGGAACTTCGTAACTTGGTCATTTCTAACACTACTCTATATCTACATCTACAGGGCGTGGATACAAATATGGAACAACGTAAAGTACAACAGGACCCATGTCTCCTTGGAACACAGCATCTACATCTACATGATTAATCTGCGGTTCACAAGAAAGTATCTGGCTGAAGGTTCAATGAACCACCTTCAAGCTGTCTCTCTACCGTTCCACTCACGAACGGTGCGCGGGAAAACGAGCACTTAAATTTTTTCTGTGCGATCCCTGATTTCTCTTATTTTATCGTGATGATCATTCCTCCCTATGTTAGTGGGTTCCAAGAGAATGTTTTCGCAATAGGAGTAGAAAACTGGTGATTGAAATATCATGAGAAGATCCCTTCGCAACGAAAAACGCTTTTGTCTTAATGATTGCCACACCAATTCACGTATCATGTCTGCGGCACTGTCTCCCCAACTTCGCGGTAATACAAAACGAGCTGCCCTCCTTTGTACTTTTTCGGTGTCATCCGCCAGTTCCATCTGATGCGGATCCCACACCCCACAAATACACCCGAGAATAGGGCGGACAAGCGTGGTGTAAGCAGTCTCTTTAATAGACCTGTCGCACCCTCTAAGTGTTCTGCCATTGAATCTCAGTCTTTGGTTGGCTGTGCCCACAACATTATCTATGTGATCGTTGCAATTTAGGGTATTTGTAATTGCAATTCTTAATTATTTAGTTGAATTTACAGTCTTCAGATTTATGTGACTTACCTTGAATCGAAATTTAGCTGTTTTCTTTCAGTACTCATGTGAATAACTTCAACGTCAATTGCCACTTTTTACACCACACAGATACCTTATCTAAATTATTTTGCAGTTCGTTTTGGACATATGATTACTTTACAAGACGGTAAATCACAGCATCATCTGCAAGCAATCTAAGACGGCTACTGAGATTGTCTCCTTCCTGCTGAACTTGTTTCTGGCTTTAGCCAGCTATTTGATATTCACTGCTGGCTATTGGGGCTTGGAGCTCTGATTCCTTCACAACACAGCTACAACAATTATCAAGTAAAATACTGACCGTTTTTACAACTAACTGACTGTGTTTTACCTACCCTCTTTTAGACAGACGCCCTTTCTGTGGTTCCCTGAGGCCCACTAACCTAAACAACCTACCAGTCCCTTCCACACATTCCCAACTTCCTGTGTAGCACCTTCCTGACCTATTAAGCTGAACCCGGAAACCCAGCGCCTGATGGCGCATGTCAAGGAATCTGCAGCCTACACCGCCACAGAACCGCCTGATCCTCTGATTCACACTCTCCACTCGGCTCTGCACCAAACGACCACAGTCCGTTCTATCGACGATGCTGCAGGCCACTATTGGAGAACAAATATTGTAGCATGAAATGGATCTGATGAGACAAAATTGACACACAATCCTTGGAAGTAATATGACCTTGTAGAGTTACCATGGGGTCCAAGGCATACCAGGGTATGGCTGACCAAATCTTCACCAAACCCTCGCAATGTTTCGCTCTTTGCAGCAAGCAGTCTGTAACATGGGCTTGGGGCATGCACATGACAGACATTAACACGGGCAGCAGTTGGAAACAGTGTAAAACAAGACTCACTCAACCAATTGACTTTCTTCCATTGCTCCATATTTAAGGTTTTAGGCCTTCAGTACCACAATTTCCTGTTACATCCATTGCAGTCGCTAATGCTTGGTTTTGAAATTCCACATCAGCCTGCAATTCTCTGCTTATGAAGACCGCTTCCTGTTGTTTTGGTGCTTACAGGGCTCTCGAGTGCGACATTGAATTCTGCAGTGACTACTATATCTGTTGTCCTCTTATTTTTCGTCACAGTCCTCTTCAATGATCATCTGCGGTGGTTACTGAACACACACTTACGTTCGCATTGTGACTCAGAGGATGCGTTTCCGCTCTCATTGTATTCGGTACAAATCTTTGATGCGGTGCCTCATGAATCACGAACCACTTGAGCTACTTGGTAACAGAAGCAAATACCATAAAAACACCAAAAACTTGGCAATATATGAATTCACTTACCTCTGACATAACACACTTACAGCTACACAAAACACCTTCCTGACCACGACTGACACTTGCAACGAATTGAGGGCATCGAACAGGTGCCATTAGTGATGAAATACAACAGCTAATCCAGCAGGTTTGGCTAGCATCTGCGTTTATGTTCAAGAATGCTTTGTATTTCTTGAAGTGCTTCCATGTTTTTGTCCAACACGTGTATATCTACAGCCCTTGTCGAAACACTGTATATCTACAAACCCTGTATATCTGCAAACCACTATGAAATGTATGGCAGAGGGTACTTCCAGCTGAACTAAATACCGTTTCTTCTCCTTCCATTCACGTACGGATTTCGTGAAAAATGACCGTTTATACACCTTTATACGCGCTGCAGTTAACCTAATCCTGTCCTCTCGATCCCTGTAGGGTCGTTGTAGTATATTCCAAAATTCGTCTAATAAAACTGGTTCTTGACCTTTGTATGTAGGTGTCTGCCAGTCCAGTTTCTCCAGAATTTCCGTGACACTATCCTGCAGATCAGACAAACTTGTGATCATAGCTGTGTCTCTTCTCTGTATACGTTCACTACTCTTGTTCGTCCTATTTGGAACGGATCACACACACTAGTGCAATATTCTAGGAAGTGTCGTATGAGTGTTTCGTAAGCAGTCTCCTTTGAAGACTGACTACTAGGATTCCACTTATGAAACGAATTCTACGGTCTGCTTTGCCTACGGATGAGCAAATGATATGGAATTATTCAGTTTAGAGGGTACGTATATATGACGACTACTTACATTAATGAACACATTATTTTTTGTCCTACTCACTCAACTACATTTAAAAATATTTTCTTTCTAAGGCTACCTGCTTTTAAAGAGAATTTCGCCCTTGAAGTAGAACTGAGTTGTCCAGGGAAAATGATTCTAATTTATATTTAAATCTTGCTACGCTACCTGTCAGACTTAGTACATTATTGTGCAAATAATCAAAAATTTTTTGCAGCGTATTGAACTCATTTGTGAGTCACTGAAAGCTTTCGTAGTGGGTAATGAAGTTCACTTTTCCTCTACCGTTTCAGGTGAGTAAATCCGTATACTTCTCAAATTGTGGTGGATTATTTATGACGAATTTGTGACATCACAGTTAAAATGCACAGCTCCTTTATGGAATTAACTGCTTCCATTTGCTGGCCTGCTATTTTGTAGCTAAATGATAAGGGATCTATCTTTCTATGTATTCGCAGCACATTACACTTGTCTAAATTGAGATTCAATTGTCATTCCCTGCACCATGCGTCAATTCGCTGCAGATCCTCCTGCATTTCAGTGCAATTTTCCATTGTTACAACCTCTCGATACACCACAGCATCATCTGCAAAAATCCTCATTAAACTTCCGATGTCATCCACAAGGTCATTAATGTATATTGTGAATAGCAACGGTTCTATGACACTCCCCTGCGGCACACCTGAAATCACTCTTACTTCGGAAGACTTCTCTCCATTGAGAATGACATGCTGCGTTCTGTTATCTAGGAACTCTTCAATCCAATCACACAATTGGTCTGATAGTCCATATCCTCTTACTGTGTTCATTAAACACTGTGGGGAACTGTATCGAACGCCTTGCGGAAGTCTACCTGTGAACCAGTCTCTATGGCTCTCTGAGTCTCGAGGACGAATAGCGCGAGCTGGGTTTCACGCGACCGTCTTTTTCGAAACCCATGCTGATTCCTACAGAGTTGATTTCTAGTCTCCAGAAAAGTCATTATACTCGAACATAATATGTGTACAAAAATTCTACAACTGATCGACGTTAGAGATATAGGTCTATAGTTCTGCACATCTGTTCGACGTCCCTTCTTGAAAACGGGGATGACCTGTGCCCTTTTCCAATCCTTTGGAACGCTACGCTCTTCTAGAGACCTACGGTACACCGATGTAAGAATGGGGGCTAGTTCAAATGGCTCTGAGCACTATGCGACTTATCTTCTGAGGTCATCAGTCACTCAGAACTTAGAACTAATTAAACCTAACTAACCTAAGGACATCACACACATCAATGCCCGAGGCAGGATTCGAACCTGCGACCGTAGCGGTCGCTCGGCTCCAGACTGTAGCGCCTAGAACCGCACGGCCACTCCAGCCGGCGGGGCAAGTCCCTTCGCGTACTCTGTGTAAAATCGGACTGATATCCCATCAGGTCCAGCGGCCATTTCTCGTTTCAGCGATTTTAATTGTTTCTCTATCCCTCTGTCGTCTATTTCGAAATCTACCATTTTGTCATCTGTGCGACAATCTAGAGATGGAACTACAGTGCAGTCTTCCTCTGTGAAACAGCTTTGGAAAAAGACATTTAGTATTTCGGCCTTTAGTCTGTCATCCTCTGTTTCAGTACCATTTTGGTCACAGAGTGTCTGGACATTTTGTTTTGATCCACCTACCGCTTTGACATAAGACCAAAATTTCTTAGGATTTTCTGCCAAGTCAGTACATAGAACTTTACTTTCGAATTCATTGAACGCCTCTCGCATAGCCCTCCTCACACTACATTTCGCTTCGCGTAATTTTTGTTTGTCTGCAAGGCTTTGGCTATGTTTATGTTTGCTGTGAAGTTCCCTTTGCTTCCGCAGCAGTTTTCTAACTCGGTTGTTGTACCACGGTGGCTTTTTACCATCTCTTACGATCTTGCTTGGCACATACTCATCTAACGCATATTGTAACATGGTTTTGAACTTTGTCCACTGATCCTCAACACTATCTGTACTTGAGACTAAACTTTTGTGTTGAGCCGTCAGGTACTCTGTAATCTGCTTTTTGTCACTTTTGCTAAACAGAAAAATCGTCCTACCTTTTTTTAATATTTCTATTTACGGCTGAAATCATCGATGCGTTAACCGCTTTATGATCGCTGATTCCCAGTTCTGTGTTAACTGTTTCAAATAGTTCGGGTCTGTTTGTCACCAGAAGATCTAATATGTTATTGCCACGAGTCGGTTCTCTGTTTAACTGCTCAAGGTAGTTTTCAGATAAAGCACTTAAAAAAATTTCACTGGATTCTTTGTCCCTGCCACCTGTTATGAACGTTTGAGTCTCCCTGTCTATATCCGGCAAATTAAAATCTCCATCCAGAACTATAACATGGTGGGGAAATCTACTCAAAATATTTTCCAAATTATCCTTCAGGTGCTAAGCCACAACAAATGCTGAGCTAGGGGGCCTATAGAGACATCCAATTAACATGTCTGAGCCTGCTTTAACCGTGACCTTCACCCAAATTATATCACATTTTGGATCTCCGTCAATTTCCTTCGATACTATTGCACTTCTTATCGCTATAAACACGCCTCCCCCTTCACTGTCCAGCCTGTCTCTGCGGTATACATTCCAATCTGAGTTTAGGATTTCATTACTGTTTACGTCTGGTTTCAGCCAACTTTCTGTCCCTAGTACTATATGGGCTTTGTGACCGTTTATTAATGAGAGCAGTTCTGCGACCTTTCTGTAGACGCTACTGCAATTTACTATTAGCAGATTAATATTGTTATTCCCTGTTGCATTTTGCCTACTCCTACCTTGCCGCGTCTCAGGAGGCGTCTTATCGGGCCTAGGGAGGGAATTGTCTAACCTAAAAAACCCCCATGTGCACTCCACACGTACTCCGCTACCCTTGTAGCCGCTTCCGGCGTGTAGTGCACGCCTGACCTATTCAGGGGGACCCTACATTTCTCCACCCGATAGCGGAGGTCGAGAAATTTGCACCCCAGATCTCCGCAGAAGCGTCTGAGCCTCTGGTTTAAGCCTTCCACTCGGCTCCAAACCAGAGCACCGCGATCGGTTCTGGGAACTATACTACAAATAGCTCTGATTCCACCCCGCGAGCGAGGCTTCCCGCCTTCACCAATTCTGCCGACCACCCGTACGAACTGAGGATGACCTCTGAACCCAGACGGCAGGAGTCATTGGTGCCGACATGAGCAACAATTTGCAGTCGGGTGCACCCAGTGCTCTCTATCGCCGCCGGCAGGGCCTCCTCCAAATCTCGGAATAGACCCTCCGGCAAGCAGACAGAGTGAAACACCTTTCCGCTATTTCCCTAAGCGGCTCCATCACCCGCCTAACGTTGGAGCTCCCAATAACTAATAAACCCCTCCCTCCATGTGCCTGCTCGAACCTTGCTGAAGGAGCGGCCACATGTCCACTCACAGGTAGAGCGGGCGATGCCACACGGCCAGCCTCCACATTGACCCTCCGCCTCGTGCGCCGTGAACGCCGCTGAACCCGCCACTCCCCTTGGGGAGAGGGTGACCCAACCGCGCCCGGTACCCGCGAAGATGTCCCGACAGCAGGGACAGTGGGTGAAGCATGTAACACCTGGGGTGTACCATGCGACGCACCAGACTCCCCACTGCCGCTACCCACCGAGGCAGCAGCCTGAAGACGGCTGACCGCGGCCATCAACACGTTCAGCTGTTCGCGAACAGTGGTCAGCTCATCCAGCGTCCGTACACAGCAGTCACACATCCTATCCATCCTAAGACTGCTAATTCACTAAAGGCGGCTGAATGTTGACTAAACTGTGGTTGCTAGCCACTTCTTGTAGAAAACAATAAAAATAGCACTACCTGTCTCTGGACTGCTTTCAAAAACAGTTAATATTCACTGCAGTGTCATTAATATCCAACATGAACAGCAAGGGCCCCAACACACCTTCCTATGGAACATGGTGTCCCAGGAAGAATGGTCAATATTAAGGGAAATCACAGGAACGATCGTTTGAAGCAAAAAACTTCATACAGGCATATGCCGTAATCCGAACGTCTTTCGAGCCAGAACACATTTAATGTACATCGTTATTTATTTTCTGTATTCTTCAATAAATTGCCAGCTTCACTCATTTACAACAGTTAGTAAATATAACATTATCAGTTTAACAAAGTATCAGCTCAAAAATATGTTTTATGGCACATTAATCTCCAAGTATTATCGTACATGTCACATCACAGTTGATGTACGGTGTACAATCAGTGTTCGAGTATCCCAGCGCCAACTTCAATGCATTTGTTCACTTTTGGAGAACATGTTGTGTTAACTGTCACTGCCTCAGCATGTTCCCTAATGAGGGTAGCAGTGTCCATGATGCGACCATGCGGTTCATCTCTCGTACATATCTTTCGTTTGTACATCTGAGACTTCATCCAACTTTTAAGTCAAAAATCTAATGATGTAATAACTGGCGATCTTATGGGACAGTTAACTGGAGTACTACGACCAAACCAGCGACTAGGGAAGAGCGGCGGAGAAATTTTCTGATAGGTCTGGTAAAATGAAGAGGGTCTACATAATGCAGGATGTATAGTGCAGTTCCTTAGGCCAAGAGAACGCGCTCAAGCATTCAACACACAAATCATTCTGTCTTGTTATTCGCTTTTCTAAACTGATTGAACCTATCAGCATTTTACCGATCGTGTCACACCAGACAGTGATCGTAAAAAGAACTTGTAAATTGGGTTCCACTGTAACGTGCACTGGTGTCTAGTCACACTGCCCATAACAGAGAGACCTGCTTCAGTGCAGTGGCAACGACCCAATTGCCACTTCATTATGAATTACCTCGAAGAAAACTGTCTATTGACACACAGTCAACATGGGTTTAGAAAACAGCGTTCCTGTGAAGCACAACTGGCTCTTTATTCACATGAAGTGCTTAGTGCTATTGATAAGGGATTTCAGATCAATTCCATATTTCTGGTTTTCCGGAAAGTTTTAGACACTGTACCGCACAAGCGGCTTGTAGTGAAATTGTGTGTTTAAGGAATATCGTCTCAGTTATGTGACTGGATTTGTGATTTCCTGTCAGAGAGGTCAGAGTTCGTAGTAATTGACGGAAAGTCATCGCGTAAAACAAATGTGATTTCGCGCGTTCCCCAACGTAGTGTTATAGGCCCTTTGATGTTCCTTATCTATATAAACGATTTGGAAGACAACCTGAGCAGCCGTCTTAACTTCTTTGCAGATGACACTGTCGTTAATCGAATAATAAAGGCATGAGAAGATCAAAACAAATTGCAAAACGATTTAGAAAACATATCTGAATGGTGCGAAAATTGGCAGTTGACCCTAAATAACGAAAAGTGTGAGGTCATCCACATGAGTGCTAAAAGGAATTCGTTAAACTTCGGTTACACTATAAATCTGTCTAATCTAAAAGCCGTAAATTCAACTAAAAGCCTAGGTATTACAATTACGAACAACTTAAACTGGAAGGAACACATAGAAAATATTGTGGGGAAGGCTACCAAAAGACTGCGCCTTATTGGCAGGACACTTCGAAAACGTAACATAACTACTAAGGAGACTGCCTATACTACGCTTGTCCGTCGTCTCTTACAATACTGCTGCGCGGTGTGGGATCCTTACCAGATAGGACTGACGGAGTAAATCGAAAAAGTTCAAAGAAGGGCAACACGTTTTGTACTACCGCAAAATATGGGAGAGAGTGTCACAGAAATGATACAGAGTTTTGGCTGGACATAATTAAAAGAAAGGCGTTTTTCGTAGAGACGGAATCTTCTCACGAAATTACGATCACCAACCTTATCCTCCGAATGCGAAAATATTTTGTTGACATCGTCCCACAGGGAGAAACGATCATCACGATAAAATAAGGGAAATCAGAGTTCGTACGGAAAGATGTAGGTGTTTGTATTTTCTGCGCACTATAAGAGATTGAAATATTAGAGAATTTTGATGGTGGTTCGATTAGCCATCTGCCAGGCACTTAAATGTGATTTGCAGAGTCTCCTTGTGGATGTAGATGTAGATTCTTTGCTGTGTGGGGCAAATTACCATTGCACTACGCTACACTTGCTTCACAACTCACTTACGCATCTACTATTCTGCCTTATTTATCGACGTAGCTTGGCTGATGGCCAGCGCTGTCACTATAATACTCCGCGGAGGCCTCCATCCTACTTTCAGCGCTTACAATAAAGATTTATTACTTTTAGCAGAATTCTGGGTAGTGTCACTACGCAGTGTAGTAGGAGTAATACCTCCTATATTTTGGATACATCGGTTTCTCATTCAGAATGTTGTGTGCTTGTGACATGATCGTGTTACGCCTCACGTACGAACAGAAAACAGCCCATGTCAGAATTCGACAGTGGCAGCATCAAGAACATTCGAAACTGTGGTTTATCGTTACCCGATATCACTACTTGCGTTGGTTGGCATCCCACGATTGTCAGGCAGATATGGAATTAATGTGTTCAGTAGATTTTTATTCAGTGACATGAGGGATCGCAACAATCACATATGTCTGGAGCCCGTGGGACATGCATATTCATTCAGCTGTGCAGGATCACAAAGTAAAGTTACATGCCAAGAACCAGGAAATGGGTTTGCATACTACACGACAAGTATCCACGCGGAGTGAAAGGTTACATCTCGAGCACTATGGACTATCAGTGTAGAAACCATTACTGCTGCAACCCTTGACACATCCGCTGAGGTAGGTAAGGTGACAACCCAGAACACAGGAGTGGCGCCATGACACTCTTTCTGCGTATACCACCATGGTTTTTCAGCATTCCCTTCGCTGTCATACATGCTCCAACACCTGGTATCATGCTATTCAGGGCCAATGCGTACAGGAAATGTCTACTTCTGGTTCTCATAGCCGGTAACTTGGACAGCAGCCGTTACATTTCCGACTCCTTAAGGCCAGTGGTATTGCCTTATATTTGAGGTCTCCAAAAGCTGTCAGGTGTCAGGTGTCAGGTGTTGCAAGTATGAAGCAAGTAATGGTTTCCCATGAATTAGCATTTCAGCACGTAACGTGTCATCTAGCACTGCAGCTGTTTCCTAGCTAGTGGAAGTGGAGCGTTCTGGTTTTGCACAGATATTAATTATACAAGGAAACTAATTTTCATTGAGAGACGAGCAGTAGAAAGAAAGAAGGAAAGTTCAATAGCCAATCATTCTGTTTTGCACAGCGTGGTCACCAAAGATATTAACTAAACAACGAAACTAGTCTTCGTACAACGAAGACGATGGAGACAAAACGGAACGTTGGGGCTCAAATCCTCAATGACGACAGTATGATTATGTTCCGAATACTTCCTCAGTAGGAGAAGAATGGGGAAGAAATTCGTCTCCATCTCATTCAAAGAATCGACCTGGAAATTGCTTGCATTGTTTCAAGTGAACCATAGACAACCTTAACCTGAATGGACAGATGATTTACTCGAACTCTATTTCTATTGGAAGGAGATCTACTATCTTAGCAGAAATAAATTATTGTTCATTTAATGCATCAGACAGAGGGAGTCAAATCTATATTGGCGCTTTGCACACCTATTATCAACATTAATAACTGATGCGCTATTTTAAGATACTCAGGGAAACTAGCAATGAAGTAATTACACAGGCCAAGAACAAACTGTTTTTTTTTAATATCTAAGATTTTAGAATTGATTTTAGCCACAGTTGGGGCATTGAATGAAAAAGTGAAATCAGGCATCCTCTATCCGCTCTTATTTTTTTGATCATAGTTGTTTAAATGCACTTCTACGTGAAATATGCATTTGTAACTCTGGTTTGTGCACTTCTAAATCACATGTATGAGGATTGGTTCCTGTAGGTTTGCCCTATTGCCGGTCTGCTTTCTGATTAGTTCCAGGAATATCCACCAGATGGAGTTGGAGGTTATTTTGTGAGCTCTGATCGTACAGGTCTGAGCGAGATTGATGTCGCATGATAAGTTAGTTAGGAAACATCTATGCTGTAGTTTTTTGCACTAGTGTTGTTGAACAGAAATAATATTAGATGAACTTGAAGAAGTTACGTGAATCACCTTGATGGTTTTTGCTACATATGCAGAGAATAAACGCTCAAACGAAACCGATAACCTATTATTGACTTTGTAAAAACTTTTGCAATAAATCTGTAAAACTTGTACAGAACATTTACGATTGTGGACTACCGGGAAACTAAAACGTCTGAAACAAAAGCCACTCCAATACATGTTGTTTGTGAGGACTGTTGTTCTCCCACTGATACTAATAATGATGAGAGTGATTATGCGGGTATGGCATTAATTTCTCAGGGTTTAAATCGGGATTAATTAATAACTCACCAGAGATCTCAAGCGAAACTAGCAATGACGTAATTACACAGGCCAAGAACAAAATGTTTTTTTATATCATTGATTTTAGCCACAGTTGGGGCATTGAATCAAAAATCGAAAGTAGTCTTCCTCTATCCACTCTTATTTTTTTGATCATTGTTGTTTAACATGCACTTCTACATGAAATGTGCACATGTAACTCTGGTTTGTGAGCTTCTAAATCACACGTACGAGAATTGGTTTCTGTAGGTTTACCCTATTGCCGGTCTGCTCTGTAATTAGTTCCAGGAATATCCACCAGATGGAGTTGGAGGTTATTGTGTGAGCTCTGGCCATACAGGGCTGACCGAGGATGATGTCACATGACAGTTCACTTAGGAAACGAGTATGCTGTAAGTTGCACTTGTGTTGTTCAACAGAAATAATATAAGTTAAAGTAGAAGAAGTTGCGTAAATCACCTTGATGGTTTTTGCTACATATGCAGAGATGAAACGCCGAAAGGAAACCAAAAACTTATAATTGACTTTGTAAAGACTTTTGCAGTAAATCTGTAAAACTTGTACAGAACATTTACAACTGTGGACTATAGGGAAACAAAAACGTCTGAAAGAAAGGCCCCTAGG
Source organism: Schistocerca serialis cubense (assembly GCF_023864345.2). Lineage (NCBI taxonomy): Eukaryota > Metazoa > Arthropoda > Insecta > Orthoptera > Acrididae > Schistocerca > Schistocerca serialis. Next base: position 226,869,878 of record NC_064640.1, read on the forward strand.
ATGCCTGTTGGTTGGGAGGACTGGTGTTGTCCCTCTGATACTAATGACGATGACAGTGATTATGCAGTTATGGCATTAATTCCGTTGGATTTAAATTGGGATGACTTAATAACCCACTAGAGATTTCAAACCGTCAAAAGAAGCTTCTGAATTACTGGCTTCCAACAAAAATGTACTGGATCAAGGAACCAAAGTTACCTTTTAGCATACAATAGAAAAAGTATGCTTCCCTTCTTGCTCTTGAAATGGTTCATTAGATGCAAAATATCCATGATGATATTGAAATAATTGAAATAAATCTATACTGTAACTATGTAATAGCTTTAGTACAACAGAACATCAAGAGAAAAAATCTCTTCCAAGATGTAATTAAACAATTTGTGCAATAAAGGTAAATACTCATCTTGTTTCAATGAGAAGTGGCAGCATTCGCATAATTTGGCCATGAATAGGTTCTCACATTTCTTACTAGCCTGTGATGATACTATTTCTTAATATTTCTTCTTGATTTATTTCACAATTAGTTTCTCACCCATAGTAAACCATAATACACAGTTTTTTCTTAGTGTCAACTTTTTACCAATCAACATGACAAAAAAATGTAGTCTCATCACTAAAACCTCTTTTTACACAGAAGGAGCCCATTTTCACATGATTGCTGATAACAACAACATTATGTACGATGTGTCACACACAAAATCTTAAAAGTCAACTCAGCTAACAACTATGTCCAATCTGATTTGGGATGCATACAGTTCTATATAACACAAATTGTTGTCCAAAATGTTCTAGAATTTCTTTGTCAAAATAATTATTACAACGACATCTGTTTTTAGAAACAGTGGTGATTTATGCAAAAATTATACCTTTTTACGGTTACAAAAATGCGATTTGCAAAAGAAATTTTATATATTCCTGAAATAAAATTTAGAAATTTAAAAATACACCACGTCCAATGATTTGTTTACATATTGCAGTATTAAATTATTATGTCAAACGGAAATGTTTCTGGTGAAGGTAACTGCAGTTTTTGAATACACTGAAGACTATGGTCTGATGACCAATCAATTACGATTTTCTACAGCTCGTATAACATTTGGAATTTTGGTGAATACATGTGATATTCGAAAAACACTGTATATATGAAATGAAGTCTAATAAAAAGCTTTAAAGTTAACAATTATTTTTAAATATAGACTTCTGTAAAGTGAAATCTGTAGGACGACCAGTTTTCATAATTTTATGTCTTCTTGGTTTAACTCGCACTAAAGAGGTAAATTTGGAAAAGAATACTATTACATAAATACTACAAAGTATCGCCTACCTATATAAGAGTCGTAAATCTCATACTATACGATCTAAATCGGTATAAATGTTCAACAAATGGATGTGGAATCGTATCTTTCGGTTTTGCCCAGGCTGGTGTCGTAACGACCTGTTGATCCAGGAAGCCCTTCGTTTTTATTTTTTATACTCTCAAGAACACAATCTCGTGTTCTGCACGAAATTAGTGAACACCTGAGGAAATGGGTATTCCTAAATGTGTTCTAGATGATTTTCTTGTGTTTGTGCACAGCTCAACGTAAGTTTGAAATTTGTACTAATACACAATGGTAACAAATTCAGTTCAATGTCAGCTGCTCCCTCAAGGGAAGTTAAAGAAGAACATAATATCATAGTTTTGATCTTTGAGAAGGTTAAGTCTCATAAACATCAATGGACGGTTTGTCTAGACTTATGAATGGTAAACTTTCTCCTTGGTTTGCAAAGTGCTTCTGGTGTCTTTGGAATAGCAGAGACAAAACACATTACTGTGTTAGAGAAAATAATGGTCTAAGAGAGAAAACATGCACGGAGGGAGAAAGAATATCATTAACGACCCCTCAGTTGGATGAGAGAAAATCATCTTTCCTCCACTGCATATCAAGTTGGGCCTTTTGATGCGATTTGTAAAGGCTTTTGATAAGAACGGGTCACGTTTTTCATACATAGGGAATAATATTTGAGGAGTTGAGTACGTAAAAATTAAAGCGGGAATATTTGACGTCCACAAATAAGGCAACTCAGCATATGAAAACTGCGTAGGTCCGCTACCAAGGAAGATCGGATATGCACGTGGTGCAGTTTACTGCTGGAATTTAAAAATGGACCGCTCCCTAATACACTCAAGAATGTCATAGAAAAGAAGCTTCCTAAATGTTGAGGGACTAGACGTTTTCATCAGTGACTTTTTTATTTAGTATAGAATAATATTTATATAATACAATAGTAAAACTATTGTTTCATATTTATCCATGGACTCATATTAAAACAGTATAACAAATAAATCACTAAAATCTTGTATTTTAGAATTTTGAGCTCCTTGGTAAATATTAATGAAATGTTTGAATTCAAGGGATCAAATTCTCAGAAAATCAGCTCAAAACACTCCGGAGTTATGCAAATAAATAGCACTTTATACGAATATTAATGCTATCTTTTTCACTCAAGGTTAGTTAATGCAATTATTCTAAGCAACATAAAAGTTGGAGCATTTTAAACATTTCATAGGATTTTTAGCCAGCTCATTGTTACACTGATAATAATGTATGTCTTTCCTCGTGAGTATTAACTTTTGCTCTGTGGTCAGTGGTAATGAAGGTTAGAATGTAACGAACATTGAATCAGAATTATTACAAAGGGTCACTGTCTTACTTGAAAGGGCAGGGTAGAAAGAAAATGGTACCGCCCTAGGTGGCCAAGCGGTTCCAGGCGCTACAGTCTGGAACCGCGCGACCGCTACGGTCGCAGGTTCGGATCCTGCCTCGGTCATGGATGTGTGTGTTGTCCTTAGGTTAGTAAGGTTCAAGTAGTTCTGAGTTATAGGGGACTGATGACCTCAGAAGTTAAGTCCCATAGTGCTCAGACCCATTTGAACCAAAGAAATTGGTCATAACCTTGTTCGAGGAGCCATAACATCCTTTGCATGAAATGAGTTAGAGATACATCAGGAAATGTTAATCTTCCTGAACGAGAGTCCAGCGTTTCCGTGCCTGTGCCACGACGCACATAAAATACAATTTGGACTCCAGATGTACTGCAGATATTGTTTATTATCTGTTCTTTGATTCTGCTGAAAGAACAAGTTTTGGGAAGCACTCGAACATGTTGGTTGGCTACACCAAAATTGGCTACCTCACGTGAACCGGTCAATGCGAAGGCCCTCGTGATAAAATAAAACGTTATAAACTACACAGAGGGCATCCACCGCATTCACCAAATTTCATCACTAAAACCCAGCGAGGTGACGAAGTGGGATGACCCACAAGTCACAGTTAAGAGACCAGTGGTTTGTATCTCAGTCAGTCCATCCACTTGTAGGTTTCCTGCAGTCTTCCAAGCATAAGCATAGACTGGATAATGATGAGAAAGAAACCTAAATGTAAATGCAATTACTGAGATTCGAACCACTGCCCTCCTGACTGTGAGTCCTGGGTCTTCCCACTTCGCCACCTCGCTGGGTTTGTGCTTTTGTCTAAAGATAGGAGTATTCTCGTATACAGAAATATGGAAGTGACTGCGCATGCGCATGCGCGCGTGTCTGTGTGTGTGTGTGTATGTGTGTGTGTGTGTGTGTGTGTGTGTGCGTGCGCGTGTGCGTGTGTGTATGTGTGTGTGTGTGTGTGTGTGTGTGTGTGTGTGCCTAACGCGGCAAAGGAAAAAACAGCTTTCAGTCATCACAGAACGGCGAAATACAGGTTCTGTGCCGTTTTCAGGGGAATCTTATACCATTGTTCCTGAAAAATATTGGGAACGTCAGGTAGTGATGAAGGAAGTGAGTAGTGATCACGTACACTTCATTCCCAATTTGACGATGAAGGCTGAATATTGCTGAGATCTGGCACTGTGGTGGCCAGGGGAGATGCGACAACTCAATCTCTTGGTCACAAACCAGTCCTGACTATGTGAGCTGTGTGAACAGGAACCATGTCTTCTTGGAACACAGCATCTACATCTACATCTACATGATTACTCTGCTGTTCATAAGAATGTGCCTGGCAGAGGGTTCAATGAACCACCTTCAAGCTGTCTCTTTACCGTTCTACTCTCGAACGGAGCGCGGGAAAACGAGTACTTAAATTTTTCTGTGCGGTCCCTGATTTCTCTTAATTTATCGTGATGATCATTTTTCCCTATGTAGGTGGGTGCCAAGAGCATGTTTTCACAATCGGAGGAGAAAACTGGTGATTGAAACTTCTTGAGAAGATCCCATCGCAACGAAAAGCGCCTTTGTTTTAACAATTGCCACTCCAATTCACGTATCACGTCTGCGGCACTATCTCCCCAACTTCGCGGTAATACAAAACGAGCTGCCCTCCTTTATACCTTTTCGATATCATTCGCCAGTCCCATCTGATGCGGATCCCACACCGCACAGATACATTCCAGAATACGGCGTACAAGCGTGGTGTAAGCAGTCTGTTTAGAAGACCTGTCGCACCTTCTAATTGTTCTGCCATTGAACCTCAGGATTTGGTTGGCTCTACCCACAACATTATCTATGTGATCGTTCCAATTTTGGATATTTATAATTGCAATCCTTTACTATTTAGTTGAATTTACACCCTTCAAATTTGTGTGACTTAACGCGAATCGAAATTTAGCGGATTTCTTTTAGTACTCATGTGAATAACTTCACACTATACTTTACTCAGGATCAATTGCCACTTTTCCCGCCATACAGATACCTTATCTAAATCATTTTGTCGTTCGTTTTGGTCATCTGATGACTTTACAAGACGGTAAATCAGAGCATCATCTGCAAACAATCTAAGACGGCTACTGAGATTGTCTCCTACGTCGTTACCATAGATGAGGAACAATAGAAGGTTTGTAACACTTCCTTGGGCAACGCCGGATATTATTTCTGTTTTACTAGATGACTTTCCGTCTATTACTACGAACTGTGACCTTTCTGACAGGGAATCATGAATCCAGCCACATAACTGAGGCGACATTCCATAGGCACACAGTTGGTTAGAAGATGCTTGTGAGGAACAGTGTCAAAATCCTCCTGGGAATCTAAAAATATGGAATCAGTTTGATATCCCCTGTCGATAACACTCATTACTTCATTATTATAAAGAGCTAGTTGTGTTTCAAAAGAATGATATTTTCTGAATTCGAGCTGACTACGTGTCAATAAATCGTTTTCCTTGAGGTACTTCATAAAGTCAGAATACGGTATATGTTCCAAAATCCTACTGCAAATCGATGGTAGTGATATGGGCCTGTAATTCAATGGATTACTCCTACATCCCGTTTTGGGTATTGGTGTCACTTGAGTAATTTTCCAGTCTTTAGGTACGGATCTTTCTGGGAACGACGGGTTGTTTCTAATTGCTAAATATTGAGCTATTGTATCAGCATACTCTGAGAGAAACCTGACTGGTATACAGTCCGGACCAGAAGCCTTGCTTTTATTAAGTGATTCTAGCTACTTTGCGACACCAAGGATATCTATTTCTATATTTCTCATCTTGGCAGTTGTTCTTGATAGGAATTCAGGAATATTAACTTCGTCTTCTTTGTTGAAGAAGTTTCTGAAAATTATGTTTAATATCTGTTCTTTAGTGGCACTGTCATTAGTGACTTCACCGTTGTTATCGCGCTGTGAAGGTAGGGGAACTCAGTGCAGAACGGGATAGCGGGGCACAATGGGAAATTGCTCTTTTCTAGACTGCACAGTGTTGCAACCTATTTCTCCGAATGTAAGGGAAGTGAGGCAGCCATCCTGATTTAGTTTGAAGTGCGAGATCTAAGTGAATTGTTGTCCGTCACGTTACCGCTTGCGTTGATCTAACGTTTGGTGAGTTCCAACGCCAGGTAAGTTGTTAATTGCATACCCTAAAATAACACATTCCCTTAAAGTGCATGGTATTTGTTATACTTTAGTTATTTAATGCATTTAAATCCGTTAGTTATCACACTCCATAATAGTTGTTAACCTTAAAAGTGCTCTTGCGGCGGATCGGGACAGGGCAGAATGGGATAGTGTCCCGTTCTGCTACGTCATATTTTGATGCAAGTAGAAAGCCAGCCGGGATGTTCATGGATGCCAGACGCTCCCAACCAGCTACGTTCGCCGAACAACTCAGCTTTCCAGATATCGCCCGAGGCTGTCATTCCAATCCCACTAATCTGTCAATATACTCAGCGGAGTACAAGACGAAAAGGAAAAACTGTCGTATTAACAGATTCTCCTTATAAGAAGGAACTGCAGAATGCTGTCGCATGTAAACTAGGCCTACAGAAAGGAGGAGGGTGCACAAATATAAACAATGTCAGGACAGAGACGTCAGGTGCAGTGCAACTTACAGCAAAAATATCAGACTGTACACCCAAAATACTGAAACAGAGGACATCAAAGACCTTAAGATAAATTAATGAAAGAAGTGATGGAGAAGTGAGATCAGAGAGAGAGGATGCTGAGTGTCTCTACTGTGGGGGCTTCTACTCTGTTTCTAATGAGTGCTGGGTAGCATGCCAGAGTGGGCACACAATTCATGTGCTGGCATAGACAGTGAAGATGAAGAGGAAATACTGATTTGTGACTATTGTCGAAAGGGCTAGTAGCTGGTGGTTTGGTGGTCATTAAGCATTGTACATTTTTCAGAATGACATTAAAATATTCTCTTATTTTGAAGAATGACTCTTTAATTATTTAAATTACACATTCCTTAGTCTGAATTGCCTGTTATACAACATTTTGTCATAGTTTAATACGATATTCGTAATTCAAATTCAGCGTGTATGCAATAATTTAACAAAAAGTACCCTTACCCATTCTGCCCGTGGGTGGAGCGGAACGCGCAATATGCAAGACTTTCTTCGAAAAATTGTAAATAATGCAAAATGTATTGTTTTAAGTGATTTTAAAATAAGGTACATTAGGTTACATTACAAGATGTTTTTTTATCACTTTAAGAAGTTTTTCTTTGTGTTCCCTTATATCATAGAAATTCTTAAACGTTAAGTATCCCGTTCCGCCCCGAGTTCCCCTATTAATTGCGTCTTGCCACTAGTGTGCTTTATGTATCACCAGAATCTCGTTGGGTTTTCTGCCAGATTTAGTGACAGAGTTTCGTTGAGGAAATTATTGAAAGCATCTCGCATTGAACCACGCGCTATATTTCGAACTTCTGCAAAACTTTTCCAGAATTGGTTATTTTGCGTTCTTTTAAATTTGGCATGCATTTTTCGCTGTTTCTTCAACAGTGATCTGATCCGTTTTGTGTACCATGGGGGATCAGTACCATCATTTATTAATTTATGTGGTATGTATCTCTCAATTGCTGTCGCTATTATCTTTTGGAAATCATTCCACAACTGGTAGACTGATGACCATAGATGTTAAGTCCCAAAGTGCTCAGAGGCATTTGAACCATTTGAATCATTACACAACTTTTCTACACATACATGATCAGATCGGAAGGGGTGTAGACTGTCTTTTGAAAAGGCGTTAAGAGCATTTTTATCAGTTTTTTTAAATAGATATACTCTGCATTTCTTTTTGATGATTGTAGGAGTTGTGGTATTCAGACAAACAACTACTGCCTTGTGGTCGGTAATCCTTGTATTCGTCACGATACTCACTATTTGTCCAGCATTATTTGTTGCTAAGAGGTCAAGTACGCTTTCGCACCCGTTTACGCTTCGAGTTGGCTTATGAACTAACTGTTCAAAATAATTTTCTGAGAAAGCATTCAGTACAATTTCGGATGATGTTCTATGTCAGCTGCCTGCTCTAAACGTGTAATTTTTCGAGCAAATCGAGTGTTGATCAAAGTCACCACCGACTTTAATTTTATGAGTGGGGTACCTCTTTGAAATGAGAATCAAGTTTTCTTTGAACTGTTCAGCAACTACATCATCTGAGTGGGAGGGTCGGTAAAATGACCCAGTTAATAGTTTAGTCCGATTGTCAAGTATAACCTCTACCCATACTATTTCGCAGGAACTGTCTATTTCAATTTCACTACAGTCAACTACTTCTGACAGCAGTAGCAATACTCCACCACCAATTGTATTTAATCTACCCTATCTGAAAACTGTTAGACCTTTAGAAAAAATTTATGCTGAACTTGTTTCCGGCTTTAGCCAGCTTTCTGTACCTGTAACTATTTGATCTTCAGTGCTTTCTATTAGGACCCGTAGCTCTGGTTCTTCTTCAACACTGCTACGCCAATTTACAACTATAATACCGATCGTTTCTACAACTAACTTACTGTGTTTTACCTACCCCCTTTTAGACGGACGCCCTTTCTGTGGTTCCCTGAGGCCCATTAACCTAAAAAACCGCCCAGTCCCTTCCACACAGTCCCCGCTACCCGTGTAGCAGCTTCCTGTGTGTAGTGGACTCCTGACCAATTAAGCAAAACCCAGAAACCCACCACCCGATGGCTCAAGTCAAGGAATCTGCAGCCTACACCGTCACAGAACCGCCTGAGCCTCTCATTCACACTCTCCACTCGGCTCTGCATCAAACGACCGCAGTCCATTCTATCGACGATGCTTCAGATCACTATTGGAGAACAAATATTGTACCATGAAATTGACAGAATATCCTTGGCAGTTATATGACCTTGCAGACTAACCATGGGGTCCAAGGAATACCACGGTATGGCTGAATAAATCATCACCGAACCCTCGCCATGTTTCGCTCTGGGCAGCATGCTGTCTGTATCGAAGGCTTGGGACATGCATATACCAGACATTAACTCGCGGAGTAATTGGAAACAGTGTAAAACAAGACTCAGCCAACCAAATGACTTTTTTCCATTGTACCACATTTAAGTTTTTATGGCTTCAGCACCACGTTTTTCTGTTACACCCATTCCAGTCGCTAAAACTTGGTTTCGAAATCACACATCAGCCTGCAGTTCTCTGCTTATGAAGATCACTTCCTGTTGTTTTGGTGCTGACAGTGTACTCGAGTGCGAAATTGAGTTCTGCAGTGATTATTATAGCTTTTATCCTCTTATTTTTCATCACTGTCCTCTTCAATGATAATCTGCGGTGGTTACTCAAAACACACTTTCGTTCGCATTGTGACTCAGTGTACGCGTTTCCGCTCTCATTGTATTCAGTATAAATCTTTGATACGGCGCCTCATGAAACATGAACCACTTCAGCTACTTGGTAACAGAAGCAAATACCATAAAAATACTGCGAATCTGGCCATTTATGAATTCACTTACCTCTGACATAACACACTTATAGCTACACAGAACACGCATTGAGGGCATTGCACAGGTGCCGTTCGTGATCAGATACAACAGCGCACCCAGCAGGTTTGGCTAGCATCTGCATTTATGTTCAAGCATCCTTTGTATTTCTCGCAGTGCTTCCATGTTTTTGTCCAACACCTATATATCTGCATCCAATGTCGAACACCCTGTATATCAACATCCATACACTGCAAACCACTATGAAATGTATGGTAGGGGCCCGTCTAAATGAAATAATTACTGTTTCTTCTCCTTGCATTCACGTACGGTTTTCATGAAAAATTACGTTTGTACGCCTTTATACGCGCTGCAGTTAAGCTAATCCTATCCTCTGGATCCCTGTAGGGGCGTTGTAGTATATTCCAAAATTTGTGTACTAAAACTGGTTACTTACACTTTGTATGTAGATGTCTGCCAGTCCAGTTTCTCCAGAATTTCCGTGACACTGCCCTGCAGATCAGACAAACCTGTGATCATTGTTGTGTCATTTCACTGTATACGTTCAGTACTCTTGTTCATCCTATTTGGAAAGGATTAGATATACTAGTGCAATATTCGAGGAAGTATCATATGAGTATTTCGTAAGCAGTCTCCTTTGAAGACTGAGTACATCCAAGTATTCTACCACTGAAACGAATTCTGCGATCTGCTTTGCTACGGCTGAGCAAATGATATGGAATTATTCAGTTTACAGGGTACGTATATATGACGACTGTTTACGTTAATGAACCCATTTTTTTTTCCTACTCACTCAACTACATTTAAAAATATTTTCTTTCTCAGGCTTCCGGCTTTTAAAGAGAAGTTCGCCCATGAAGTAGAACTGGGTTCTCCAGGGAAAATGATTAAATTTTGCTGCGCTACCTGTCAGACGTAGTACATTATGGTACAAATGATCCAAAAAATCTTTGCTGCGTATTGATCTCCTTTGTGAGTCATTGAAAGCTTTAATAATAGGTAATAAAGTTCACTTTTTCCTCTATTGTGCAAATGATCAAAAAATTCTTTGCAGCGTATTGAACTTCTTTGTGAGTCACTGAAAGCTTTAATAATGGGTACTGAAGTTCACTTTTTCCTCTAGTGTTGCAGGTGAGTAAGTCACTATCATTCTCAAATTGTGGTATATTATTTATGAGGAATTTGTGACATCACAGTTAAACTGCACAGCACCTTGAAGAAGGAACTACATCTCGACCGCGTGTGAACATCACTTATTTTTACTTATTATTCTTACTGCACGCTTTAGGCAATCAGTACCCTATTTCTAATTGCTAATGTCCCAAGAAAATTACTAGATGAGTCATTTTTCAGAGTAAATACGCAAAATATGTTAGTATGTTGTTTCCAAGACTAGCAATTATACGAAGAACAAAAGTAGCTGAATTTAACTGTTTGAGAAACTCAGCAACACGCTTCTTCCAGTTCAAGTTTTCATCCGTATGTAGACACAAAAATGTGAAGCATTCTACCCTGTTTACTGACTCCTGTTCTTGTGCCACGTCTATTGCTGATATTACTCTGTTTATTGTACAGAACTGAATATAGAGTATTTTCCCAAAAATTAAGGGCGAGTCCAACATCCGAGAACCAGTTAACAACCCTTTGAAAAACATCATTAACTATGTCTTCTGATGCTTTCCCTGTAATGGAATTTTTTAAAATACAAGCATCATCTGCAAAAACGTACCAGTTTTGCGCTCAACTTTGATTCCGCAAGGGACTGTTGTGCACAGGGACCGTAGACTGCAAGGAAGGAGACAAACAAAGCATTCAGTCGCATTTCCATTACTTTTCTTACTCTTGCATATGCGAAGAGCCGGCCGCGGTGACCGAGCGGTTCTAGGCGTTTTAATCCGGTACCGCGCGACTGCTACAGTCGCAGGTTCGAATCCTGCCTCGGGCTTCGATATGTGTGATGTCCTTAGATTAGTTAGCTTTAAGTAGTTCTACGTTCTAGGGGACTGATGACCTCAGATGTTAAGTCCCATTTGCTCAGAGCCATTTGAACCATATGTGAAGACGGCTACTTAGAGCCGAAATCTAGATATGCATTAGTAGTAAAACTAATGGGATCCCGAATGATTGCCGTGTGTCTCTTCTTCGTTAAATTCTGCGAGCATCCCATTTCATTCCTTCAAAACCTGTTACATCCAAGTATTTGTATGTGTTGATAGATTCCAATTAAGACTCGTTGATATTGTAGTTATAAAATACTGCATTGTTTTATTTTTGCGAAGTATGTAATTTTGCATTTTTAGGATTTGAAACAAGTGTCCAGGTGTTGCATCACTCTGAAATTCTATCAAGATTAGGCTGAGTATGTGTGGACCGTATTTCAGGCACATCTTAATTGTAAACAAGTACACCATCTACAAAAACTCTGAGGTTAATGTTAATATTTTCTGCACTGTCATTAATTTTCAACATGAACAGCAAGGGCCCCAACACACCTTCCTGGGGAACATGGTGTCCCAGGAGAAATTGTCAATATTCAGGCATGTCACAGGAACGATCGTTTGAAGCAAAAAACTTCATACAGGCATATGCCCTATTCCGAATGATTTACGAAACAGAACACATTTAATGTACATCATTATTTTCTGTTTTCTTCAATAAATTGACAGCTTCTCTCATTTACAACAGTTAGTAAATGAACATTATTAGTTTAACAAAATATCAGCTCAAAAATATAGCACATTCATCTCCAAGTATTATCGTACACGTCACATCACAGCAGATGAACGGTACACAATCAGTGTTCGAGTATCCCAGCGCCAACTTCATTGCGTTTGGTCACTCCTGGAGAACATGTTGTGTTACCTGTCAGTGCCTCAGCGTGTTCCCTAATGAGGGTAGCAGTGTCCATGATGCGACCATGCGGTTCATCTCTCGTACATATCTTTCGCTTGTACATCTGAAACTTCATCCAACTTCAAAGTCAAAAATTTAGTGATGTAATACCTGGCGATCTTATTAGCCTGTTAATTGGACTACTTCGACCAAACCAGCGACTAGGGAAGAACGGCTGAGAAGTTTTCTCGTACGTCTGGTAAAATGAACAGGGTCTCCATAATGCTGGAAGTACATTGCAGTTCGTGAGGCCAAGAGAACGCTCTCAATCTTTCAACAAGCAAATAATTCTGTCTTGTTATTCGCTCTTCTAAACTGATTGATCCTATGAGCATTTTACTGACCGTGTCACACCAGTGATCGTAAAAAGAACTTGTAAATTGGGTTCCACTGTAGCGTGCAGATTTTGCTGGGGCCACCGATAATTATTGAGTGTGTTGTTGATTACGTTCCATATAAACGTGTCTGTATGAGCAAAAAGTAATAATGGAAGCAAGTGACGATTGTCATATAATCAGTGACAAAATGTAATTACGGTGCTATTGTCGCTATTATGAAGATTGCGAAAAGGTAGTATGTAGAATGGGTAAAAGTAACCAGCGAGGGCGAGGACACAGGTTGTTGCGACAGCGGCGCTTCCCAGGGGAGTGACACGCCAGAAGACGACTTGGCTGCTCTTTGCTCTGCGGTTGTGCAGGCGGTATTACGTTGGTCTGAACCCATACCCCTCAGACAGGCGACAGACGGCGGCTGACGTTGTGACGTCGAGTCCCTCCCAGGGTCTCATCCTTTGCGGCAGCAGACAGGAGCAGCAAGCCAGCAGGGCTATGACGCCAAGTCTCACAAACGACCGAGTGTGGCGTCAGACACAGCCTGGTCTCGAACCATAGGCTGGTGCTGGCGCTGCCCAGTCGTCTGATTGGCCAGTCTTTGAGTGATTATTGCATGTTGACGTAGAACATGGGCGGTGGCCACATTAATGTTACGGGACCGTGCAAAATTCGGAACCTGTATGCTTCCAAATCACCTACAGATTTATTCACGTATTCTTTCCACTACACTGTATAAGCACTATGAAAAATGTCATTATTTTCTATCCTTCCTGGGGAGCAGTTTCAATGGCCAGCAATGTATTTTCGATCGTTCTTACAATGTGCTTCAAGGGTGTCATTAACTATTACCACTGGCGGATTCTGATATCTACTCCAAAAGAATGTTTGCATATATCTCCACGGTTTGCCCGGTGTTGCAAGTATGAAGCAAGTAATGGTTTCCCATGATTTAGCATTACAGCACATAACGTGTCATCTAGCTCTGGAGCTGTTTCCTAGCTAGTGGAATAGGAGCGTACTGGTTTTGCACATATATTAGTTATACGACGAATCTAATTTTCGTTGAGCGAAGAGCAGTAGAAAGTAAGAAGGAAAGTTCAGTAGCCCATCTTCTGTTTTGAACAGCGTGCTCACCAAAGATATTAACTAACAACGAAACTAGTCTTCCTACAACGAAGACGATGGAGACATAACGGAACGTTGGGGCTCAAATCCTCAACGACGATGATATGATTACGTACAGAATACGTCCTCAGTGGGAAAAGGATGGGGAAGAAATTCGTCTGCGCCTCATTCAAAGAATCGACCTGGAAATTGCTTGCATCGATTCAAGTGAACCATAGACAACCTTAATCTGAATGGACAGAGCATTTACTCGAACTCTGTTTCTACTGGAAGCAAATCTACCATCTTATTAGAAATAAATTATTGTTCATTTAATGCATCAGAATGAAGAAGTCAAATCTATATTGCTGCTTTGAACACCTATTATCAACATTAATAACTGTTACGCCATTTTAAGATAATCAGGGAATGTAGCAATGAAATAATTACACAGGCCAAAAACAGACTGTTTTTTATATCTAGGATTTTAGAATTGATTTTAGCCACAGTTGGGGCGTTGAATCAAAAAGTGAAATCAGTCTTCCTCTATCTGCTCTTCTTTTTTTTTTATCATTGTTGTTTAACATGCACTTCTACGTGAAATGTGAATTGGTAACTCTGGTTTGTGCACTTCTAAATCACATGTACGAGGATTGGTTCCTGTAGGTTTGCCCTATTGCCGGTCTGCTTTCTAATTAGTTTCAGGAATATCCACCAGATGGAGTTGGAGGTTACTGTGTGAGCTCTGGCCATCCAGGCCTGAGCGAGAATGACATCGCTTGATCTATGCTATAGTTTATTGCACTAGTGCAGTTGAACAGAAATAATATAAGTTAAAATAGAAGAAGTTTCGTAAATCTCTTTGATGGTTTTTGTTACATATGCAGAGAACAAACACTGAATGGAAACCGAATACCTATTATTGACTTCGTAAGACTTTTGCAATAAATTTGTAAAACGTGTACAGAACATTTACATTTTAGAATTGATTTTAGCCACAGTTGGGGCGTTGAATCAAAAAGTGAAATCAGTCTTCCTCTATCTGCTCTTATTCTTTTGATCATTGTTGTTTAATATGCACTTCTACATGAAATGTGCATTTGTAACTCTGGTTTGTGCACTTGTAATCCACATGTATGAGAATTGGTTCCTGTAGGTTTGCACTATTGCGGGTCTGCTTTCTAATTAGTTCCAGGAATATCCACCAGATGGAGTTGGAGGTTACTGTGTGAGCTAGGCCGTACAGGGCCGAGCGAGAATGACGTCGCTTGATAATTCAGTTAGGAAACGTCTATGTTGTAGTTTTTTACACTTGTGTTGTTGAACAGAAATAATATAAAATAAAGTAGAAGATGTTGCGTAAATCACCTTGATGGTTTTTGCTACATATGCAAAGAATAAACGCTGAAAGGAAACCGAAAACCTATTATTGACTTTGTAAGGCAATAAATCTGTAAAACTGGTACAGAACATTTACGATTGTGGACTACCGGGAAATGAAAACTTCTGAAAAAAAGCCACTCCAAAACCTGTTGTTTGTGAGGACTAGTATTGTCCCTCTGATACTAATGACAATGACAGTGATTATGCGGGCACGGCATTAATTCCTCTGGGTTTAAACTGGGATGAGTTAATAACCCACCAGAGATCTCAAGCTGGAGCTCATTTTTAGATGATTGCTGATAACAGAAACACTACACACGATGCGTCACATAAAAATTCTTGAAAGTCAATTCAGCTAACAACTATGCCCAATATGATTTGGGATGCATACAGTTCTATGTAACACAAAATTTTTGTCCAAAATGTTCTAGAATTTCCTTTGTCAAAATAATTATTAGTACGACATCTGTTTTTACAAACAGTGGCGATTTATGCAAAAATTATACCTTTTTGTGGTTATATATTCCTGTAGCAAAATTTAGAAATATAAAAATCCACCATGTCCCAAGATTTGTTTACATATTGCAGGTTTAAATTATTAAGTCAAGTGGAAATTTTCTGGTGAAGTTAATTACAGTTTTTGAATACACTCAAGACTATTGTCTGATAAACAATCAATTACTTTTTTCTATAGCTCATATGACATTTGGAATTTTGGTGAGAAACTGTCATATACGGGAAAAATGTATATATGAAATGAAATCCAATAAAAACCTTTAAGGTTAACAATATGTTTAAATATAGACTGCTGCAAAGTGAAATCTGTAGGATAACCAGTTTTCATAATTTTATGTCTTTATGGTTTAACTCGCACTAAAGAGGTACCTATATAAGAGTCGTAAATCTCATACTATACGATCTAAATCGGTATAAATGTTAAACAAATGGATGTCGAATTGTATCTTTCGGTTGTGCCCAGGCTGGTGTCGTAACGACCAGTTGATCCAGGAAGCCCTTCATTTTTATTTTTTATATTCTCAAGAAGACAATCTCGTGTTCCGCACGATATTAGTGAACACCTGAGGAAATGGGTCTTCCTGAATGTGTTCTAGATGATTTTCTTGTGTTTGCGCACAGCTCAAGGCAAGTTTGAAATATGTACTAATACACAATGGTAACAAATTTAATTCAATGCCAGCTGATCCCTCAAGGGAAATGAAATAAGAACATAAAACCATAGTTTTGATCTTTGAGAAGATTAAATCTCATAAACATCAATGAATGGTAAACTTTCTCTTCTCGTGACTCTGGAATAGCAGAGAAAAAACACATCACAGTGTTGGAAAAGAACGGCCAAATAGAGAAAACATGTTCGGAGGGAGGAATAATGTCATTAACGACCCCTTCATTGAATCATATCAAGTTGTGCCTTTTGAAGCAGTTTGTAAAGGCTTTTGATAAGAACGAGCCACGGTTTGAATATATAGCGAAAAACGTCTGAGCTGAGAACGGAAAAATTCAGGCACGAATATTTGATGATCCACAAACAATGCAACTCTGCATATGAAAACTGCCGAGGAACGCTACCAAGGAAGATCGGATATGCACGTGATGGCAGTTTACTGCTGGAATTTAAAAATGGACCGCTTCATAATACATTCAAGAATGTCATGGAAAAGAAGTTTCCTAAATGTTCAGGGACTGGATGTTATCATCAATGACTTTTTTATTTAGGATATAATAATATTTATATAATACAATAACAACATTATTGTTTCCTTTTTTATCCATGGACTTATATTTAAACAGTATAACATATATTTCACTAAAATCTTGTATTTTAGAATTTTGAGCTCCTTGGCGAATATTAACTAATTGTTTGAATTGAGGGCATCAAATTCTTAGAAAATCAACTCAAAACACTCCAGTGTTATGCAAATAAATAGCATTTTACACGAATCTTAATGCTATCGTTTTCAGTCAAGACTAGTTAATGCAATTGTAGTAAGAAACTTCAAAGTTGTAGCATTTTAAACATTTCATAGGATTGTTTGCCAGGTAATTGTTACACTGATAATAATCTATGTTTTTACTCGTGAGTATTAACTTTTGCTCTGTGGTAATGAAGGTTAGAATGTAACGTACCTTGAATCGGAATTATTACAAAGGGGCACTATCTTACTTGAAAGGACAGTTTAGAAAATTGGTCATAACCTTGTTCAAGGAGCTGTAATATCATTTGCATGAAATGAGTTAGAGAAACATGAGGAATTGTTAATCTTCCTGAACGAGAGTCCAGTGTTTCCATGGCTGCACCACATCGTACATAAAATACAATGTGGAATGCTGATGTGCTGCTATTATTTTTTATTATCCGTTGTTGGATTCTGCTGAAAGAACAAGTTTTGAAGTACTCGAACATGTTGGGTTGGCTACACCAAAAATAGCTACCTCACGTGAACTGGCCAATGCGAAGGCTGTCTTGATAAAAGAAAACCTTATAAACTACACAGAGCGCATCCATCGCGTTCACCAAATTTCATTAATAAAACGCAGTGGGGTGATGAAGTGGGATGACCTGACAGAGATTCGAACCACTGTCCTCCTGACTGTGAGTCCTGTGTCTTCCCACTTCGCCACCTCGCTGGGTTTGTACTTTCGTCTAAGGAAAGGAGTATTCTCCTACACAGATATGTGGACGTGATTGCGCATGCGCGCGTTTCTGTGTGTGCGCGTGTGCGTGTGTACGTGTCTGTGTGTGTGTGTGTGTGTGTGTGTGTGTGTGTGTGTGTGTGTGACTGTGAGCTCGTGGTCATGTGCTCGGCGGAAGGCAGGCTGGGGCGACGGTAGCAGACGCGAACGCGTACCTCCAGGAACGTTACGACGCTTTCTCGTGTGTCGGATAGCCAGATGGCGGATTTACTACCGTTCCTGTTCCCTTGAACAATCTTATAGTACACAGCAATCTCTGCAGAAGCAGAGAAAGAAGGAGGAACTTCGTAACTTGGTCATTTCTAGCACTAGTCTATATCTACATCTACAGGGCGAGGACACAAATATGGAACAACGTAAAGTACATCTTACCACGCCTAACGCGGCGAAGGAAAAAGCAGCTTCTAGTCATCACAGAACGGCGAAATACAGGTTCTGTGCCGTTTTCAGGGGAATCTTATACCATTGTTCCTGAAAAATATTGGGAACGTCAGGTAGTGATGAAGGAAGTGAGTAGTGATCACGTACACTTCATTCCCAATTTGACGATGAAGGCTGAATATTGCTGAGATCTGGCACTGTGGTGGCCAGGGGAGATGCGACAACTCAATCTCTTGGTCACAAACCAGTCCTGACTATGTGAGCTGTGCGAACAGGAACCATGTCTTCTTGGAACACAGCATCTACATCTACATCTACATGATTACTCTGCTGTTCATAAGAAAGTGCCTGGCAGAGGGTTCAATGAACCATCTTCAAGCTGTCTCTCTACCGTTCCACTCTCAAACGGTGCGCGGGAAAACGTGCTCTTAAATTTTTCTGTGCGAGCCCAGGTTTCTCATATTTTATCGTGATGATCATTTCTCCCTATGTAGCTGGGTTCTCGCGATCGGAGTAGCAAACTGGTGATTGAAATATCATGAGAAGATCCCATCGTAACAAAAACCGGCTTTGTTTTAATGATTGCCACAATTCACGTATCATGTCTGCGGCACTATCTCCCCAACTTCGTGGTAATACAAAACGAGCTGCCTCCTTTATACCTTTTAGATGTCATCCGGCAGTCCCATCTGATGCGGATCCCACACCGCACAGAAACATTCCAGAACAGGGCGGACAAGCGTGGTGTAAGCAGTCTCTTTAGAAGACCTGTCGCACCTTCTAAGTGTTCTGCCATTGAATCTCAGGCTTTGGTTGGCTCTACCCACCACATTATCTATGTGATCGTTCCAATTTAGGGTATTTGTAATTGCAATCCTTAATTATTTAGTTGAATTTACATCCTTCAGATTTGTGTGACTTCCGCGAAACGAAATTCAGCGTATTTCTTTTAGTACTCATGTGAATAACTTCACATTTTACTTTACTCAGGGTCAATTGCTACGGTTCGCACCATACAGATTCCTTATCTAAATCATTTTGTAATTTGTTTTGGTCATCTGATGACTTTACAACACGGTAAATGACAGCATCATCTGCAAACAATCTAAGACAGCTACTGAGATTGTCTTTTATGTCGTTAATACAGATCAGGAAAAATAGAGGGCCTATAACACTGCCTAGGGGAACGCCGGATATTATTTCTGTTTTATTTGATGTCTTTCCGTCTATTACTACGAACTGTGACCTTTCTGACAGGAAATCACGAATCCAATTGCACAACTGATGCGATATTTCATAGCCATGCAGTTACGTTAGAAGACGATTGTGAGGAACGGTGTCGAAAGCCTTCTGGAAACTTAACAATATGGAATCAATTTGAAATCCCCGGTCGATAGCTCTCATTACTTCATGACTATAAAGAGCTAGTGTGTTTCAAGAGAACGATATTTTCTGAATCCGTGCTGAATACGTGTCAAAAATGGTTCAAATGGCACTGAGCACTATGGGACTTAACAACTGAGATCATCAGTCCCTTAGATCTTAGAACTTCGTAAAACCTAACTAATCTAAGGACATCACACACATCCATGCCCGAGGCAGGATTCGAACCGGCGACCGCAGCGGCCGCGCAGTTCCAGACTGTAGGGTCTAGAACTGCTTGGCCACAGTGGAAGGCAGCTACGGGTCAATAAAGCGTTTTCTTCGCGGTACTTCATAATGTTCGAATACAGTATATGTTCCAAAACCCTACTGCAAGCCGACGTTAGTGATATGGGCCTGTAATTGAACGGATTACTCCTGCTTCCTGTTTTGGGTATTGGTGTCACTTGAGTAATTTTCCAGTCTTTAGGTACGGATCTTTCTGTGAGCGAGCGGGTGTATATAATTGCTAAATATGGAGCTATTGTATCAGCATACTCTGAGACGAACCTGACTGGTCTACTATCAGGACTGGAAGCCTTGCTTTAATTAAGTGATTCTAGCTGCTTTGCGACTGCGAGGATATCTATTTCTATGTTTCTCATCTTGGCAGTTGTTCTTGATTGGAATTCAGGAATATTTACTTCCTCTTCTTTGTTGAAGGTGTTTCGGAAAATTGTGTTTAATAACAGTGCTTCAGTGGCACTGTAATCAGTGACTTCACCGTTGTTATCGCGTAGTGAAGGTATTGATTGCGTCTTGCCACTGGTGTGCTTTAAGTACGATCAGAATTTCTTTGGGTTTTCTGCCTTATTATTTGTCCAGGATTATTTAATGCTAAGAGGTCAAGTATGCTTTCACAAGCATTTACGCTTCGAGTGGGCGTATGAACTAATTGTTCAAAATAATTTTCTGAGAAAGCCCCAGTACAATTTCGGATGACGTTTTATGCCTGCCGCAGTTTTAACGTATAATTTTTCGAGCATATCGAGGGTAGAATAATGTCACCACCGACTATTACTGTATGAATAGGGTACCTATTTTAAATGAGACTCAAGTTTTCTTTGAACTGTTCAGCAACGATATGTTCTGAGTCGGTGGGTCGGCAAAACGACCAAATTAATAAATGGTTCTAATGGCTCTGAGCACTATGGGACCTAACATCTGAGGTCATCAGTCACCTAGAACTTAGAACTACTTAAACCTAACTAACCTGAGGACAGCACACACATCCATCCCCGAGGGAGGATTCGAACCTGCGACCGTAGCGGTCGCGCGGCTCCAGACTTAAGCGCCTAGAACCGCTCTTCCATGACGGCCGGCCCCAGTTGATAGTTTAGTCAAATTGTCAAGTATAACCTCTACCCATACTATTTCGCAGGAACTATGTATATCTATTTCACTACAAGGCAAACTATATCTGACAGCAATAAATACTCCACCACCAATTGTATTTAACCTATCTTTTCTGGAAACTACTAGATCGTTAGAAAAAATTTCTGCTGAACTTGTTTCCGACTTTAGCCAGCTATTTGAGCTTCAGTGCTTTGTATTAGGGCTTGGAGCTCTGGTTCTTTCCCAACATAGCTACGACAATTTACGACCACAATACCGATCGTTTCAACAATTGACTTACTGTGTTTTACCTGCCTCATTTTAGACAGACGTCCTTTCTGTGGTTCCCTGAGTCCCCCTAATCTCAAAAAACCGCCCAGTGCCTTCCGCACAGCCTCCGCTACCCGTGTAGCAGCTTGCTGTGTGTAGTGGTCTGCTGACCTATTAAGCGGAACCCGGAAACCCACCACCCGAACGTGCAAGTCAAGGAATCTGCAGCCTACACCGTCACAGAACCCCCTGAACCTCTGATTCAGTCCCTCCACTCGGCTCTGCACCAAAGGACCACAGAGCGGTACATCGACGATGCTGCAGATCACTATTGGAGAACAAATACTGTACCATGAAATGGATCTGATCAGACAAAATTGACACACAATGCTTCACAGTAATGTGACCTTGCAGAGTAACCATGGGGTCCGAGGAATACCAGTGTGTGGCTGACCGAATTATCACCATACCCTCGCCATGTTTCGCTCTTGACAGCACGCTGTCTGTATTGTAGGCTTGGCACATGCATATGCCAGACATTAGCTCAGGCAGAAATTGGAAACAGCGTAAAACAAGACTCAGCCAACCAAATGACTTTCTTCCATTGCTCCATATTTAAGGTTTTATGCCTTCAGTACCACATTTTCGTGTTACACCCACTACAGTCGCTAATGTTTGGTTTTGAAATTCCACATCGGCCTGCAGTTCTCTCCTTATGAAGACCCCTTCCTGGCTTTTGGTGCTGACAGGGTACTCGAGTGCGATATTGAGTTCTGCAGTGACTATTATAGCTTTTGTCCTCTTATTTTCCGTCACAGTCCTCTTTAATGATGATCTGCGATGGTTACTCAACACACACTTTCCTTCGCATTGTGACTAAGAGGGCGCGTTTCCACTCTATCGGTATTCGGTATAAATCTTAGATACGGTGCCTCATGAAACACCAACCACTTCAGCTACTTGGTAACGGAAGCAAATACATAAAATCACCAACAATCTGGCCATGTATAAATTCACTTACCTCTGACATAACACAATTATAGCTATACAAAACACTCTTCTGGCCACGACTGACACGTGCAACGTATTGAGGGCATTGCACAGGTGCCGTTCGTGATCAAATACAACAGCTAATCCAGCAGGTTTGGCTAGCATCTGCATTTCTGTTCAAGAATGCTTTGTATTTCTCGCAGTGTTTCCATGTTTTTGTCCAACACCCGCATATCTACATCTTCTGTCGAACCCCAGTATATCTACATCCATACTCTGCAAACCACTATGAAATGTATGGTAGAGTGTACTTCCACCTGGCCTGTGTGGACGAGCGGTTCTAGGCGCTACAGTCTGGAACCGCGCGACCGCTACGGTCGCAGGTTCGAATCCTGCATCGGGCATGGATGTGTGTGATGTCCTCAGGTTAGTTATGTTTAAGTAGTTGTATGTTCTACGGGATTGATGACCTCAGAAGTCAAGACCCATAGTGCTCAGAGCCATTTGAACCATTTGGTAGTTCCAACTGAGCTAATTATGGTCTCTTCTCCTTCCATTCTCGTACAGATTTCGAGTAAAATGACTGTTAATACGCCTTTGTACTCTCTGCAGTTAATCTTGTCCACTCGATCTCTATAGCGGCATTGTAGTATATTCCAAAATTCGTCTACTAAAACTGGTTCCTGACACTTTGTATGTAGGTGTCTGCCAGTCCAGTTTCTCCAGAATTTCCGTGACCTGTCCTACATGGTTACTACGCAATTCAGACTTAAGTGCCTGGCAGAGGTTTCATCGAACCATTTGCAAACTACTTCTCTACCATTCCACTCTTGAATGGCGCGGAGAAAAAGGAACACCTAAATCTTTCCGATTGAGCTCTAATTTCTCTTATTTTATTATAATGATTAGTTCTCCCCACGTAGATGGGTGTCAAAAAAAGATTTTCGCGTTCGGAAGAGAAAGATGGTGATTGAAATTTCGTAAATAGATTTCGCCGCAAAGAGAACCGCCTTTGTT
This sequence comes from Schistocerca serialis cubense, assembly GCF_023864345.2. Classification (NCBI taxonomy): domain Eukaryota; kingdom Metazoa; phylum Arthropoda; class Insecta; order Orthoptera; family Acrididae; genus Schistocerca; species Schistocerca serialis. The sequence continues at coordinate 226,892,943 of NC_064640.1, forward strand.
TCAGTGACTGCCACCCCAACTCGCGTATCGTATCAGTGACACTCTCACCCCTATTGCGCGATAACACGAAACGAGCTGCCCTTCTTTTCACTTTTTCGATGTCCTCCGTCAATCCCACCTGGTAAGGATCTCACACCACGCAGCAATATTCCTGCAGAGGACGGACAAGTGTAATGTAGGCTGTCTCTTTAGTGGGTTTGTCACATCTTCTAAGTGTTCTGCCAACAAAGCACAGACTTTGTTTCGCCCTCCCCACAATATTATCTATGTGGTCTTTCCGATTTAAGTTGCTTGTAGTATTTAGTGGAATTGACAGCCCTTAGATTTGTGCGATTTATCGTATACCAAAAATTTATTGGATTTCTTTTAGTACCCATGTGGGTGACCGCGCACTTTTCTCTGTTTAGTGCCTATTGCCACTTTTCGCGCCATACAGAAATTCTTTCTAGATCATTTTGTAATTAGAATTGATCGTCTGATGATTTTACTAGACGGCAAATTACAGCGTCATCTGTAAACAATCTAAGGGGGCTGCTCAGATTATCACCTAAATAATTTATGTATATCAGGAACAGCAGAGGGCCTATGACACTGCCTTGGGGATCGCCAGATATCACTTCTGTTGTACTCGATGATTTACCATCTATCACTGCGAACTGTGACACTAGAGTAATATTCTAGCAAGGGTCGTATGAGTGTTGTGTAATCAGTCTCATTTGAAGACTGAGTACTTCCTAGTATTCTACCAATGAAACGAATTCTGTGCTCTGCTTTGCCTACAGCGCAGCAAATGATATGGAATTATTCAGTTTACAGGGTACGTATATGTGACGACTGTTTACATTAATGAACACATTTATTTTGTCGTACTCACTCAACTACATTTAAAAATATTTCCTTTCTCAGGCTACCGGATTTTAAAGAGAAGTTCGCCCATGAAGTAGAACTGGGTTGTCCAGGGAAGATGATTATAATTTTTATTTAAATCTTGCTGCGCTACCTGTCAGATATATTACGCTATTGTGCAAACGATCAAAAATTTTTTTGTAGGGCATTGAACTCCTTTGTGAGCCACTGACTGCTTTAATAACAGTTATTAAAGTACATTTTTTCCTATTGTTTTTTAGATGTGTAAATCACTATTCTTCTCAAATTGTGGTTGATTATTTATGACGAATTTGTGACATCACAGTTAAAACTGAAGTGATATCAGGTGTTCCCCATGGAAGCGTCCTGGGACCTCTGCTGTTCCTGATCTATATAAAAGACCTGGCTGACAATCTGAGCAGTTCTCTTAGGTTGTTCGCAGATGATGCTGTAATTTACCGTCTAGTAAGGTCATCCGAAGACCAGTATCAGTTGCAAAGCGATTTAGGAAAGATTGCTGTATGGTGTGGCAGGTGGCAGTTGACGCTAAATAACGAAAAGTGTGAGGTGATCCACATGAGTTCCAAAAGAAATCCGTTGGAATTCGATTACTTGATAAATAGTACAATTCTCAAGGCTGTCAATTCAACTAAGTACCTGGGTGTTAAAATCACGAACAACTTCAGTTGGAAAGACCACATAGATAATATCGCGGGGAACGCAAGCCAAAGATTGCGTTTCATTGGCAGGACACTTAGAAGATGCAACAAGTCCACTAAAGAGACAGCTTAAACTACAACTGGTTCGTCCTCTGTTAGAATATTGCTGCGCGGTGAGGGATCCTTACCAGGTGGGATTACGGAGGACATCGAAAGGGTGCAAAAAAGGGCAGCTCGTTTTGTATTATCACATAATAGGGGAGAGAGTGTGGCAGATATGATACGCGAGTTGGGATGGAAGTCATTAAAGCAAAGACGTTTTCGTCTCGGCTAGATCTATTTACGAAATTTCAGTAACCAACTTTCTCTTCCGAATGCGAAAATATTTTGTTCAGCCCAACCTACATAAGTAGGAATGATCATCAAAATAAAATAAGACAAATTAGAGCTCGAACAGAAAAGTTTAGGTGTTCGTCTTTCCCGCGCGCTGTTCGGGAGTGGAATGGTAGAGAGATAGTATGATTGTGGTTTGATGAACCCTCTGCCAAGCACTTAAATGTGAATTGCAGAGCAATCATGTAGATGTAAATGTAGATGTAAAATGCACAGCTCCTTGAAGAAGTACCTACATGACGACCGTGTGTGAACATCACTTATTATTACTTATTATTCTTAATGCTCGCTTTTGGACAATCAGTACCTTATTTCTAACTGGTAATGTCCCAAGAAAATTACTACACGAGCCATTATTCAGAGTAAATACGCAAAATATGTTAGTATGTTGTTTCCAAGACTAGCAATTATACGAAGAACGAAAGTAGCTTAATTTAACCGTTTGAGAAACTGAGCAAGACGCTTCTTCAAGTTCAAGTTTTCATCAGTATGTAGACCGAAAATCTGAAGCATTCTACCCCGTTTTCCGACTGCTGTTCTTGTGCCACGCCTATTGTTGATATTACTCTGTTTATTGTACAGAACTGAATATAGTGTATTTTCCCAAAAATTTAGGGAGAGTCCAATTTCCGAGAATCAGTTAATAACCCTTTGAAAAACATCATTAACAATGTCTTCTGATGCTTTCCCTTTAATGCCATTTCCTAAAACACAAGCATCTTCTGCAAAAACGTACAAGTTTTGCGATCAACTTTGATTCCACAAGGAACTGTTGCGCACAGGGACCGTAGACTACAAGGAAGGAGACAAACACAGCACTCAGTCACATTTCCATTTCTTTTCTTACTCTTGCATATGCGAAGAGCCGGCCGCGGTGACCGAGCGGTTCTAGACGCTTCAATCCGGAACCGCGCGACTGCTACGGTCGCAGGTTCGAATCCTGCCTCGGGCATTGATGTGTGTGATGTCCTTAGGTTAGTTAGGTTTAAATAGTTCTACATTCTTGAGGACTGATGACCTCAGATGTTAAGTCCCATAGTGCTCAGGGCCATTTGAACCATATGTGAAGACGGCTACTTAGAGCCGAAATCTAGGTATGTAATTAATAAAACTAATGGGTCGCAAATGATTGCCATGTGTCTCTTCTTCCTTAAATACTCCGATCATCCCGTTTCATTCCTTCAAAACCTGTTACATCCAAGTATTTGCATGTGTTGACAGATTCCAATTAAGACTCGTTGATATTGTAGTTACAAAATACTGCATTGTTTTCTTTTTGCTAAGTACGTAATTTTGCATGCTTAGGATTTGAAGCAAGTGTCCAGGTGTTCATCACTCTGAAATTCTATCAAGATTAGTCTGAGTATGTGTGGACCGTGTTTCAGGCAGCTCTTAATTGTAAATAACTACACCATCTGCTAAATGTCTGAGGTTACCGTCAATATTTTCTGCACTGTCATTAATTTTCAACATGAACAGCAAGGGTAGCATCACAATTTGCTGGGGAACAGGGTGTCCCAGGGGGAATGGTCAATATTCAGGGATGTTACTGGAACGATCGTTTGAAGCAAAAAACTTCATACAGGCATATGCCCTATTCCCAATGGTTTCCGAGACACAACACGTTTAATCAACATCGTTATTTATTTCCTGTGTTCTTCTATAAATTGTCAGCATCACCCATGTACAATAGGTAGTAAATATAACATTATTAGTTTAACAAAGTATTAGCTAAAAAATATGTTTTTTAGCACATTCATCTAAAAGTATTATCGTACACGTCACATCACAGCTGATGTACGGTGCAGAATCAGTAATCGAGTATCGCAGCGCCAACTTCAATGCATTTGTTCACTCTTGGAGAACATGTCGTTTTGCCTGTCAGTGCCTCAGCACGTTCCCTAATGAGGATAGCAGTGTCTATGATGCGACCATGCGGTTCATCTCTCGTACATATCTTTCGCTTGTACATCTGAAACTTCCTCAAAACTCAAAGTCAAAAATCTAATCACGTAATAACTGGCGATCTATGTGGCCAGTTAATTGAAGTACTACGACCAAGCCAGCGACTAGGGAAGTGCCGCTGAGAAGTTTTCTCATACGTCTGGTAAAATGTAGAGGGTCTCCATAATGCTGGAAGTAAATTGCACTCCGAGTGTGTAAGAGAATGCTCTCAAGCTTTCAACATGCAAATCATTCTGCCTTCTTATTTGCTCTTCTAAAATGAATGAACTTATCAGCATATTACCGATCGTGTCAGACCAAACAGTGATCGTAAAAAGGACTTGTAAATTGGTTTCTACTGTAGCGTGCAGATTTTTGTGCGGCCATCGAAAATTATGTGTTGTTGATTAAATTCCATATAGACGTGTCTACATGGGCAAAAACTATTAATGGACGCAAATGAAGATTGTCATGTAACCAGTGACAATATTCAATTACGATGCTATTGTCGCTATTATGAAGATTGTGAAAAAATAGTATGTAGAATGGGTAAAAGTAGCCAGGGAGGGCGACGACACAGGCAGCTGCGACAGCGGCGCTTCCCAGGGGAGTGACACGCCAGAAGGCGACCTGGCTGCTCTTTGCTGTGCGGTTGTGCGTGGGTCTGAATCCATGCCCCTCAGACAGGTGACAGACGGCGGCTGACGTCATGACGTCGAGTCCCTCCCTGGGTCTCATCATTAGCGGCAGCAGACAGGAACAGCAAGTCAGCAGGGCTATGTCGCCAAGCCTCACAAAGGACCCAGTGTGGCGGCAGACACAGCCTGGTCTCGAACCATAGGCTGCTGCTGGCACTGCCCAGTCGTCTGATTCGACAGTGGTGCTCCGGCATTGTAGTGCAGCTACGCAGCAATTACCAAGTCCCTGACTCGAATAACGGCATATCCTCAAATTCAGCCTCATTTATACACCATTACTGCCCATTTCTTGCTCTAAAACCTGGTGGCTAGTCACACTGCCCATAACAGAGAGACCTGCTTCAGTGCAGTGGCAACGACCCAATTGCTACATCAGTATGAATTACCACGAAGGAAACTGTCTATTGACACACAGTCAGCATGGCTTTAGAAAAGATCGTTCCTGTGAAACACAACTAGCTCTTTATTCACATGAAGTGCTTAGTGCTACTGACAAGGAATTTCAGATCGATCCCATATTTCTGGTTTTCCGGAAAGTTTTAGAAACTGTACCACACAAGCGGCTTATAGTGAAATTGCGTGCTTATGGAATATCGGCTCAGTTATGTGACTGGATTTGTGATTTCCTGTCAGAGAGGTCACAGTTCATAGTAATTGACGGAAAGTCATCGAGTAAAACAGATGTGATTTCTCGCGTTCTCCAATGTAGTGTTATATGCCCTTTAATGTTCGTTATTTATATAAACGATTTGGGAGACAACCTCAGCAGCCGTCTTAAGTTCTTTGCAGATGACGCTGTCGTTTATCGAATAATAAAGTCACCAGAAGATAAAAACAAATTGCAAAACGATTTTAAAAAAATATCTGAATAATGCGAAAATTGGCAGTTGACCCTAAATAACGAAAAGCGTGAGGTAAACCACATGAGTGCTAAAAGGAATTCGTTAAACTTCGGTTACACAATAAATCCGTCTAATCTAAAAGCCGTAAATTCAACTAATAGTATAGGTATTACAATTACGAACAATTTAAACTGGAAGGAACACATAGAAAATATTGTGGGGAAGGCTACCAAAAGACTGCGCCTTATTGGCAGGACACTTCGAAAACGTAACAGAACTACTAAGGTGTGGGATCCTTACCAGATAGGACTGACGGAGTACATCGAAAAAGTTCAAAGAAGGGCAGCACGTTTTGTATTATCGCAAAATATGGGAGAGAGTGTCACAGAAATGATAAGAATTTTGACTCGACAAAATTAACAGAAAGGCGTTTTTCGTAGCGGCGGAATCTTTTTACGAAATTCCAGTCTCCAACTTTCCCCTCCTAATGCGAAAATATTTTGTTGACACCGACCTACATAGGGAGAAACAATCACCTCGATAAAATAAGGGAAATCAGAGCTCGTACGGAAAGATATAAGTGTTTGTTCTTTTCCCACGCTATACGAGATTGGAATAGTAGAGAATTGTGATGGTGTTTCGATTAGCCCTCTGCCAGGCACTTAAACGTGATTTGCAGAGTATCCTTGTAGATGTAGAGGTAGAATCTTTGCTGCGTGGGGCAATTCACCATTGCGCTAAGCTATACTTGCTTCACAACTCACTTACGCATCTCTTATTCTGCCCTATTTTTTGACGTAGCATGGCTGTTGGCCAGCGCTGTCACTATAATACTCCGTGGTGGCCTCCATGCTACTTTCAGCGCTTACAATAAAGATTTAAAACTTTTACCAGAATTCTGCGTAGTATCACTACGCAGTGTAGTAGGAGTAACACCACCTTCATTCAGAATGTTGTTTCCTAGTGAGATGATCGTGTTACGCCTCACGTACGAACAGAAACGTCTACCAGCACGTGTCAGAGTTCGAAAGTGGCAGCATCGTGAACATTCGAAACAGTGGTTTATCGTTCCGCGATATCACTATTTGCCTTGGTTGTCATCCCACGATTGTCACGTGATACGGAATTAATGCATTCAGTAGATTCCTATTCAACGACATGAGGGATCGCAACAATCACATATGTCTTGGGCCGAGGGACATGCATATTCATTCAACTGTGCAGGATCACAAAGTAATGTTACATGCCAAGTACCAGGAAAAGGATTTGCTTACTACACTACAAGTATAAACGCGGAGAGTGAGGTGACGTCTCAAGCACTACGGACTATCAGTGCAGAATCCATTGCTGCTGCAACCCTTGACACAGCAGCAGAGGGAGGTGTGGTGACAACACTGGACACAGGAGTGGCGCCATGACACTCTTTCTGCGTATACCATCACGGTTTTCAGCTTTCCCATCATTGTCATACATGCTCCAACACCTGGCATCGTGCTATTGAAGACCAGTGGGTACAGGAAATATCTACTTCTGGCTCTCATAGCCGGTAACGTGGACAGCAGCCGTTACATTTTCGACTCCTTAAACCCAGTGATATTGCCTTATATTTGAGGTCTCCAAAACGTTATGTTTCACCAAGACTATGCAAGACGGCATGCAACCACACTGTCCAAACCTACCTCTATACAGAGAGCGTACAACTGTAGTCCTGGCCAACACGTTCTCCAGATCTCTCGCCCATTGAATACATTTGGTCACGGGTTGCCAAGAGACTAGGATGCTTGCACTTGACACTACAATTGGCATGTAACTGAAGCAGCATAGAGTGTTTCACCCATACCACTCACACAAGCTCAGTTCAACTCAAAGCCCAGCCAAATGAGAGCCATTGTTGCTGCCAGAAGTGGCAATTCTGTGTACAGCTTGCGCCACTAATATTAATGTGACCACCTGAGAAAAGTCTGAATGAACATGTTTTGCAGCGTGAGATGTGTAGAAAGGGTCAGTGAGGTTCTAGGGGTACAGAGAGGGATGTGGAGTCATGCCGACTCCAGGGCCATAGCCAGCTGGGTTTCTCGGTTGAGGTTCCATGGTGGGATCGAGCTGGTCCCACAGATTCTCAACTAGGTTCAATCCGGAGAGGTTGGCGGACAGGGGAGAACAGTATACTCATCCCGGTGGTCCTCGAAACACGCACAAACACTGCAAGCTGCAGGTAGGTGGCATCGAGTCAAGGAAAAACTAAATTCATGAAGGGAACAGATGGATATAAGTATTTTGTTGAAATATTGTGCCTCCAAGATGATGAGATTATCCAGGGAATGCCAGTGAAAACAGTGCCCAGATCATAACGCTCCCTCCTGGTTGCAGGATGTTTCGTTTTATACATTCCTATGAAACATAATACGTGATTCATCTGAAAAAGACAGCTGTCGAGACACTCAGTGACCGCCAGTTGAAGCATTGGCGTGGAAATCACAGCCTTTGCTGCCGATGACTTGCAGTCAGCATGGGTTGCTTGAACCAGCGACCTGCTCCAGGGCTCATACACAGCGAAGTTCGCTGAACGTTCGTTGAGGAGACACTGTTGCTACCTCCTTGGGTCATCTAGGTGGCCAACTGCTTAGCAGTTGCACGTCTATTCCCATATGCACAACTTCATAGCCGTCGTTCACCTCTGTTAAGTATGGCCCGTGGTGCACCACAGATGCCTCAATGCCAGGTTTGGATGCTAAGTATACCTTAACCACAGTGGCACATGAACGGTTTACAAAAATAACCGTTTCGGAAATACTTCCTCCCTTGGCCCGAAAGCCAACGATCATTCCCTTTTGGGCATCATATAAATCACTCCATTTCCACATTGCGATAACAACTGCACTGTTTTCCACATTCGCCCGTCACTGCTGGTGGTGTCAGCTATCACTTCATGTCTTTGAGTGGTTATTGCATGTTGACGTGGAACATAGGCGGTGGTCACATTAATGTTACTGAACCGTGTAAAATTCGGAACCTGTATGCTTCCAAATCACCTACAGATTTATTAACGTATTTTTTCTACTACACTGTATAAGAACTATGAGTAAAATGTCATTATTTTCTATCCTTCCTGGTTAGCAGTTTCAATGGCCAGCAATGTATTTTCGATCGCTCTTATAATATGCTACAAGGATGTCATCAACTATTACCACTGGCAGATTCTGATTTCTATTCCAAAACAATGTAAGCATATATCTCCACAGCTGCAGGTGTTGCAAGTATGAAGCAAGTAATGGTTTCCCATGAATTAGCATTTCAGCACATACTGTGGTATCTAGCACTGAAGCTGTTTCCTAGCTAGTGGAAGTGGAGCGTTCCGGTTTTGCAAAGATATAAATTATACAACGAAACTAATTATCGTTGAGAGAAGAGCATTAGAAAGAAAGAAGGAAAGTTCAGTAGTCCATCATGCTGTTTTGCACAGCGTGGTCACCAAAGATATTAACTAAACAAAGAAACTAGTCTTCGTACAACGAAATCGATGGAGAAGAACGGAACGTTGGGGCTCAAATCCTCAACGACGACGGTATGATTATGTACCGAATACTTCCTCAGTTAGAGAAGGATAGGGAAGAAATTCTTCTGCATCTCATTCAAAGATTCGTCCTGAAAAGTGCTAGATTCGATTCAAGTGAACTATAGACAACCTTAATCTGAGTGGACAGATCGAACTCTATTTCTACTTGAAGCAAATCTATTATCTTAGTAGAAATAAATTATTGTTCATTTAATACATCAGAATGATGAAATCAAATCTCTATTGGCGCTTTGCACACCTATTATCAACGTTAATAACTGGTACGCCATTTTAAGATAATCAGGGAAACTAGCAATGAAATAATTACACAGGCCAAAAACAAACTGTTTTTTATATCCAGGATTTTAGAATCGATTTTAGCCACAGTTGGGGTGTTGAATCAAAAAGTGAAATCAGTCTTCCGCTGTCCGCTCTTCTTTTTTTGATCATAGTTGTTTAACATGCACTTCTACATGTAATGTGCATTTGTAACTCTGGTTTGTCCACTTCTAAATCACATGTACGAGGATTGGTTCCTGTAGGTTTGCCCTATTGCCAGTCTGCTTCATAATTAGTTCAAGGAATATCCACCAGATGGAGTTGGAGGCTACTGTGTGAGCTAGGCTGTACAGGGATGAGCGAGAATGGTGTCGCTTAATAGTTCAGTTAGGAAACATCTATGTTGTAGTTTTTTGCACTTGTGTTGTTGAACAGAAATAATATAAGTTAAAGTAGAAGAAGTTGTGTAAATCACGTAGATAGTTTTGGCTACTTATGCAGAGATTAAACGCTGAAAGGAAACCAAAAACTTACTATTGACTTTGTAAAGTCTTTTGAAATAAATCTGTAAAACCTGTACAAAACATTTACGATTGTGGACTACTGAGAAACGAAAACGTCTGAATCAAAAGCCACTCCAAAACCTGTTGTTTGTGAGGACTGGTGTTGTCCCTCTGATACTAATGACGATGACAGTGATTATGGGGGTATGGCATTAATTCCTCAGGGTTTAAACTGGGATTAGTTAATAACCCACCACAGATCTCAAGCCATCAAAAGAAACTTCTGTATTACTGGCTTCCAACAATAATGTACTGGATCAAGGAACCAAAGTTACGTTTTACCATACAACAGAAATAGTATGCTACCCTTCTTGCTCTTGAAATGGTTATCTGAGGCAAAATATCCCTGATGAGCCATTCCAATTGAAATAAATCGCTATTGTAACTATGTAATAGTTTTAGTTCAATGGAATGTCATGAGAAAATGACTCTTTCAAGATATGATTAAACAATTTGTAGAATAAAGGTAAATACTCATTTTGTTTCAATGAGAAGAGGCAACATTCGCCTAATTTCCCAATCAACAAGACAAAAAAACGTAGTCTCATCTCCAAAACCACTTTTTACACAGAAAGAGCTCATTTTCACATGATTGCTGATAATAAAAGCATTACACACGATGTGTGTCATACAGAAGCTTAAAAGTCAACTCAGCTAACAACTATACCTAATCTGATTTGGGATGCATACTGTTCTATGTAACACAAAATTGCTGTCTAAAATGTTCTAGAAATTCCTTTGTCAAAATAATTATTAGAACGACATCTGTTGTTACAAACAGTGGCGATTTATGCAAAATTATACCTATTTTTGTTACAAAAATGCGATTTGCAAAGGAAATTTTATATATTCCTGTAATAAAATTTAGAGATATAAAAATCCACCACATACTAAGATTTGTTTACATATTGCAGTATTAAATTATTATGTAAGCAGAAAACTGAAGACTATTGTCTGATAAACAATCAATTACGTTTTTCTACTGCTCATATGCCATTTGCAATTTTGGTGAGTACATGTCATATCCAGCATCCTGGATGCTGGAATGTGCAAGGTATTTCCACTAAAATAAATTTACTCCCTGCAGAACTTGACATGTTCAACATGGATGTTGTCGTACTCTCTGAAACAAAGAAGAAAGGCCAAGGAGAAGAAGAACTGGATAATTATGTACATATCTGGAGTGGGGTATCAAAAGCAGTAAGAGCCAAAGCAGGAGTCTCCATTATGATAAAGAAATCATGGAAAGAAAGAATCACAAATTGGACATTCATCAATCAATGTATAGTAACTGTTGAAATGACATTATTTGCTAGGGAAGTTGTGATTATTTGCGTATATGCACCCACGAACTATACAAAAGATAAGGAGAAAGATACATTTTGGGACACCCTCAGGGAGACTATTGAAAAAATCCCAAGAAGAAAGGAACTGATTATCATGGGAGATCTGAATGGAAGGGTAGGATTTAGAGAATCTTGTAGAATAGTAGGAAAACATGGAGAGGACGAATATAATGACAATGGAGAACGATTGATTGCAATTTGTGAACAATTTGAATTAAAAATTATCAACACATTTCTCAAACATAAGGACATTCGTAAATATACTTGGCAACAGAACACCAATGAACTTCGTTCTATAATAGATTATATTATCATTAGGCAAACAAGTAGTTTCAAGGCAGTAGACGTCAGATCTTATAGAGGAGCTCAGTGTGGATCAGACCACTATCTAGTTAAAATGAAGTCTTTCTGGCCATGGAAGAAGGCAAGGAGTGATACAAGTAACATAAATAAAACGAACCAGACTGAGAAAGATGAAAATTTACCTTTTAATATTGACAGCCTACAAGACGAAAGTATCAGAACACTCTTTGCGGCCAGGATGGAAAGGAAACTGGTTGAATCATTTGAAGGAAGTACAGAGGAAATATATGACTATATAAAAGCTAATGTGAAAATCATAGCAACAGAGGTGTTGGGTAGAAAAGATAGCAACCACAACCGTGCAGCAGAGTGGTGGTCAGAGGAAATAGAGGTCCTCGTTAGAGAAAAACGAAATGCGTTCCTTCAGTGGTTGAATGATAAATCAGAAGAAACAAGGTCAATATACAAGGAAAAGAAGAATGAAGCGATGAAAAAAATAAGGATGGCAAAACATGAAGCATGGGAAAGAACATGTGCCAAGGTGAATAGCAAATTAGGATTTGGGAGAGCAAAAGAAGCATGGTCAGTATTGAAAGGGCTTCGACAGGATACAAAAAGCAAAACTAATCTCCAACTGATAACACAAAAGGAATGGGAAGAGTATTTCCAAAAATTATTAAATGAGGACAGAGAAGAATATCTAGAAGAAGGAACAGGGGAAGATAAAGGACATGAAGATGATGAGACCCATATTTTAGAAAGTGAAGTACTTCAGGCGTTGAGAACAGGAAAGAATGGTAAATCACTGGGACCAGGCAATATCAGTCTGGAGTGTCTGAAATATGGTGGTGACAAAATTGTGAAACTGATAACACAGCTCTTCAACAAAATGATACATGGAGATTCAATACCCAATGAGATGAAGCTAGGTTACATTAATACAATATTTAAGAAAGGGGATCGCAAAATATGTTCAAACTATCGAGGAATTTGTGTTACAAACACATTAATGAGAATTTTTGCGAAAGTAATTAAAAACAAACTGGAAAAAAATTTTAGAACCCAAGAAGAACAATGTGGATTCACAGCTGGGAGATCATGTGTAGACCATATTTTCACATTGCGACAGATTTTGGAGAAACATAGGGAAAAATCAAAAAGTATAGGATTAATTTTCATAGATCCAGAAAAAGCGTATGATACTGTTCCAAGAAAATTACTTTGGAGAGCACTACATATGGCAAACATAAACCCTTCCTTGATTAAAATAATACAACAGATGTATAAAGATAACATTTGCCAAGTGAAAGTTGGTAATAAACTTTCACAGAAATTTAGAACAAGCAAAGGCCTTTTACAGGGCTGTCCCATGTCACCATCATTATTTAAAATCTATATAGATATTAGCCTTAGAACATGGTCTCGTAAATGTAATAGTATGAGATTAGAAATAAAAGATGGAGTTTACCTACATCATTTATTATTTGCTGATGATCAAGTAGTCGTAGCACAAGATGGGGAGGATGCTAACTATATGTGCGATCAACTAGCAGTAACATACAAAACTTGGGGTTTGAAGATTAATTACCAAAAAACAGAATACTTGACTAATGATTCAGATGAGCTATACATTGAAGGAAAGAAAATCAAAAAGATAAACACTTTCTGTTATTTGGGATCCATTTTAGAAATCGAGGGAAAATCAGAGTCAGAAATCAATAAAAGAATTAGTAGCGGACGGAGGGTCATTGGGATGCTTAAGTCAGTCTTATGGAGCAGGAATGTAATGAGCAGAACTAAAAAATTAATACACAAATCCATATTAGAGAGTGTGGTTCTGTATGGAACGGAGACCTGGACAATTAACATGAAGCACATTAAAAAATTACAAGCTCTAGAGATGGACTTTTGGAGAAGATCGGCAAGAATCTCCAGGAAAGAAAAGATAAGGAACACCGAAGTAATAAGGAGAATGGAAATAAAAGAAAGAATATATGACGTAATGGATAGGAAGAAATTACAGTGGTACGGGCATGTACGACGAATGGAGGAAGCCAGAACACCAAAATTGATACTGGAGTGGGAACCGGAGGGGAGAAGACGAAGAGAACGACCTGTGACCACCTGGCTCCAAAATGTACTGCACACAATGAGGAGAATGGGCGCAGAGGAAGAGGACACGCAAGATCGAAACACCTGGAGAAATATTTTGAGAGTATAGTTTAAGAACGTTTATTGTTTGTATAGTAATTTCCAAGTAAATTATTATGTTGGAGATAAGCCTCTGTAATGAGGAAAAGCTCAAAATAATAATAGTAATAAACATGTCATATACGGGAAAATCTGTATATATGAAATGAAATCCAATAAAAATCTTTAAGGTTAACAATACTTTTTAAATGTAGACTTCTGTAAAGTGAAATCTGTAGGATAACCAGTTTTCATAATTTTATGTCTTCATGGTTTAACTCCCACTAAAGAGGTCAATTTGGATAGAATACTATTTCGTAAATACTTCAAAGTATCGTTTATCTATATAAGTGTCGTAAATCTCATACTTTACGATCTAAATCGGAATAAATGTTAAACAAACGGATGTGGAATCGTATCCTTCGGTTTTGCCCAGGCTGGTGTCGTAACGACCTGTTGATCCAGGAAGCCCTTCATTTTAATTTTTTATACTCTCAAGAAGACAATCTCGCGTTTTGCACGAAATTAGTGGACTCCTGAGGAAATTTGTCTTCCTGAATGTTTTCTACTTGATTTTCGTGTATTTGGGCACAGCTCAAGGCAAGTTTGAAATTTTTACTAATTCACAACGGTAACAAATTGAGTTCAATGTCAGCTGCTCCCTCAAGGGAAATGAAAGAAGAACATAAAACCACAGTTTTGATCTTTGAGAAGATGAAGTCTCATAAACATCAATGGATGGTTTGTCTAGACTTATGAATGGTAAACTTTCTCCTTGCTTTGCAAAGTGATTCTTGTGACTCTGGAATAGCAGAGACAAAACACACCACAGTGTTGGAAAAGAACGGCCAAAGAGAGAAAACATGTAAGGAGGGAGGAAGAATGTCATTAACGACCCCTTAGTTGGACGAGAGAAAATCATTTGTAGTCCACTGCATATCAAGTAGGGCCTTTTGAAGCAGTTTGTAAAGGCTTTGGTAAGAATGGGTCACGCTTTGCATATATAGGGAAAAATGTCTGAGCTGAGAACGGAAAAATTCAAGCAGGAATATTTGACGGTTCACAAATAAGGCAACTCTGCATATGAAAACTCTAGACGAATTCTACCAAGAAAGATCAGATATGTACATGATGGCAGTTTACTACTTGAATTTAAAAATGGACCGCTCCATAATACATTCAAGAACGTCATGGAAAAGAAGCTTCCTAAATGATCAGGGACTGGATGTTATCATCAATGACTTTTTTATTTAGGATATAATAATATTTATATAATACAATAACAAAATTATTGTTTCATTTTTTATCCATGGACTTATATTTAAACAGTATAACAAATATTTCACTAAAATCTTGTATTTTAGAATTTTGAACTTCTTGGCAAATATTAATGAATTGTTTGCATTCAGGGCATCAAATTCTTAGAAAATCAGCTCAAAGTACTCCGGTGTTATGAAGATAAATAGCACTTTACACGAATCTTAATGCTATCGTTTTCAGTCAACACTAGTTAATTCAATTGTTGTAAGGAACATCAAAGTTGGAACATTTTAAACATTTCAAAGGATTTTTAGCCAGCTCATTGTTACACTGGTAATAATGTTTTTACTCATGAGTATTATCTTTTGCTCTGTGCTCTGTGGTAATGAATGTTAGAATTTAACGAACCTTGAATCAGAATTATTACAAAGGGGCACTATCTTACTTGAAAGGACAGTTTAGAAAATTGGTCATAACCTTGTTCAAGGAGCTGTAATATCATTTGCATGAAATGAGTTAGAGAAACATGAGGAATTGTTAATCTTGCTGAACGAGAGTCCAGTGTTTCCATGGCTGCACCACATCCTACATAAAACACAATGTTGAATGCTGATGTGCTGCACTAATTTTTTATTATCTGTTGTTGGATTCTGCTGAAAGAACAAGTTTTGAAGTACTCGAACATGTTGGGTTGGCGACACCAAAAATAGCTACCTCACGTGAACCGGCCAATGCAAAGGCTGTCTTGATAAAATAAAACCTTATAAACTGCACAGAGGGCGTCCATCGCATTCACCAAATTTCATTAATAAAACCCAGCGGGGTGATGAAGTGGGATGACCCCAAAGTCACAGTTAGGAGACCAGTGGTTTGTATCTCAGTCAGTACATCCACATTTAGGTTTCCTGCAGTCTTCTAAGCATAAGCTTAGACTGGAGAATGATGAGAAAGAAACCTACATGTAAATGCACTGACAGAGATTCGAACCACTGTCCTCCTGACTATGAGTCCAGTATCTTCCCACTTCGCCACCTCGCTGGGTTTGAGCTTTTGTCTAAGGAAAGGAGTATTCTCCTACACAGAAATGTGGAAGTGATTGCGCATGCGCACGTGTCTGTGTGTGCGCGTGTGCGTGTGTATGTGTGTGTGTGTGTGTGAGTGTGTGTGTGTGACTGTGAGCTCGTGGTCATGTGATCAGTGGAAGGCGGGCTGGGGCGACGGTAGCGGATACGCGAAGGCGTACCTCCAGGAACGTTACGACGCTTTCTCGTGTGTCGGATAGCCAGATGACGGATTTACTACCGTTCCCGTTCGCTTGAACAATCTTATAGTACACAGCCATCTCTGGAGAAGCAGAGAAAGAAGGAGGAACTTCGTAACTTGGTCATTTCCAACAGTAGTCTATATCTATATCTACAGGGCGTCGACACAAATATGGAAAAACGTAAAGTACAACATCTTACCACGCCTAACGCGGTGAAGAAAAATCGTTGCAATTCTAAACAGCTTCTAGTCATCACAGAATGGCGAAGTACAGGTTCTGTGCGGTTTTCAGGGGAATCTTGTACCATTGTTCCTGCAAAATATTGGGAACTTCAGGTAGTGAAGATCGAAGTGAGTAGCGATCACGTACACGCCATTCTCAATTTGACGATGAAGGCTGAATAATGGTGAGATCTGTCACTGTGGTGGCCAGGGAAGATGCGACAACTCAATCTCTTGGTCACAAACCAGTCCTGGACGACGTGAGCTATGCGAACACGAACCATGTCTTCTTGGAACACAGCATCTACGTCTACATCATTACTCTGCTGTTCACAAGAAAGTGCCTGGCAAAGGGTTCAATGAACCATCTTCAAGCTGTCTCTCTACCATTCCACCCTCGAACGGTGCGCGGGAAAACCGAGCCATTACACTCTTCTGTGCGAGCCCTGATTTCTCTTATTTTATCGTGATGATCATTTCTTCCTATGTAGGTGGGTGCCAAGAGAATATTTTGGCAATCGGAGTAGAAAACTGCTATTGAAGTTTCATGAGAAGATCCCGTTGCAACGAAAAACGCCTTTGTTTTAATGATTGCAACTCCAATTCACGTATCATGTCTGTGGCACTATCTCCCCAACTTCGCGGTAATACAAAACGTGCTACGCTTCTTGGTACTTTTTCGATCTCATCGGCCAGTCCCATCTGATGCGAATCCCACACCACACAGAAATACTCCAGAATAGGGCGGACAAGCGTGGTGTAAGCAGTCTCTTTAGTAGACCTGTCACACCTTGTTCTGCCATTGAATATCAGTCTTTAGTTGGCTGTATCCACAACATTATCTATGTGATCATTCCAATTTAGGATTCTGTAACTACAATCCTTAATCATTTAGTTAAATTTACACCCTTCAGATTTGTGTGACTTGCTGCGGAACGAAATTCAGTGGATTTCTTGTAGCAATCATGTGAATAACTTCACACTTTACTTTACTCAGGGTCAATTGCCATTTTTCGCATCATACATCTACCTTACCTAAATCATTTTGTAGTTCGTTTTGGTCATCTGATGACTTTACAAGACGGTAAATGACAGCATCATCTGCAAAACAATCTAAGGCGGCTACTGAGATTGTCTTCTATGTCGTTAATATAGATCACGAAAAATAGAGGGCCTATAACACTTCCTTGGGGAACGCCGGATATTATTTCTGTTTTACTTGATGTCTTTCCGTCTATTACGACGAACTGTGACCTTTCTAACAGGAAATCACGAATCCAATTGCACAACTGATGTGATATTCCATAGCCACGCAGTTAGGTCAGAAGACGATTGTGAGGAATGGTGTCGAAAGCCTTCTGGAAATCTAAAAATATGGAATCAATTTTACATCCCCTTTCGATAGCTCTCATTACTTCAGGAGTATAAAGAGCTAGTGTGTTTCAAAAGAACCATATTTTCTGAATTCCTGCTGACTACGTGTCAAAAATGGTTCAAATGACTCTGAGCACTGTGGGACTTTAACAACTGAGGTCATCAGTCCCCTAGAACTTAGAACTTCTTAAACCTAACTAACCTAAGGACATCACACACATCCATGCCCGAGGCAGGGTTCGAACCTGCTACCGTAGCGGTCGCACGGCTCCAGACAGAAGCGCATAGAACCGCTCAGACACGGCGGCCGGCCCCAATTGATAGTTTAGTCAAGTTCTCAAGTATAACCTCTACTCATACTTTTTCGCAGGAACTATCTATTTCAGTTTCACTACAAGGCAAGCTACTTCTGACAGCAATAAATACTCCACCACCAATTGTATGTAACCTATTCTTTGTGAAAACTGTTAGATCGTTAGAAAAAATTTTTGCTGAACTTGTTTCCGGCTTTAGCCTGCTTTCTGTACCTATGAGTATTTGAGCTTCAGTGGTTTGTGGTAGGGCTTGGAGCTCTGAATCTTTCCCAACACAGCTACGACAATTTACAACCACAATACCGATCGTTTCTACAACTAACTTACTGTGTTTTACCTGCCCCATTTTAGACGGACGCACTTTCTGTGGTTCCCTGAGTCCCACTAATCTAAAAAAAACCGCCCTGTCCTTTCCACACAGACCCCGCTACCCGTGTGGGAGCTTCCTGTGTTTAGTGGACTCCTGACCAATTAAGCGGAACTTGGAAACAGACCACCGCGGGCGCAAGTCAAGGAATCTGCAGCCTACACGGTCACAGAACCGCCCGAGCCTCTGATTCACACTCTCCACTCGGCTCTGCACCAAAGGACCAGATTGCGTTCTATTGACGATGCTGCAGATCACTATTGGAGAACAAATATTGTACCATGAAATGGATCTGATCACACAAAATTGACACACAATCCTTGGCAGTAATATGACCTTGCAGAGTAACCATGGAGTCCAAGGAATACTAGGGTATGGCTGACCTAATCATCACCGAACCCTCGCCATATTTCGCTCTTGACAGTAAGCTGTCTGTATCGTAGGCTTGGGACATGCATATGGCAGACATTAACTCGGGCAGTAGTTGGAAACAGTGTAAAACAAGGCTCAGCCAACCAAATGACTTTCTTCCATTGCTCCATATTTAATTTTTTATGGCTTCAGTACCACATTTTCCTGTTACACCCATTGCAGTCACTAATGCTTGGTTTGAAATTCCACATCGGCCTGCAGTTCTCTGCTTATAAAGACCCCTTCCTGGCGTTTGGTGCTGACAGGGTACTCGAGTGCGATATTGAGTTCTGCAGTGACTATTATAGCTGTGGTCCTCTTATTTTTCGTCACAGTTCTCTTCAGTGACCATTTGCGATGGTTACTCAACATACACTTTTGTTCGCATTGTGACTAAGAAATCGTGTTTCCGCTCTCTTTGTATTCGGTATAAACCTTTGATACGGTGCCTCATGAAACATTAACCACTTCAGCTACTTGGTAACAGAAGCAAATACCACAAATTCACGAACAGTCGGTCCATTTATGAATTCACGGACTCTCTTCTGACCACGACCGACACTTGCAACGTATTGAGGGCATTGCAACAGGTGCCGTTCGTGATCAAATACTACAGCGCACCCAGCAGGTTCGGGTAGTATCTGCATTTATGTTCAAGAATCCTTTGTATTTCTCGCAGTGCTTCCATGTTTTTGTCCAACACCCGTATATCTACATCCATTGTCGAGCCCCTATATATCTACATCCATACTCTGCAAACCACTATGAAATGTATGGTAGAGTGTACTTCCACCCAGCCTGTGTGGCCGAGCGGTTCTAGGCGCTACAGTCTGGAACCGCGCGACCGCTACGGTCGTAGGTTCGAATCCTGCATCGGGCATGGATGTGTGTGATGTCCTTAGGTTAGTTAGGTTTAAGTAGTTCTATGTTCTAGGGGACTGATGACCTCAGAACTTAAGACCCATAGTGCTCAGAGCCATTTGAACCATTTGGTAGTTCCAACTGAACTAATTAGGGTTTCTTCTCCTTCCATTCACGTACAGGTTTCGAGAAAAATGACTGTTTATATGCCTTTATACTCTCTGTAGTTAACTTAATCTTGTCCTCTCGATCCCTGCAGGGGCGTTGTGGTATATTCCATAATTTGTCTACTAAAACTGGTTCCTGACACTTTGTATGTAGGTGTCTGCCAGTCCAGTTTCTCCAGAATTTCCGTGACCTGTCCTACATGGTTACTCTGCAATTCACACTTAAGTGCCTGGCAGAGGTTTCATCGAACCATTTTCATACTACTTCTCTACCATTCCACTCTCGAATGGCGCGGAGATAAAGGAACACCTAAATCTTTCCGATCGAGCTCTAATTTCTCTTATTTTATTATAATGATCATTTCTCCCTACAAAGGGGGGTGTCAAAAAAAGATTTTCGCGTTCGGAAGAGAAAGTTGGTGATTGAAATTTCGTAAATAGATTTCGCCGCAAAGAAAACCGCCTTTGTTTCAGTGACTGCCACCCTAACTCGCGTATCATAACAATGACACTCTCACCCCTATTGCGCGATAACACGAGACGAGTTGCCCTTCTTTGCACTTTTTCGGTGTCCTCCGTCAATCCCACCTGGTAAGGATCTCACACCACGCAGCAATATTCCAGCAGAGGACGGACAAGTGTAATGTAGGCTGTCTCTTTAGTGGGTTTGTCACATCTTCTAAGTGTTCTGCCAACAATGCACAGACTTTGTTTCGCCTTCCCCACCATATTATCTATGTGGTCTTTGCGATTTAAGTTGCTTGTAGTATTTAGTGGAATTGACAGCCCTTAGATTTGTGTGATTTATCGTATACCCAAAATTTATTGGATTTCATTTAGAACCCATGTGGATGACCTCGCACTTTTCTCTGTTCAGTGCCAACAGCTACTTTTCGCGCCATACAGAAATTCTCTCTTGATCATTTTGTAATTATAATTGACCGTCTGATGATTTTACTAGACGGCAAATTACAGCGTCATCTGCAAACAATCTAAGGGGGCTGCATAGATTATCACCTAGATCATTTATGTAAATCAGGAACAGCAGAGGGCCTATGGCACTGCCTTGGGGAACACCAGGTATCACTTCTGTTGTACTCGATGATTTACCATCTATCACTACGAACTGTGGCACTAGAGCAATATTCTAGGAAGGGTCGTATGAGTGTTGTGTAAGCAGTGTCATTTGAAGACCGAGTACATCCTAGTATTCTACCAATGAAACGAATTCTGCGATCTGCTTTGCCTACAGCGCAGCAAATGATATGGAATTATTCAGTTTACAGGGTACGTATATATGACGACTGCTTACATTAATGAACACATTTATTTTGACATACTCACTCAACTACATTTAAAAATAATTCCTTTCTCAGGCCACCAGCTTTTAAAGCGAAGTTCGCCCATGTAGTACAACTGGGTTGTCCAGGAAAAATGATTCTAATTTATATTTAAATCTTGCTGCGCTACCTGTCAGATATATTACGCTATTGTGCAAACGATAGTATGTTATAGTACAAATGACCAAAATTTTTTTGCAGGGCATTGAACTCCTTTGTTAGCCACTGACTGCTTTAATAATGGGTAATAAAGTACATTTTTTCCTATAGTTTTGTAGGTGTGTAAATCACTATCCTTCTCAAATTGTGATGGATTATTTATGACGAATTTTACTAGCGGATATATGTATTGTGACACTACAGTTAAAATGCACAGTTCCTTGAAGAGGTACCAACATGACGACCGCGGGTGAACACCACATATTATTCTTACTGCTCGCTTTTGGGTAATCAGTACCTTATTTCAAACTGGTAACTTTCCAACAAAATTATTTCATGAGTCATTATTCAGAGTAAATACGCAAAATATGTTAGTATGTTGTTTCCAAGACTAGCAATTATACGAAGTACAAAAGTAGCTGAACTTCACTGTTTGAGAAACTCAGCAATACGCTTCTTCTAGTTCAAGTTTACTTAAGTATGCAGACCCAAAAATTTGGAGTATTCTACCCTGTTTACTACCTCCTGTTCTTGTGCCGCTTCAATTGTTGATATTACTCTATTCATTGTACAGAACTGAATATGGTGCATTTTCCCAAAAATTTAGGGAAAGTCCATTTTCAGAGAACCAGTTAATATCCCTTTGAAAAACATCATTAACAATGTCTTCTGTTGCTTTCCCTTTAATGGCATTTGCAAAAAGTACCAGTTCTGCGATCAACTTGGATTCCACAAGGAACTGTTGTGCGCAGCGACCGTAGACTATAAAGAAGGAGAGAAGCACAGCTTTCAGTCGCATTTCCATTAGTTTTATTACTTTTGCATAGGTGAAGACGGCTATTTAGAGCCGAAATCTAGATAGGCAAAAATAGTAAAACTAATGGGGCGCGAATGATTGTCGTGTGTCTCTCCTTTCTTAAATTCTACGATCATCCCGTTTCATACCTTCAAAACCTGTTACATCCAAGTATTTGTATGTGTTGACTGATTGAAGTTAAGACTCGTTGATATTGTAGACATAAAGTGCTACATTGTTTCCTTTTTGCGGAGTGCGTAGTTTTGGATTCTCAGCACTTGAAGAGAGTGTCCACCTGTTGCATCACTCTGAAATTCTATCAAGATTAGACTGAATATCTGTGAATCGTATTTCAGGCAGATCTTAATTGTGAATAACTACACCATCTACGAAACGTCTGAGGTTACCGTTAATATTTTCTGCACTGTCATTAATATTCAACATGAACAGCAAGGGCCACATCACACTTTCCTGGGGCACAGGGTGTCCCAGGAGGTATGGTCAATATTCGGGGATGTTACAGGAACGATCGTTTGAAGCAAAAAAACTTCATACAGACATATGCCCTATTTCGAATGATTTTCGAGGCAGAACACATTTAATGTACATCGTTATTTATTTTCTGTATCCTTCAATAAATTGCCAAATGGTTCAAATGGCTCCGAGCACTATGGGACTTAACGTCTGAGTTCATCAGTCCCCTAGAACTGAGAACTAATTAAACCTAACTAACCTAAGGACATCACACACATCCATGCCCGAGGCAGGATTCGAACCTGCGACCGTAGCGGTCGCGCGGTTCCAGACTGTAGTGCCTAGAACCGCTCGGCCACTCCGGCCGGCAATAAATTGCCAGCTTCACACATGTACGCATGTACAACAGTTAGTTAATATAACAATATTCGTTTAGCAAAGTATCAGTTTAAAAATATGTATTTTTAGCACATTCATCTCCAAGTATTGTACACGTCACATCACAGATGATGTACGGTGCATCATCCATGTTCGAGTATCCCAGCGCAAACTTCAATGCATTTGTGCACTCTTGGGAGAACACGTTGTGTTGCCTGTCTGAGTGCCTCAGCATGTTCGCTAATGAAGGCAGCAGTGTCCATGATGCGTCCACGCAGTTCATCTCGCGTATTCATCTTTTGCTTGTTCATCTCAGACTTCATCCAACCTCAAAATCAAAATAGCGTAAGGTCTGGCGATCTTAGTGGCCAGTTAACTGTACTACCACGACCAATCAAGCAACTAGGGTAAGTGCTGTTGAAAAGGTCTCTCATACGTCTGGTAAAATGTAGAGGATCTCCGTAATGGTGGAACTTCATTGTATTTCGTGTGGCCAAAGGAACGCTTTCAAGCTGTTCAACATACAAGGAATTCTCTCTTGTCATTCGCTGTTCTAAAATGAGTTCAGATGGTTCAAATGGCTCTGAGCACTGTGGGGCGTAACATCTATGGTCATCAGTCTTAAAATGAGTGAACCTATCAACATGTTACCGATCGTACCGCACTAAACACTGATCGGAAAAAGAATTTGGAAATTGGTTTCCACTGTAGCGTACGGATTTTCCTGTGAACATCGATAATTATTACGTATGTTGTTGATTACATTCGATATAAACGTAGCTTCATCAGTGAATAGTTTTAATGGAAGCAAACGAAGATAGACATTCAACAAGTGACATTGTCGCTAATGTGAAGATTTTTGCACATAGTATTTGAAATGGGTAAAAGTAACCAGCATGCAATGTTAATCACACAAGTGTTCGTGGGACACTGATACGCGCAGAGTGTCGCCATATGCTTGTAGTACGAAGGGCGTTTGAAAATTCCGTGCAAAAATGAAAACTACTTACGTGTTTGGGGTAAACCTTTTTTATTCTTCGACAAAGTCTCCTTTTAGATTTATACACTTCGTCCAACGCTGTTATAATTTGTGGATCCCTTAACGAACGATTGGAATTGTCCAAGACTGCAAAATAGCTATTAGTTGCTGCAATCACCTCCTTGTTTGAATAAAATATTTGTCCCGCCAGCCATTTCTTCAAATTGGGGAACAAATCCCAGTCCGAGGGAGTCAAGTCTAGAGAATAGGGGGGATGTGAAACGAGTTGGAATACTGTTCCCAATCATTTAGCGACCACAACTGCTGAGGTGTGTGCTGGTGCATTGTCGTGGTGGAAAAGGACTTTTTTTCGGTCCAATCGCCGGCGTTTTTATTGCGGCTCAGTTTTCAAACGGTCCAGTAACGATGAATAATATGCACCTGTACTAGTTTTACCCTTTTCCAGATAGTGGATGAGGATTATCCCTTGTGAATCCCAAAAGACACTCGCCATAACCTTTCCGGCCGAAGGAATGGTCTTCGCCTTTTTTGGTGCAGATTCTCCCTTGGTAGCCCACTGTTTGGATTGCTGTTTGGTCTCAGGAGTACAGTAATGTATCCATGTTTCATCCACAGTGACGAATCGACGCTTAAAGTCCTGCGGACTCTACCTCAACAGCTGCAAACCATCCTTGCAGCACTTCACACGATTCCGTTTTTGGTCAAGCGTGAGCAATCGCGGAACCCATCTTGCGGAAAGCTTTCTCATGTCCAAATGTTTATGCAAAATATTATGTACCCGTTCATTCGTGATGCCCACAGAACTAGCAATCTCACGCACCTTAACTCTTCTGTCATCCATCACCATATCATGGATATTATCAATGATTTCTGGAGTCGTAACCTCCACAGGGCGTCCAGAACGTTCAGCATCACTTGTGCCCATATGGTCACTCCGAAAATTTTGAAACCACTTATAAACTGTTCTAATTGAAGGTGCAGAGTCACCGTAATGTTTATCAAGCTTCTCTTTAGCCACACGAAATTCTTTTTCGTCCATGTTTTGACAGTCACTTGAGTTCCTTGATTCACACGAATGCGAACCACAAAGAAATAGACCAATATGGCTGAAACTTGGTGTGCGTTCTTTCCAAAGATGCTACTAATTAAACATGACCTCGATACGCGCCTATGGTGCCACCTCTCGGACTCTGCAAGGACTTTTCAAACGCCCCTCGTAGGGCTAGGCCGTGCCATTGCAACAATGTATTGCTGTTCCTGTACAGGTTGTTGAAATACGTGTTCATATGAAAAATGGGAATTTCGAAGAATGCCTGTTTCATGCAATGTGCTGAAAACTTGGGTAAACACTCTATGACTAGGAATTCCACGTGTCGCAAAGCGCCGACGGTATTCTTCGATAGCCGTAAACATACACTATATCTACACGTTCTACATTAGTGTATTTGTGAGGCATTTTAGCCAGTGTATGTACGAAAAAAGTTGACCAGCACTTCTCTCTGATACACTCTCACTCCATCGCACTATTTCACTTACTACAAACCATGGGCAACTGCACGTTCAACAGGCTAGTTTAATGGCAGAAAGACATCCAGAGCAAACAGGTTGAAAGCAACGAGGCAGGTTGGCCTAGAATGAAACGTCAAAGATGCTGGCTCGGTAAGACACAGCGCGCGCCACCAGCCCAAAAACAAAACTACATTAAATGCGTATTATCTCGGAAACTGGTCTCAATGGGGCATATGTCCATATGAACTTTTCTGCTTTAATTGAGTGTTTCTGTCACACCCACGAATATAGAGCTACATTTTTGTGTACTTTGGTAAATTGGGCAAAAAACTGATATCGTCTCTTGCTCACCGACCTACATCTATATCTACATCTACATCTACATTTATACTCCGCAAACCACCCAACGGTGTGTGGCGGAGGGCACTTTACGTGCCACTGTCATTACCTCCCTTTCCTGTTCCAGTAGCGTATAGTTCGCGGGAAGAACGACTGCCGGAAAGCCTCCGTGCGCGCTCGAATCTCTCTAATTTTACATTCGTGATCTCCTCGGGAGGTATATGATTCAAATGGCTCTGAGCACTATGGGACTTAACATCTGAGGTCATCAGTCCCCTAGAACTTAGAACTACTTAAAACTAACTAACCTAAGCACATCACACACACCCATGCCCGAGGCAGGATTCGAACCTGCGACCGTAGCAGCAGCGCGGTTCCGGACTGAAACGCCTAGAACCGCTTGGTCACAGCGGCCGGCTCGGGAGGTATAAGTAGGGGGAAGTAACATATTCGATACCTCATCCACAAACGCACCCTCTCGAAACCTGGACAGCAAGCTACACCGCGACGCAGAGCGCCTCTCTTGCAGCGTCTGCCACTTGAGTTTGCTAAAAATCTCCGTAACGCTATCACGCTTACCAAATAACTCTGTGACGAAACGCGCCACTCTTCTTTGGACCTTTTCTGTATCCTCTGTCAACCCGACCTGGTACGGATCCCACACTGATGAGCAGTACTCAAGTATAGGTCGAACGAGTGTTTTGTAAGCCACCTCCTTTGTTGATGGACATTTTCTAAGGACTCTCCCAACGAATCTCAACCTGGCACCCGCTTTACCAACAATTAATTTTATATGATCATTCCACTTCAAATCGTTCCGTACGCATACTCAGAGATATTTTACAGAAGTAACTGCTATCAGTGTTTGTTCCGCTCTCATATAATCATACAATAAAGGATCCTTCTTTCTATGTATTCGCAATACAGTACAAGTGCATGACACCTACCGATTTCCGTCCCATTGGGAAATCGGTACCGACGCATCTACAGGATCCAAGCACACTGCTCTGCTAACGATACCGCGGTAGAATTTGCGATGGAAAGTAGCAGTGGTCCCAATTTGCCCGCCCAACACAGAGAAAGCCAGAGACAGCTGAAGATTCACTCAATAGTTGTCACCCTCAGAGTGTGTTAATGTTCAAATGGTAATACAATTTAGAACAAAAAGAAGAAAAAAAAGAGAAAAGAAAACGATGCACCGCGAAGGAATTATCCCAATGGGACGGAAATCGGTAGATGTGATGCACATGTACAGATGTTATAATTTCAGAGAAATTGAAGATTTACTCAAGTGAAAGAGCTTCACAAACTGAGCAAGTCAATAACGCGTTGTCCACCTCAGGCCCTTATGCAACCAGTTATTCGCTTGGCATTGGTTGAGAGAGTTGTTGGATTTCCTTCTGAGGGATATCTTGCCAAATTGTGTCCGATTGGCGCATTAGATCGTGAAATCCGAGCTGATTGGAGGGCCCTACCCCAAATGCTCGAAACGTTCTATATTTGGGAGAGATCAGGCGACGTTGCTGGCCAAGATAGGGTTTGGAAAGCGCGAAGAAAAGCAATAGAAACTCTCGTCGTGTACAGGCTGGAATTATCTTGCTGAAATGTAAGCCCAGGATGGTTTGCGATGAAGGGCAACACACGAGGCGTAGAGCATCGTCGATGTTCCGCAGTGCTGTAAGGGTGCCGTGGATGCTGTAAGGTGCCTCTTACGCGAGAAAGACATTTTTACCAGTTTTAATAAGTTATTGTCTCTTATTGATTTATCACGATAGTTAGGAAGTGCTGTAGTCCGTAGCCGGCCATGAATCGGAGAGCATTTCACACGCTGGCTGGCTAGGTGACGAAGCGACCATATGTCGCCCGTAGTGGGGTGGGGCTCGGCGCTGGACCGTAGCAACAAGCGTCAGCCTGGGAAATGTACATGACGGGAAGTACCGCCATCTTGGCGCCAAAGTCACCGAGTTTGTTTATTTATATTTAATAATTAAAGTCATTTATGACAACACGAATACTAGGAGGAGCCTCTGGATGTTTAAAATTATTTATCATAATTTTGCCTCGTTAAAATTCACACCCGTTCATTAACAAATGCATATCTTAGTAAGTACGAACTTGATCGGAAATCCACGAACTGTGACGGGACTAGTAAGAGGTGCGGACTGCGCGCCAAAGTCGGCAGTCGGCGTTAAGAGCTCTTTCTGTCTTGTTCGATGGTAGCCATGCTCTCGGTTACGAGTAGTTTGTGACATGAGTGTTTCATTATCGATCTGGTAGGAATAAAAGTGATATTACGGCATTCTGAATGTTAATTTCGAGTAAATAGATACCCCAAAGTTGATCGATAGCAATTTCAGATAATTAGCTTCCACCGACAGAGACATCCAATGCGCCAATGAAGAATCTGCATGGGACGAGATTTACGAGAGCTGCACCGCGCACAGGTAGGAGGAAATCCGACGACACGACCCACCTTGGTGCATCAAGGAAGGTCCGACTTACACTCGCAAATTCCAGGTGAAAATGCTGATCAATCATACTGTACGACACATATACCACCCTCTACGGACTCGCGGCTAAGCTGAGTAATAACAGTATCAGGGGATCTTGCAATGCGAGGGGATCTTGCAATGCCGACAAAAGGGATTCCCCTGTCGGGCCGTATGGCGGGCAACGGTCATGTTTGTGTCCCACTGATGTCCACGTGGTCTCAAGACACGTCTTCGTTCTGGCATCTCATTGACTGGCGCAGAATTGTCTTCAGTGATGAGTCTCACTTCGAACTGAGCTACGACGACCAGAGAAGACGTGTCTGGAAACGCCCCGGACAGTGGTGGGACACCAGCCTGACTGTCGCCCACCATATAGCCCGGCAAACAGGAGTAATGGCCCGAGGTGGCACTTCATTTCGTAGCAGGACCCCTTTGATTGATATCCGCGACACTCTTACAGCACAGTACTGTAACCTACTTCCTTTGTTTTCGGGTTGCATTTCCTTAGGATTCTTCCAATGAATCTCAGTCCGGCATCTGCTTTACCGACGATCAACTTTATATGATCATTCCATTTTAAATCACTCCTAATGCCTACTCCCAGATAATTTATGGAACTAACTGCTTCCAGTTGCTGACCTGCTATATTGTAGCTAAATGATAAAAGATCTTTCTTTCTATGTATTCGCAGCACATCACACTTGTCTACATTGAGATTCAATTGCCATTTCCTGCACCATGCGTCAATTCGTTGCAGATCCTCCTGCATTTCAGTATAATTTTCCATCGTTATAACCTCCCGATATACCACAGCATCATCCGCAAAAAGTCTCAGTGACTTCCGATGTTATTCACAAGGTCATTTATGTATATTGTGAAATAATGAGCATTTACTTGTATTTACATGTTCATGAAATTTACCGATTTCCGTCTCGTTCAGATGATTCCTTCGTGGTGCGTCGGTATTTTTTTTTCTATCTTGGAGTGTCCTCCTGTGTCTCCACATAGCCGGCCGCGGTGGTCTAGCGGTTCTAGGCGCTCAGTCCGGAACCGCATGACTGCTACGGTCGCAGGTTCGAATCCTGCCTCGGGAATGGATGTGTGTGATGTCCTTAGGTTAGTTAGGTTTAAGTAGTTACAAGTTCTAGGGGACTGATGACCTCAGCAGTGAAGTTCCACAGCGCTCAGAGCCGTTTGAACCATTTCCAATTCTGGTTTTTTAGTATAATTACATCAGTTAGTGACCACCAGTGTTCCATTTACCAACAGGCTATCAATTACAGCATAGGGACCCGAGCTACAAGAATTTAATATAATATTTCTAGTTGCAATACATCTCTTTGTATTGAAAAATACCTAGACGTAATTATTTTATATAGGTTTATTTTGCTTAACTTTTCAGTGGATAGCTGACACGAACTAAGTCAATATGTAGCCCTGCGCTCCTTCGTGTCAAATTCCCAGCGCTCAAACACGTGGTACTTCAGTTGTCAATATTGCCAAGATTTAAACGACTGGTTTTTTATTTAGCGTATGGCTGATACAGACATATCATAAAATTAAATTACGTATACATATGTACATATTAACACACAAGAAACTTTGAAGTTTAGCACCTGACAAGATGTTAAGCAGGCGCACATCTGTCACTGCTTCTCACCGACCTTTCCATTCTTCAAGAGATTTGAAATCCTTAGCAACCACGACAGCAGCATCCCACAGAGTTGGATGGCGTGATTTCAGTCTCTTGCGATTTAAAAGTGGCAGGTCGCTATGCACGGGCAGGTTAGAATTCCTGGAGATCTTGTGGAATTCTCTCGCAAGAGCAATACTTCTGCGTAGATCAGGAGGCATTATACCGGTTAACAGTGGAAGCCAATAAACAGGAGTAGATCTCTTGTCCTAGGGGTGGGAAATTGCCCCTAAAGGGGGAAGAATCAGCAATGATCAACAACATGAGGATGCAGAAGGCAATGGAAACCACTGCATTAAAGACATGTAACGTGTATCCACAGGACATGTGGACTGTAATTGAAGAAGTGTCATGATGATCTCTTAATTGGCAAAAGATTCCGGAATAGTCCCCCATTCGGATCTCCGGGAGGGGAGTGCCAAGGGGGAGGTTACCATGAGAAAAAGATTGAATAATCAACGAAAGGATAAAGTTCTACGAGTCGGGGCGTGGAATGTCAGAAGCTTGAACGTGGTAGGGAAACTAGAAAATCTGAAAAGGGAAATGCAAAGGCTCAATCTAGATGTAGTAGGGGTCAGTGAAGTGAAGTGGAAGGAAGACAAGGATTTCTGGTCAGGTGAGTATTGGGTAATATCAACAGCAGCAGAAAATGGTATAACAGGTGTAGGATTCGTTATGAATAGGAAGGTAGGGCAGAGGGTGTGTTACTGTGAACAGTTCAGTGACTGGGTTGTTCTAATCAGAATCGACAGCAGACCAACACCGACAACGATAGTTCAGGTATACATGCCGACGTCGCAAGCTGAAGATGAATAGATAGGGAAAGTATATGAGGATATTGAAAGGGTAATGCAGTATGTAAAGGGGGACGAAAATCTAATAGTCATGGGCGACTGGAATTCAGTTGTAGGGGAAGGAGTAGAAGAAAAGGTTACAGGAGAATATGGGCTTGGGACAAGGAATGAAAGAGGAGAAAGACTAATTGAGCTCTGTAACAAGTTTCAGCTAGTAATAGCGAATACCCTGTTCAAGAATCACAAGAGGAGGAGGTATACTTGGAAAAGGCCTGGAGATACGGGAAGATTTCAATTAGATTACATCATGGTCAGACAGAGATTCCGAAATCAGATACTGGATTGTAAGGCGTACCCAGGAGCAGATATAGACTCAGATCGCAATATAGTAGTGATGAAGAGTAGGCTGAAGTTCAAGACATTAGTCAGGAAGAATCAATACGCAAAGAAGTGGGATACGGAAGTACTAAGGAATGACGAGATACGTTTGAAGTTCTCTGACGCTATAGATACAGCAATAAGGAATAGCGCAGTAGGCAGTACAGTTGAAGAGGAATGGACATCTCTAAAAAGGGCCATCACAAAAGTTGGGAAGGAAAACATAGGTACAAAGAAGGTAGCTGCGAAGAAACCATGGGTAACAGAAGAAATGCTTCAGTTGATTGATGAAAGGAGGAAGTACAAACATGTTCCGGGAAAATCAGGAATACAGAAGTACAAGTCGCTGAGGAATGAAATAAATAGGAAGTGCAGGGAAGCTAAGAAGAAATGGCTGCAGGAAAAATGTGAAGACATCGAAAAAGATATGATTGTCGGAAGGACAGACTCAGCATACAGGAAAGTCAAAACAACCTTTGGTGACATTAAAAGCAACGGTGGTAACATTAAGAGTGCAACGGGAATTCCACTGTTAAATGCAGAGGAGAGAGCAGATAGGTGGAAAGAATACATTGAAAGCCTCTATGAGGGTGAAGATTTGTCTGATGTGATAGAAGAAGAAACAGGAGTCGATTTAGAAGAGATAGGGGACCCAGTATTAGAATCGGAATTTAAAAGAGCTTTGGAGGACTTACGGTCAAATAAGGCAGAAGGGATAGATAACATTCCATCAGAATTTCTAAAATCTTTGATGGAAGTGGCAACAAAACGACTATTCACGTTGGTGTGTAGAATATATGAGTCTGGCGACATACCATCTGACTTTCGGAAAAGCATCATCCACACAATTCCGAAGACGGCAAGAGCTGACAAGTGCGAGAATTATCGCACAATCAGCTTAACAGCTCATGCATCGAAGCTGCTTACAAGAATAATATACAGAAGAATGGAAAAGAAAATTGAGAATGTGCTAGGTGACGATCAGTTTGGCTTTAGGAAAAGTAAAGGGACGAGAGAGGCAATTCTGACGTTACGGCTAATAATGGAATCAAGGCTAAAGAAAAATCAAGACACTTTCATAGGATTTGTTGACCTGGAAAAAGCGTTCGACAATATAAAATGGTGCAAGCTGTTCGAGATTCTGAAAAAAGTAGGGGTAAGCTATAGGGAGAGACGGGTCATATACAATATGTACGACAACCAAGAGGGAATAATAAGAGTGGACGATCAAGAACGAAGTGCTCGTATTAAGAAGGGTGTAAGACAAGGCTGTAGCCTTTCGCCCCTACTCTTCAATCTGTACATCGAGGAAGCAATGATGTAAATAAAAGAAAGGTTCAGGAGTGGAATTAAAATACAAGGTGAAAGGATATCAATGATACGATTCGCTGATGACATTGCTATCCTGAGCGAGAGTGAAGAAGAATTAAATGATCTGCTGAACGGAATGAACAATCTAATGAGTACACAGTATGGTTTGAGAGTAAATCGGAGAAAGACGAAGGTAATGAGAAGTAGTAGAAATGAGGAAAGCGAGAAACTTAACATCAGGATTGATGGTCACGAAGTCAATGAAGTTAAGGAATTCTGCTACCTAGGCAGTAAAATAACCAATGACGGACGGAGCAAGGAGGACATCAAAAGCAGACTCGCTATGGCAAAAAAGGCATTTCTGGCTAAGAGAAGTCTGTTAATATCAAATACCGGCCTTAATTTGAGGAAGAAATTTCTGAGGATGTACGTCTGGAGTGCAGCATAGTATGGTAGTGAAACATGGACTGTGGGAAAACCGGAACAGAAGAGAATCGAAGCATTTGAGATGTGGTGCTATAGACGAATGTTGAAAATTAGGTGGACTGATAAGGTAAGGAATGAGGAGGTTCTACGCAGAATCGGAGAGGAAAGGAATATGTGGAAAACACTGATAAGAAGAAGGGACAGGATGATAGGACATCTGCTAAGACATGAGGGAATGACTTCCATGGTACTAGAGGGAGCTGTAAAGGGCAAAAACTGTAGAGGAAGACAGAGATTGGAATACGTCAAGCAAATAATTGAGGACGTAGGTTGCAAGTGCTACTCTGAGATGAAGAGGTTAGCACAGGAAAGGAATTCGTGGCGGGCCGCATCAAACCAGTCGGTAGACTGATGACCAAAAACAACAAGCGTTGCATGATGACTGTTCATCCATACAGGTGCACAATACTCAGCACTTGAGTACACCAAGCCCAGAGCTGAAGATCGCAGGGTGGTTGCTGAAGGTCACCAGGTAGTTCCGCATAGCTTATGTTGTTTCGAGTCCTCAACTTTTGAGCTAAGTTAAGAAGATGTTGTTTGAAGCGTAGTGTACGGTCCAGGATGACTGGTTAAACTGGTTAAAGGAATTCTGTGAGCGTGAAGTGAATTCGATGTCGTGAAAGGCCTATTTCTTACACGCTTTATTTCACCCAAATCAGGATCCATAAATTTTTTGCCTTTCTTGTCATCAGGCTCACATTTTTGACCTCTTGAAGCTGGGCTAAACCATTCTTAGACAACGTAGTGCAGGAAGTGCGCAAGATATTTAGGAACCCATGGCGTCCGACAGACGGCTTATTGACTCGTGGCGGCATAGCAAAAGTCACGCGGCCACTGTGAGTGTTTTAGAGGGAAATTCGAAAGTCATGTAAAAAAATGGGTTACAAAAGCACAAAAGTACACTATCTGATCAAAAGCGCCCGGACATCTATTGATGGACATTAATATGGGGTGTGTCCACCCTAAGACCTCCTGATGGCTTGAACTCTGCTTGAGACACTTTCAATGAGGCGTCTGAATATCTGTGGAGGAATGACAGCCCATTCTTCCTTAAGAGCCGAAATCAGATGCTGTAGCTGTGTTGGACACTGGAGTATGGAGTGAAGTCGACGTTCTAACTCGTCTCAAAAATATTCCATCGGCTACAGGTCGGGATTCTGGGCAGGTCTGTACATTTCAAAAACGTTATTCTCCACAAACCATTGCTAGACAGATGCTACGTCGTCATTATGATAAACCAGTCGTCTCTTCTGAACTGTTTCTCTGCTGCAAGCAGTACACAATGCGGTGACAGGTAAAATCTATTCATATCCTCCCGCATTCATTGTTTTCTTAACCGCAATAAGGGGGCCACATTCTAATCACGGAAAACACGCCCATACAATGACACCATCTCCTCCGAACATTACTGTTGGCACGACGCATGATCGCAGGTGACGTTCTCTGGGCATTCGACACACCCACCCGTTCACTCGAATTGTCATAGAGTGTAGGGTGATTAATCACTCCAGATCACTCTTTTCTAGTCACATACTGTCCATTCACATCGCTCTTTACACCATACCAAGCGTTGCTTAGCATCGAATACAGAAATGTGTGGCTCGTAAGGATCTGCTCGGACATTGTTCCCCATTGTTTTTAACTCCCTATGCACACTTGTTGTGTTAGCTGGTAGCGCTCTCGACTCATGAGGATTCCTTCCGCTGGTTTAATACGTTTTTCTTACAACCTTCTTCCACAATGCTCGACGGTCCCTGTACATCAGTACATCAGGTCTTCCTGGTCTTGGTTTATCTTTAGTAGTTCCTCTGAATTTCCACGTCGCAATTCACTTCATCAACAGTCGACTTCGACAGTTTTAGAAAGGTGGAAATATCACTGTTTTACTTCCAGTGACTGGTCAGTGCCGTCCACTGTGGCCGAGCGGTTCTAGGCGCTTCAGTCCGGAACCGCGCTGCTGCTGCGGTCACAGGTTCGAATCCTGCCTCGGGCATGGATGTGTGTGATGTGCTTAGGTTAGTTAGGTTTAAGTAGTTCTAAGTCGGCGACTGATGACCTCAGATGTTAAGTCCCATAGTGCTCAGAGCCATTTGAACCATTTTGACTAGTCAATGGCCGAAGTCACTGAACTCTCTGAGCGACCCATTATGCTGTTCCTGCTCCTCTACTGAAAACACAATACTGTCTACTTCCTTTTATACAGTTGGTTCTGCCTCTCATGACATGTAATTTGCAATTCTGCATTACTTCGGAATTTCCAGATACTTTTGATCAGATCTACATCTACATCTACATCTATACTCCGCGAGCCACCTTACGGTGTGTGGCGGAGGGTACTTATTGTACCACTATCTGATCCCCCCTTCCCTGTTCCATTCACGAATTGTGCGTGGAAAGAACGACTGCTTGTAAGTCTCCGTATTTGCTCTAATTTCTCGGATCTTTTCGTTGTGATCATTACGCGAGATATATGTGGGCGGTAGTAATATGTTGCCCATCTCTTCCCGGAATGTGCTCTCTCGTAATTTCGATAATAAACCTCTCCGTATTGCGTAACGCCTTTCTTGAAGTGTCCGCCACTGGAGCTTGTTCAGCATCTCCGTAACGCTCTCGCGCTGACTAAATGTCGCCATGACGAATCGCGCTGCTTTTCGCTGGATCATGTCTATCTCTTCTATTAATCCAACCTGGTAAGGGTCCCATACTGATGAGCAATACTCAAGAATCGGACGAACAAGCGTTTTGTAAGCTACTTCTTTCGTCGATGAGTCACATTTTCTTAGAATTCTTCCTATGAATCTCAACCTGGCGCCTGCTTTTCCCACTATTTGTTTTATGTGATCATTCCACTTCAGATCGCTCCGGATAGTAACTCCTAAGTATTTTACGGTCGTTACCGCTTCCAATGATTTACCACCTATGGCATAATCGTACTGGAATGGATTTCTGCCCCTATGTATGCGCATTATATTACATTTATCTACGTTTAGGGAAAGCTGCCAGCTGTCGCACCATGCATTAATCCTCTGCAGGTCCTCCTGGAGTACGTACGAGTCTTCTGATGTTGCTACTTTCTTGTAGACAACCGTGTCATCTGCAAATAGCCTCACGGAGCTACCGATGTTGTCAACTAAGTCATTTATGTATATTGTAAACAATAAAGGTCCTATCACGCTTCCCTGCGGTACTCCCGAAATTACCTCTACATCTGCAGATTTTGAACCGTTAAGAATGACATGTTGTATTCTTTCTTCTAGGAAATCCTGAATCCAATCACAAACCTGGTCCGATATTCCGTAAGCTCGTATTTTTTTCACTAAACGTAAGTGCGGAACCGTATCAAATGCCTTCCTGAAGTCCAGGAATACGGCATCAATCTGCTCGCCAGTGTCTACGGCACTGTGAATTTCTTGGGCAAATAGGGCGAGCTGAGTTTCACATGATCTCTGTTTGCGGAATCCATGTTGGTTATGATGAAGGAGATTTGTATTATCTAAGAACGTCATAATACGAGAACACAAAACATGTTCCATTATTCTACAACAGATTGACGTAAGCGAAATAGGCCTATAATTATTCGCATCTGATTTATGACCCTTCTTGAAAATGGGAACGACCTGCGCTTTCTTCCAGTCGCTAGGTACTTTACGTTCTTCCAGCGATCTACGATAAATTGCTGATAGAAAGGGGGCAAGTTCTTTAGCATAATCACTGTAGAATCTTAAGGGTATCTCGTCTGGTCCGGATGCTTTTCCGCTACTAAGTGATAGCAGTTGTTTTTCAATTCCGATATCGTTTATTTCAATATTTTCCATTTTGGCGTCCGTGCGACGGCTGAAGTCAGGGACCGTGTTACGATTTTCCGCAGTGAAACAGTTTCGGAACACTGAATTCAGTATTTCTGCCTTTCTTCGATCGTCCTCTGTTTCGGTTCCATCGCGGTCAACGAGTGACTGAATAGGGGATTTAGATCCGCTTACCGATTTTACATATGACCAAAACTTTTTAGGGTTCTTGTTTAGATTGTTTGCCAATGTTTTATGTTCGAATTCGTTGAATGCTTCTCTCATTGCTCTCTTTACGCTCTTTTTCGCTTCGTTCAGCTTTTCCTTATCAGCTATGATTCGACTACTCTTAAACCTATGATGAAGATTTCTTTGTTTCCGTAGTACCTTTCGTACATGATTGTTATACCACGGTGGATCTTTCCCCTCGCTTTGGACCTTAGTCGGTACGAACTTATCTAAGGCGTACTGGACGATGTTTCTGAATTTTTTCCATTTTTGTTCCACATCCTCTTCCTCAGAAATGAACGTTTGATGGTGGTCACTCAGATATTCTGCGATTTGTGCCCTATCACTCTTGTTAAGCAAATATATTTTCCTTCCTTTCTTGGCATTTCTTATTACACTTGTAGTCATTGATGCAACCACTGACTTACGATCACTGATACCCTCTTCTACATTCACGGAGTCGAAAAGTTCCGGTCTATTTGTTGCTATGAGGTCTAAAACGTTAGCTTCACGAGTTGGTTCTCTAACTATCTGCTCGAAGTAATTCTCGGACAAGGCAGTCAGGATAATGTCACAAGAGTCTCTGTCCCTGGCTCCAGTTCTGATTGTGTGACTATCCCATTCTATACCTGGTAGATTGAAGTCTCCCCCTATTACAATAGTATGATCACGAAACTTCTTCACGACGTTCTGCAGGTTCTCTCTGAGGCGCTCAACTACTACGGTTGCTGATGCAGGTGGTCTATAGAAGCATCCGACTATCATATCTGACCCACCTTTGATACTTAAATTAACCCAGATTATTTCACATTCGCATTCGCTAATAACTTCACTGGATATTATTGAATTCTTTATTGCTATAAATACTCCTCCACCATTGGCGTTTATCCTATCCTTGCGGTATATATTCCATTCTGTGTCTAGGATTTCGTTACTGTTCACTTCCGGTTTTAACCAACTTTCCGTTCCTAATACTATATGCGCACTATTTCCTTCAATAAGAAATACTAATTCAGGAACCTTGCCCTGGATACTCCTGCAGTTTACCAATATTACGTTAACTTTTCCTGTTTTTGGTCTCTGAGGACGGACATTCTTTATCAACGATGATAATGTCCTCTCTGGTAAGCCGTCAGGTATTTTATCGTTTCGCCCAAGGGGGGTAGTGTAGTAATTACACCAATTGTAAAAATTCAAAAAATTTTTCAACATCACTATTACAACACTGTAACGGATTTACCCATATAATTGCAGAACAACCTACACAACTTCTGTTGCGGCTGTATCTGCCACTGTGGGTGCATAACAAAAATGTACTAGCGAAGTAAAGCTAGCTCTGTAATAATACTTTTTTTTGCTTTCTGTGTAATCTATTTTTAAGAACTACCATAAAAGACGAACGAATAGAACTAAAGGGAATAGCATAAGTGCCAAATGAAAATTCGTATGATTTCTTTGTAAGCTTGGCATTTCACTAAATCATAAAGCCGGCCGCTGTGGCCGAGCGGTTCTAGGCGCTTCTGTCCGGAACAGCGCTGCTGCTACTGTCGCAGGTTCTAATCCTGCCTCGGGCATGGATGTGTGTGATGTCCTTAGGTTAGTTAGGTTTAAATAGTTCTAAGTCTAGGGAACTGATGACCTCAGATATTAAGTCCCATAATGATTACAGCTATTTGAACCATTTAAATCATAAAATGGGTAGTAAAATTTTATACAATCAAATAATGAAATGTAAAAGTTGCGTTATAGGCTTTCAGTGCGAAAATGGTTCTACAGTGCTGTTTTTGCAGTTAGTTACTGTAAAATCTGCTCTGGTGTAGCCCATAGCATGAGTTCAGCCTAGGGGTCTAAGCATCCTAAATATTACCATGACCTTCGACCATAAATACAGTATAATAGACTGGCCCTGACGTCATTTTCGTGACTCCAACATCTCTGGGCTAAAGTCACGTGAATGTAGGCAAAACATGGTTGTTTCGTGTTGCGCTTATGGCTGCACTCAGCGTTTTGTCGGGGGAAATGGCATTACATTTCAGGTGTGTTTCTATGATAGTGCAGATGAGTTTATTGAAATCTGCTGAAGTGACCTTTATATGTTTTTTACACTTGAAATAGAGTATCACGTAAATTAAATTGTTGAAAGTGATGCCTGTAAAGACCGACTCATATTACATTTTGGAAAGTATCTGTGATAATTCGGTTACAGAAGTAAGTATAACTGTTCCTCGTTCCTACTCATAGGTTCCCTAAGAATGAAAACCGAAGGCAGCTTTGGATACAGGCCCAGAAACGGAAAAACTTTAAGCCATCTGCGCATACGCGCCTTTTTGTATATACAAGTGAGATTATAATAAGGTAAGAGCACCTATAGTCAACACATGAAGAGAATTTTTTTCTGCCTTCTAATACTATTAAATAAATGTTGGCTCCAAAATTATTTTCTAAAGCTTCAAAGGCTCACCTTTCATGTAAAATATCGTTTTTTTTTAACTGATAGTTTAAACTTTTGTAAAAATAGTAGGAACTGAACCTTTGAAGCGCACCTAAAATCGATACTCTAAAATGGATCTGCTCCTAAAGTCGACAATTTTGGCACCTATAGTTGACATAATTCCCATATCCCATTTTCTTTTATAAGTGACTAGAGCTCAAAACGCGGCGAATCCAATATTTAAAGTTTTGACAAGAGCCCACTCTTACTGTTTAAAAGAATTTTAACGACACTTTACTTTAATTGATAGTTTATAGTAATTTCGGCCCGCTGCCCACCAGAGGGGCGTTCGATGTATTTGTTAGATTTTATAAATGGTACTGTGAACAAATCCAAGTCAAATGTAGTTCTGACATAATTTTTCGCAAATAAAAAACTAATTTTTGTTGGAAGCGTTTGGCAGTCAAATGAGAAATGTGGGTAAAATACGATAAAAACATAGGATGGCAGACAGCTGATTTGAAATCCCGCCACGTTTTGCCAACAGTCACGTGGTTTATGTTGGAGACACACCAGCTCTATAGCTTCTGCACAGCAAGGCCAGTCTACTAGTATCTATGGTCGAAGACCATGACTGACTTGAACAGTTTTTAGATTAGCATAATTTAATACAGGTGTAGTCAAACAGCGCCTCAGCCGCTCTCTTGCCTGGCGATCCGAACGCAGCGGCGAGTGAGGCTGATGTATGAGCAAGAAAAGGCTGCAACGCCGCGAAGGCTTGTCCAACGTGAACGACAGAAGCGAGGGACAGCGCGCGACGTCACGCTACGCGTCGCTCCAGGGACAAGCAGCAGCATTGGGCCAAAAGCTCGGCTGTCCTGCGTACGAGCGACCATGTCGCGCTACAAGACTGCTGCTTCCGACCAGCTGTTTCTATAAAACGGTTCCCCTAAACTTTAGAATACTGTAGCTGGAGAGTGAAGCTACAAACTTAACTTTGCTTAGGAAAATAAACCGAAAAGGGATGCTGTGCATGAAATTTACTAAGGGACGAAGCGTCATGATTTATACCATCAACTACGAAGATCACCAGACAATTCTTCGAATACACGTGAATGAGCAGAGGAGCATTTGACTATCTCATAAATAAATTAAACACGAATGTTTTTTACATGGTCAAGAACTTTTAACAGCCGATAAATATGGAAGAATGACTGACTAGCCTAAATATCAAGAATAAACGTACACAAAATAGACTGAGCTGTGGTGTAACGGTAGTGTTCCCGTTTTGTGAAAACAACTGTGGAAGGGTCGTGGGTTGACCCTCAGCACCGCCAAAAGCCAGCCCACCTCGAGAAAAAAGTGTGCAGTGAAAGTGAATAAATGCAATAGAAAAAATGGTTCAAATGTCTCTGAGCACTATGGGGCTTAACATCTGAGATCATCAGTCCCCTAGACATAGAACTACTTAAACCTAACTAACCTAGCCGGCCGACGTGGCCGAGCAGTTCTAGGCGCGACAGTTTGGAACCGCGCGACCGCTACAGTCGCAGGTTCGAATCCTGCCTCGAGCAGGCTCCTTAGGTTAGTTAGGTTTAAGTAGTTCTAAGTTCTAGGGGACTGATGACCTCAGCAGTTAAGTCCCATAGTGCTCAGAGCCATTTGAACCTAACTAACCTAAGGACATCACACACAGCCATGCCCGAGGCAGGATTGGAACCTGCGACCGTAGCAGCAGCGCGGCTCCGGACTGAAGCGCCTAGAACCGCTCGGCCACAACGGGCGGCCGCAACAGAAAAGATAAAGTGTTCCTCCTCCCGTCTCAAATAGTCAAGCAGTAGTCTAAAGTGTTTGTTCTCAGTGAAATCAGTGCTACAATGTGCTCCCCACTAAACATCTGTCATGCTCACATCCAAATCAGAGTCAAAAGTACCACCAGTGTGTTCTAAACGCGTGTTTGTTAAAAGAGACAGCATTCACTTCCTGGCATGGAGTGTTGCATAGCATTCATGTATACTTCATTATTTGTACTACTGTATATTCTTTTAGGATACAGGCATTACTTAGTGAAAATTGCCTATTAGAAAAAAAGTCCTGCCGCTTCCTATATTTTAACTGACTGCGCTACAATACCGTATACTAAGTTTTGTATAAGTTATACTGTTTACACTGCATCGCGAAGTATATTTTTAAGGTCGTTCCAAAGTACTTGATCTTTAAGTGTATACGCACCTATTCCAATATATCACACACATTAAATTCCTAATAAATTACAATGAACAACCATGAAATTTTACAGATATTTGATGTTGCGAACGTAATTCATTACCAACCAGTGTTAAGGCCAAGCGTTTTAGTTATTCTTAATAGTCTGTAAAAGTAAAGGATACAAAATATTTGAAAAGACAGTCAAACGTCTTGTGAAATGATTTTCTAAAAGTATGAAATAAAAAATATTAGAGAAACGTTTGATGCACCTCATTTTCTGTTCATGATTTCGAGCATCATTCAGAGGCACGTAGAACGTTTCTCTGGTCTATTTATTTCTTTTACACAAATTATTTCACAAAATATTTGACCGATTTCTTTCGTTTTCTATTGTCAGTTTTATTCAGAAAGCATAATCATTCTTGACTCCTCGTTTGCCTTCCGAAAGTCTTTTGTTCTCAAAAGTCCTAAATATGGCACTTGATGCGAAGGAAGCCTTTTTGACATTTAAATACCGCACCAATGTATCTTTTTATGTGCAAAATAGCTAGGCCTTGAACTGATTACCTTTTTGACACTTCAGTTACACAGCTTGGCAGCTGCCTTTCGTGAAATATTTCAATTTTTCCTCAACTCATTAATCAAGTTTTCCTTAATTACCCTGATTACTTTAAAGCAGTTAAATATTTTCATGCAAAAATAGCTCTCACGCTGGTCACTTTGATACCCCATTTGCCTGTTTCTCTCTCTTTGTTTGGCTACGAACATTCGGACAAAACCACAAGATGTAATTTATAGGGAATCTTGTTTTCGTCTGCTCGAGCTTTTACAAAAACGTATCGAGTGTTAATCATATGATAAAATAGTCCTTTCTGCGTGCTGTCATTTCCATAAAACGTCGTTTCGATATCTTGAACCGTTCATGAGATTCGACGATTTTTACCACCACTTGATTCCCGAAGCGCAGGAAAGGATTCGGACGCGCCGCGAGCGACCCGTCCGCGGATATAACAACCAATGCCTCGATAATGAAAAGAGGTATCATTCCGATCTCAACTTTAAATACAATTTAGATATATTGGTAACATTTCATGCGCAATAATGTATGGCCTGAAATGAACTATACGGAAAGTCTTTGCAATGTGTTTCTACCTCTGCAAATTCTTAAAAATTTCGTGCAGCCATGTATTCAGTTACGTGCAGCACAGTAACTATGACGAATAACGAAAATAAATTCAGACGTTTATCGAGCAAAGATATCAAACTATAACATGCGGAAGAATCAAAGTTTTCTTAAAATCGGATGATACGAATTCCATAGCTGCCGTCGCGACCGCTCCACTGCTTTGCCGAGTACGAAACGTGGCTGTCGCTCTGTGTCGCGCGTCCTGCAACGACGAGATTCAAAGACGTTTGAATTCAAACGTCGCTATAGTTCAACTATTTTATCTTGGTGGTTCGCGCATGCCCGCCCAGACGCGGGAGATTGCTGCGTTGCCAGTTGTACGCGCCAAGAGAAGCAGCGCCATAGTATAGTTCGCAAACTTACGTTTCGGGGGGAGCGCACAGTTTATGAAGTAAAGCCACCACGGCCGCATTAACCCTTTCGCTGCTACAGCGACGTGCTCCCCGCATTCCGCGATGTGCGCGATTTTGTCATCATTGCACTACTCGCCTCTGCAGACACATGGTGTTTCGACTGCTTGGACACACTTTATCACTCGATTTCACAAAAACTATTTGGCCCAAGAATTTGATTTTTACACATCGTCTTGACTGATACCTTCCCCCCATAAATGACATGATTTTGTTTCGATGTTGAAGGCAGTTATTGTGCAGCATTTGATGTAGTAAACCATTGCACGACATTTTGAAGAGTTTGCACTGGTAAAAGTCCATAGCGTATACTTTCCGTATGGTCGATTTTAGTTGCCACTAGAAATTTCAAAATATTACATTCAAACGAATAAAATTCATGAAGTAAGACCCTTCAATATTGTTTTTAAATAAAGAAAATACTTAGCACCAAACACGGTTTGAACTCGGAACCTTTCGTTTAACGACCTTACACTTTAACCATTATGCTAACGCACCTCGACATTTAATTCGTCTCCCGGAGGACTTTAAACTATCACGCAAAATACCGAGAAACACTGTTGGTATGACTATGAACTACGTTTCGTTGAAGTACAATAGGTAATAAACAATTACCGCTGTTCTTTATTGCGAAAAAGCGGTTAGTGAGAATGATACCAACACCTTTCCTTGCTATCGCTATTAGGAGTCTTATTGTTTGTTTGATTTAATTAATTAATAGAATATGAAGCAATTGGTATAAAGAATGCTTTTTCCAAACTTTCTACAAAGGAAAGTCTGCTATCAAGACATTGCTTTTGTTCAATTACTTTATTTATGACTGAACATTTCTAAAACTGAAGACACTTGTCTGTGCTCTGCACTGCAGTCAAGCTCTGGCAACGTCGTTCTCTGTTCATTGGCTGACTGTCTTTTGTGACATCAGATGCGCAGAACGAACCTAAACTCGGCCGCCATATTACTCAATGTTCAGTGGCAGCTGTTTTATTTTACTGTAGTTTGAAGGCCACGTAATGTGCTTAATGCTCCATCGCACTGTTGTGTGTTGGAAAAACATTCATTGGAACATCATTACAAGACTAGCCACAAAGGCAATAAGCTGCACTTGCCTTCTGACAAAGAGAAAAAAAGCCTGTAGCGAAAAATCTGAGTTAAGGCTATACAGAGCAGTGAAAAAATTTTGTATGGTCGACATTATCAATTAACTTAAGTCATTAAATGTCTTAAAGCAAGTGGAGAATCATTTCGTAACAGATATGGCCCTCAAGATTAATGATATGCAACCAAAGTTAATGTTATGGAAAAGCCAGCTTCAGGTTCATGACATGGAACATTTCCCACAACTCGGGGCAGTCATTTGCATAAGATATTATCGACTATATTTCAATAATTCAAACATTTCATTATGAATTCTCAAAAGAGACTTCAAGACGTAGCACTTTGATGATTAATTTCGATTTATTTGTCATTCCGTTTTCGCTTTTGGCTGCTGATGTACCTCGTCATTATCTCCAACTTGGGTTGATAGCTGTGCATTGTTGCTCCTGGCTCAATGACCTGCCTGTCCAATCCAGGTATTTACAAGACTCCTCAAGAGCAATATCCTTGACTGCACAGGATAGCCGCTA
Organism: Schistocerca serialis cubense; assembly: GCF_023864345.2. Taxonomy (NCBI): domain Eukaryota; kingdom Metazoa; phylum Arthropoda; class Insecta; order Orthoptera; family Acrididae; genus Schistocerca; species Schistocerca serialis. The sequence goes on from NC_064640.1 coordinate 226,937,847, forward strand.
AAGTTATGTCAGTGGTTCAACGTGTGTGTGGTTCAAATGGTTCAGATGGCTCAAATGGTTCAAATGCCTTAACATCTGAGGTCATCAGTCCCCTAGACTTAGAACTACTTAAACCTAACTAACCTAAGGACATCACACACATCCATGCCCGATGCAGGATTCGAACCTGCGACCGTAGCAGCCGCGTGGTTCCGGGCTGAAGCGCCTATAACCGCTCGGCCACAGCGGCAGGCATGTGCGTGTGCAGATGGTTTTTTTCTGCTACGAAATCCAAAAAGTCCCGCCAACGTTTGGTTTTAACAGATTTTAATCCGTGTAACTACATGTATTTGACTGTATCACGAACCATAATTCCAGATATATGACATTCTAAAATCCAAATGTCTATAAATTTATAAACATAGCAACTTAATGTTAAATGCCTGTATGTAAAGCTTTTTGTAGTTAAAGTCATTGTATTACCACTATCTAGCACACTTATTGACTTATGTATTGCTCTGGCAGAAAAACAAAAAGTTAAAAATAAACACTAGCAATAGAATCCTGCTTATAAAAGTATGCTGCAGTATTCGCATATCAGAAGTAATCACACTGTATTGCAAATATGATTTCCTAAGTTACCCATGTGTGCAGTCTTCAGCATATAGTCGGCTCACTCACACACCTGCTCGAAATAGCGCAGTGGCGGAGGAAGCTGAGCTGACAGCTGCACTCGCAGAGCGTGAACATGCTCCAGGAGCGCAAGGTTTGGCAGTTCCTATTCTGTATCATTCATACCGATCAGTGCAGTAGGTTAGCCTCGGTAGTGATGTCATTTTTGGTTATTTATCCGAAGTTCCTATTCAGTAAGCTTCTGAGACCTGTTACCGATTGGTCCTCCTGCCGATTTTTCGACAACTGTACTGAGAGGTTTCAGATTTTAATATGGCCCTCTCGTTCGGTTCGGTGGGATTTATTTACAGCTAGAGTTTGGAATTTGATATATTGAGCGGTTTTAGCTTCGGATTTAGTGATTGTGTTACTGAAGAATCACCTGGACGTGTCTGGGTGGAAAGTTAGTTCATAATAGACTATTTTCCTTTGTTATAAATATGGTTTGTATTGTTACTGTGAATGATTATAACATAGAAAACTATTTCGGTCAATATTCTCACAAAATACCTCTTTTTTTTACGTAATTAATAGTTTAAAAAGTCATTAAATGTCAAAACATCGACTGTGCTGTATGTCACATGAGTGTTAGCTGAAATTACTACTGACTTCGCATACTTTTTCCGCAAATGGTTTATCTGTTAATTATCGAAACGCATTTAAAACTTTTAAGTAACAATGCAATGGAATTTTGTGAAACCTGATAGAGGAAACCTTCCAAAATTTCATGTATTTACGGCTTACGTCCACATCATTCGGCAAGGAAGTCAGCCTGCATCTTTCTCGACTGGAATTATGTGGAATAAAGTACTAAATACATGTGAGTTGTAGTAGCCAAGTAACACATTCTGAGACTTCATTAATCATCAAAGTTAAGCATTTTTCTGAAATATTCGTTGTAATTTACACATAAGAGCACGCTTTCTCAGTAATGAGTAACTTTGATTTCGTGACTTCCATCTGTTTAAGAAATGAAAGATGACATTCCCGTGTGTGAAACAACTGACAGTGGAATTTATACTTTTTCTTGTCACAAATAATTCACCATTTTTTCTGAATACATGGTGATCTCCGAGTTTGTGGCCAGACAGGGATCTAAGAGCACAACTTAAATTACTGAGAATGAAACTAGCAGCAATTTGCATTATACTCTAGCTTCTCACAAGTATTTATCTGCGATTGAATCCTTAACAACAGCAGACTGAGATGAAAGATTCCCGCCACAATATTTTTAGACTATACTACCACATATGAAACATTTTGAGTCATCAGATGCATGTTATGAACTACAACGAACTTATAAAGCTGAACTCGCCAACTGCTACGAAAAGGCGATTTCTTAATTTTGTTTTTATGAACCAAATCATTGATGTAACATGTAGAGAAGTAGGTACTTCATCATTTGGATCTCTAGGAGCGAGTTACAACCACGTTCTACGCAACTTCTTATTCTTTGTCACTCTCTTAAACAATGTTTCGGGTTCATGGAAATGTGTTCCGACTATGCAACTAATTGAAGGCAGTTTGTTTACTGCCATACTCTTCTTTTATTTATGAAGCATCTTCACAAATAAAAGAAGCTAAGCGCATATAGCAATAAACAAACTGCCTTCAATTAGTTGCATAGAGGAATATACCTCCATGAATTTTGAAGCAACTACGGAACGCTGGAAAACAGAAAAAATGACAATTTTTGTTTGGGGGGGAGGGTTTTCTATAGATGTATTTGTACAATGTGGCACTACAATCCATTCCTAACCCATATTGCGAAACGTAAAATCCAAAACAAGACATTGATGTGAATAATTTGACATTTATGACAGTTTCCAGAACACAGTCAATATTCCATCGTTATCATGCATTCATGGAAGCCCATAGTCAGCGAAATTTGAACAGTATTACATACTCTAACCACACTTTCCGGTACTGTGAAGAATAGCGAGCCGTCTGTCGGCTGCTAGCCACTTTTGGTTTGTGCTGCTGGAGTGCGCATGCGCCGAATTGAGGCAGATTGCTTTTGACGGGTTGGTGCGAGGAGAACTGACAACAGCGTCTCGGTTCGCTAGGACCGTTCGGCATCGCTTCCGAAATGCTTACAGAATAATGTTGAGGTTCTCCTTCGAAAACAAGACAGTTTGGTGCCATCGCGTACCGAACCGATCGGCAAAATGGCGGAAAGATACAGAAGAGGGCCCCAGGCCTGGTTTAATATCTGACAGTGATTTGGATTCCCCCGACAGCCTGAGTATCAATATGGAGGGAAGCTCACGGTTACTCAGGCTTCAAACCACGGGTGCAACTGGTTCCTGCAGAGGGCGTGGCCACCACTGCAGACACGTCACGTGGGCCCATCCAGACTTGACAGTGTTCCTAAATACCGCGACTCCGGACTTGTGCGGCAGTTCTCGCTATTGCCTGTACCTTCGATATGTGCCATTGATAACAGAATGATTATTGGCTGTGTTTACGTTTTTCGATTCGGTTCACGTCCTGCACTGTCTGTGCCCTCTTACTATGACTTTCGCTACTCTTTGAACTTTCCTTCTACATAGCAGTACACGTCATGAACACCATCGTCTTTGCCCACAGGAACCATCTGTTTATTCCACCGGTCTCTGTGTCACTGTCAGTGCGAGTGATCGCTCGTAAATTGTGTTCTACCTGCGCCAAGTAGGATAGAAAAGTGATGACGTGGGCTTCCTCTCTGAGCACCTATTCACTGTGAAGCATAGATCCTGAGCTTCTAAATTTGTGGACACGGATTTACAGCTCCAAATGGAATAACAACTGCAGCGATAGGAAAAAGCAGTGGTAATTCCCACAGCAGCACAGACGAAAAACAGGAGTTGCTACTCCAACTACTGCAAAACCAAATAGATTCTGGTCCTGATGGATCAATTGGGACTGACAGATCGCCTTGTCACCTCCTGTCAAAGGTGTCCTCGGTTGCAGCAAGGAGGGATGTTGGGTCAGCACACCACTCTCTCAGCCGTTATTGACTTTCTTGATCTTGGAGCCGTTACTTCTTATTCAAGTAGCTCCCCAGTTGACCTCACAAGGCTGCTATATCCCGGCCCAGTCCTCCCATAAAGGAAAAATCCCTGGAAGTACTGGAAATCGAAACAGGGCCCCCACATAGCAGCCAGACACACTGACCACTCAGCTACGGAGGCAGACGAATTGTTTAGAGTGGTGCAAAAACTACACACACACTAGGACAACAATGTTTTGATCCTTCTGATGCTTGTGGATTGCTGACTGACTACTGCGCTCGCCTAACCTATGTAGTTGAAACTAGGCTCAAATCTAACATATACACTAAGCAGTGCAAGCAAATATACACAGCATGGGCTGCTGAAATGCAAGGCTTAGCACTTAAGTGTGATTCTTCCAGTAAACGGTGTGGCACATCGTATGCAGTATCATTTATCCTTGATATTATTATACGTCTAGCTCGTGACAGAAAAGTTAGAGAGAAAGTTTTAGAGTCATCTGTTCCACCACTGAGCGATGTGTTAAAAACTACCTAATCACACAAGGTAACAGCGTCACTGCGAGCTGTGTTTCACAGTACTTCTGCTATCGGCCTTATAAGCAGCAGTAGTAGTTGTTGTAGTAGTGTTGTGTACATACACTCCTGGAAATGGAAAAAAGAACACATTGACACCGGTGTGTCAGACCCACCATACTTGCTCCGGACACTGCGAGAGGGCTGTACAAGCAATGATCACACGCACGGCACAGCGGACACACCAGGAACCGCGGTGTTGGCCGTCGAATGGCGCTAGCTGCGCAGCATTTGTGCACCGCCACCGTCAGTGTCAGCCAGTTTGTCGTGGCATACGGAGCTCCATCGCAGTCTTTAACACTGGTAGCATGCCGCGACAGCGTGGACGTGAACCGTATGTGCAGTTGACGGACTTTGAGCGAGGGCGTATAGTGGGCATGCGGGAGGCCGGATGGACGTACCGCCGAATTGCTCAACACGTGGGGCGTGAGGTCTCCACAGTACATCGATGTTGTCGCCAGTGGTCGGCGGAAGGTGCACGTGCCCGTCGACCTGGGACCGGACCGCAGCGACGCACGGATGCACGCCCAGACCGTAGGATCCTACGCAGTGCCGTAGGGGACCGCACCGCCACTTCCCAGCAAATTAGGGACACTGTTGCTCCTGGGGTATCGGCGAGGACCATTCGCAACCGTCTCCATGAAGCTGGGCTACGGTCCCGCACACCGTTAGGCCGTCTTCCGCTCACGCCCCAACATCGTGCAGCCCGCCTCCAGTGGTGTCGCGACAGGCGTGAATGGAGGGACGAATGGAGACGTGTCGTCTTCAGCGATGAGAGTCGCTTCTGCCTTGGTGCCAATGATGGTCGTATGCGTGTTTGGCGCCGTGCAGGTGAGCGCCACAATCAGGACTGCATACGACCGAGGCACACAGGGCCAACACCCGGCATCATGGTGTGGGGAGCGATCTCCTACACTGGCCGTTCACCACTGGTGATCGTCGAGGGGACACTGAATAGTGCACGGTACATCCAAACCGTCATGAACACATAGTTCTACCATTCCTAGACCGGCAAGGGAACTTGCTGTTCCAACAGGACAATGCACGTCCGCATGTATCCCGTGCCACCCAACGTGCTCTAGAAGGTGTAAGTCAACTACCCTGGCCAGCAAGATCTCCGGATCTGTCCCCCATTGAGCATGTTTGGGACTGGATGAAGCGTAGTCTCACGTGGTCTGCACGTCCAGCACGAACGCTGGTCCAACTGAGGCGCCAGGTGAAAATGGCATGGCAAGCCGTTCCACAGGACTACATCCAGCATCTCTACGATCGTCTCCATGGGAGAATAGCAGCCTGCATTGCTGCGAAAGGTGGATGTACACTGTACTAGTGCCGACATTGTGCATGCTCTGTTGCCTGTGTCTATGTGCCTGTGGTTCTGTCAGTGTGATCATGTGATGTATCTGACCCCAGGAATGTGTCAATAAAGTTTCCCCTTCCTGGGACAGTGAATTCACGGTGTTCTTATTTCAATTTCCAGGAGTGTAGTTCCGCGTAGTCAGTGCGTACACAACTTTCCCAATAGAGCGCGCCCCGCTAAGCACAACAGAGCAGGCGCAGCGCTCGTCCATCTCCGCACTATGAGATGGCGCTGTCTTAGAGACGGACCAAATTCTTCTTCCGCCGATCCGCGTATTAATATGTAATGCAGCCAATGAGATTGCTGCTAACGTAGAACCTTTTCTCCTCACGGATCACACTCGCGCAGTGATACCTGAACGCTCGAGGTATTATAACGAGTGTACAGACTGCCAATTAGTCAGTCTGCAGTGCATTTGTCTGTACCAGTCTATAGTCAAGTTTCAGTCTGCGCCTAATAAGATTATCATATTCCTGTACATAGCCACGAAGATAAATGTATAGACACTTTGTCAAGTATCAGAGATATGTGAGAATAAGATTAACGTACCAAGACCAAAGGAACTTCAGATTGTCAATTGTAAACAGCATCCAGAATCAAGTTACGTAATATCTATGATTTTTATTATTTTAATAAATGTGTGTGAAAATTAATCAAGTTCTGTTTAAAGTTGGTCACCGTCAATCTGCTACTCTAAGGGTGCAAGTGGCATTTCTATTGTCTGACCTAACGGCAGAAGATAAACACACCATGATAAGACCACGAGACATATTCCTGACACTCGCCTACTTCGTTAGAGCGACAAGTCAAATAATCTGATGGTGTGTGTACTGAAGGTCTTACAGTACGGACACCACGTCCGCAGCTCGTGGTCGTGCGGTAGCGTTCTCGCTTCCCGCGCCCGGGTTCCCGGGTTCGATTCCCGGCGGGGTCAGGGATTTTCTCTACCTCGTGATGACTGGATGTTGTGTGATGTCCTTAGGTTAGTTAGGTTTAAGTAGTTCTAAGTTCTAGGGGACTGATGACCATAGATGTTAAGTCCCATAGTGCTCAGAGCTTTTGAACCATTTTGAACGGACACCACAAGTAGTGTTAGTCGCCGTTGTATTCTGTGATCAGCGGATGTCAACCAATCATCATAATCCTTATTACCGAGCACTAGATCGTCTGGTAGTCTGGCGAAGCAGGATTCAGTACTTACCGCAATAGTTAGCGGTCCACTGCCCTCATTGTTGGTAGACGTGCACAAATTGTTCGCTGTCGGGGTGCCCCAAATTCAGAAGAAGCTCATACAAAAGTTTTTTCCACGTCGTTATCAAAGAGTCCCAGAAACGTTTGTGAAATCAAATCGTATCCAGATTGCGACCAAAGGAATGAACGATGTCGCTGCCCAGTCTGTGACGTCAGCTATTTTGCATGCTGCAAACGGAGAATATAGCAAGTGTCTACCTTGTCCGGCGGGAGACAACAGCAGCAACCAGTGCGCTGCATGCTATCTTGCCAGTGCCAATAACAGCAGCAGACGATGTGCAGAAGCTCATGGTGCAGCTGGAAGTTAATGGAGCAGTGGCAGAATTCCAGTTGTACAGAGGCATGAACATTATACGAGAATGCAGACTTTCTCGGCGAATCTCGATGTTTAAATTTTCTTGGGTTGACAGCCGAGTCAATGCATTGGTCTCCAGCAACGTTTCAGCAAGTTTCTATTCACAGACTATCATCGAGTCCAGTGGTGTGGGAGGGTAAGCAGCACGGCTGCTGTTCCTCCGTCGACCTCTCAGGTTGATTGGTGGCCTCTCGTTGGAATCGGCATGTGGCTACTTCCTTAGGTTTTTGAAGTAGGCTTTTGCTGCTTAATCTTCAGGGGCAGGCTTCCGCCCGCCCAAGCGCCACTCTTCCTTCACCCACTTCTCCGTGACTCGGTAGACAGTCGCAGGGGCTGAAAATAGGGTGGGCATTAAGCAGACGCAACTTCTTCTCTTTATTCGCACGAAGTAATGACCGCTATCGACAGGGGATCTCAAGTCGATTCCGTATTTCTAGATTTCCGGAAAGCTTTTGACACCGTTCCTCACAAGCGACTTCTAATCAAGCTGCGGGCCTATGGGGTATCGTCTCAGTTGTGCGACTGGATTCGTGATTTCCTGTTAGGAAGTTCGCAGTTCGTAGTAATAGACGGCAAATCATTGAGTAAAACTGAAGTGATATCAGGTGTTCCCCAGGGAAGCGTCCTGGGACCTCTGCTATTCCTGATCTATATAAATGACCTGGGTGACAATCTGAGCAGTTCTCTTAGGTTGTTCGCAGACGATGCTGTAATTTACCGTCTAGTAAGGTCATCCAAAGACCAGTATCAGTTGGAAAGCGATTTAGAAAAGATTGCTGTATGGTGTAGCAGGTGGCAGTTGGCGCTAAATAACGAAAAGTGTGAGGTGATCCACATGAGTTCCAAAAGAAATCCGTTGGAATTCGATTACTCGATAAATAGTACAATTCTCAAGGCTGTCAATTCAACTAAGTATCTGGGTGTAAAAATTACGAACAACTTCAGTTGAAAAGACCACATAGATAATATTGTGGGGAAGGCGAGCCAAAGGTTGCGTTTCATTGGCAGGACACTTAGAAGATGCAACAAGTCCACTAAAGCGACAGCTTACACTACACTCGTTCGTCCTCTGTTAGAATATTGCTGCGCGGTGTGGGATCCTTACCAGGTGGGATTGATGGAGGACATCGAAAGGGTGCAAAAAAGGGCAGCTCGTTTTGTATTATCACGTAATAGGGGAGAGAGTGTGGCAGATATGATACGCGAGTTGGGATGGAAGTCATTAAAGCAAAGACGTTTTTCGTCGTGGCGAGATCTATTTACGAAATTTCAATCACCAACTTTCTCTTCCGAATGCGAAAATATTTTGTTGAGCCCAACCTACATAGATAGGAATGATCATCAAAATAAAATAAGAGAAATCAGAGCTCGAACAGAAAGGTTTAGGTGTTCGTTTTTCCCGCGCGCTGTTCGGGAGTGGAATGGTAGGGAGATAGTATGATTGTGGTTCGATGAACCCCTGCCAAGCACTTAAATGTGAATTGCAGAGTAATCATGTAGATGTAGATGTATACACTGCCTCGTGCAACAGGCCACGGGTGTGGCGAAGTTAGTCCGGGTGGTGTGGAAGGGGAGGCTTCGGCATGTCTGGTGGTGTAAAGGGATAAGGGTTGTCCCAGTGTGGGTACAACCCATCCCTTATGGACGGCGCAATCTTGAGAAATGGCTGCACACTGCGCTCATCTGGGAGCGGCAGGTACAGGGGCAGCTCTTACTCTTCTGATGCCTCTTCCTCATCGTGTGAGGAAGCGAACGGCGTCTCTTCCCCAGTTCTTGTGTCTGTCTCCACATCGGGAGGCAGAGCAGGCGTCTCGACGTCCATCTCCAGGTGCACCGCCTCCTGCTTTTCTGCAGGGGGTGAGGCGGTGGTCGTCTGCGTGGCGGCGCCCACCACCACCGGCCGCCTCACAGGGGAGGCGTGGGCGGGGACAGGCGCCTTCTTCTTCAGAACCCGCAGCTCCTCGCGCAGCTGCTAGAGCTGGCGATCGACAGCTGCTATCTCATCCTTGAGTGCGGCCCTTCCGGCCGCAAAGGCGGCTGGGAAGCCGGCCATGGCGTCGTCAGTGGCGGCTTCGAGGCGGCGCGGCTTGCACCCCTTGCCAGTGCGGTTGGGGGGGGGGGGGGGGCGCCTTGACGCCAGACACCGCCGCAGAGCGTGTCGCGGCGTGCTGGCGGCGGAACTCTTTGAGATAGCTGCAGCTACGCAAGTTTGCGGCTTGTGAGCCTCCGCAGTTCGCGCATCTGCAAGCCAACCCTCGTGTCTTGGGGCAATTACGAGGGTCGTGCGCTGCCGCGCATTTCAAGCACGCGACGGCGTTCTTGTATACACTCTCAGTGTGCCCTACTTGCTGGCACTTGTAGCACTGCACCTCCTTCTGTGTACGCTTCGGCTGTCGTTTGCCGCGGCGGTTACTCCCCATCGCGTCGATGAGAAGCTCCAGCGCGGCTGCAAGCTTGCTTCTCTTGCGTCCAGTCATATCTTACGGCTAGTGGCGTAGGCGAGCGACTGTGTGCGTCGCGTGTGCTCTCTCTCTCTCTCTCTTACTGCAACTGGCGACGTTTGAATTCAGACGTGTTTGAACCTTGTCGCTGCAGCACGCGCGACAGTGAGAGCGACAGCGACAGCCACGTGTCTTCCCAGCAATGCAGTGGAGCGGACGCGACGGCAGCTATGAATTACTTAACATCTGATTTTACGAAAACTATTCGGTGAAAAAATTTGATTCTTCCACAACCTGTAGCTTAATATCTTTAAACAATAAAGGTCTGAATTTATTTTCGTTATTCGTCATAGTTACTGTGCTGCACGAAATTGAGTACATAGCTGCACGAAATTTTTAAGAATTTCCGGAGGTAAAATCACATTGCATAGACTTTCCATATAGTTCATTTAAGGCCATACATTATTTCGTATGAAATGTAATCAATATATATAAATTGTATTTAAAGTTGAGATCGGAATGAAATCTCTTTTCATTCTTGAGATATTGGTTGTTATATCCACGGACGGGTCGCTCGCGGCGCGCCAGAACCCTTCCTGCAGTTCAGGAATCAAGTGGTCGTAAAACTCGTCGTATCTCATAAAAGGTTCAAGATATCGAAACGACGAATTTTGTAAATGACAGCACGCAGAAAGGACTATTTTATCATATGATTAACACTCGATACGTTTTTGAAAACGTGTGAGTAGAGCGAAAACAAGACTCCCTACAACTTACACCATGAGGTTTTCTCCAAATTTTCATAGCCAAACAAAGGGTGAGAAACAAGTAAACGGGGTATCAAAGTGACCAGCATGAGGTCTAGTTTGGCATGAAAATATTTAATTGCTTGAAAGTAATCAGGGTAATTAACGAAAACTGAATTAATAAGCTGAGGAAAAATTGAAATATTTTACGAATAGCTACTGTAAATGAAGTGTCAAAAATTTCATCTGTTCAAGACCTAATTATTTTGCACATGAAAAGATACATTGGTACGGTATTTAAATGTCAAAAAGGCTTCGTTCGAATCAAGTACGTTAAAGGCGACAAACGAGGAGTCAGTAAGATTATGTTTTCTGAATAAAACTTGAAATTAAAAAATGAAAGAAATCAGTCAAATATTTTATGAAATGATTTGTGTAAAAGAAATAAGTAGATCAGAGAAACGTTCTAAGTGCCTTTGAATGATGCTCAAAATCATGAACAGAAAATGAGGTGGACCAAACGTTTCCCTAATACTTTTTATTTCATACTTTTAGACGAATCATTACACAAAAGGTTTGATTTTCTTTTCAAAAAATTGTAAGCTTTACTTTTACAGACTATTTAGAGTAATTGAAACGCTTGGCCTTAACATTGACTGCTGATGAATTACTTTCGCAACATCAAATATCTGTAAAATTTCATGATTCATTGTAATTTATTAGGAATCAAATGTGTGTGATATACTGGGATAGGTGTGAAGATCAAGTTCTTTGGCAAGACCTTAAAAACATACTTAGCGATGCAGTGTAAACAGTATACATAAAACTTTGTATACATAATTGTAACTGAGTCAGTAAAAATATAAGAACGGTCCAGAATCGAAACCTTTTCTTTCGATAGGATGTAGAGAACTTTATTGGATCAAATTCACTTATTTCTAAGTATACATCTATATATATTTCCCATGTATTTATTTAGTTTTATATATTTAACGGGATCCTACTACCGCCACCAGACGGTCCCGAGTCGTCTTCGCGTAATGAATGTAAGGGGGATTCCCTCTAAACCGTTTGCTCTAAGGATCACTCGTATGCCGTGAATCATTTTTAAGTGAGCCTACTAGTACTAGGAATGCCCCAATGGGCAAGAGGATCTTCGAATAATGTGGATAAATAGTTCGATAGTCGTGTGCGGTACAATGCATGGTGGCAGAATGCCTCATGAGTCGTTGTCAGGTGGACCCACAGATCCAGAGCGTTTTCGGGAGCGGCTTGCAAAATGTAATACAGCACCATGCCGTTCAGCCAGTTGACGGCGTTAGTTCTTGTAGTGGGAAAGAAAGTGGTATCTGGGTGTAGGAGTTCGTCTGGCGTGACAGACCTAGACCTCTGTCAAACACGTAATCACGAACAATATGCACTACCCCTACACCACAGCTAGCATTTGTTCACAGGTGTCAATTTGTTTACTTACGTTTGTATTTAGCGTAGTTAGTCGTGTAGTAGTCATTCCTCCGCATTTATTGGCTGTTAAAAGTTTTTGATCATGAAAAAAAAATATTCGTATTTAATTTATTGATGAGATAGTCGAATGCTCCTCTGCTCATTCACGTGTATTCGAAGAATTTGTCTGGTGATCTTCGTAGTTGTTGATGATATTTATGAAATTCTCCACGGAGATTCCTCTCTTTGTAAATTTCATGCACAGCATTCCTTTTGGTTTTATTTTCTTAAGTAAATCTAATTCTGCAGCCTTACTCTCCAGCTGCAGTATTTTACAGGTTAGGGACGCCGTTTTCTAGAAACAGCTGGTTGGCTCTAAGCAGCAATCTTGTAGCGCGACATGGTCGCTCGGACGCAGGACGCCCAAGCTTTTCGCCCGATGCTGCTGCTTGCCACTTGAGTGTCGCATATCCAGAAGTCACTCGCTGCCGCTCGCTTCTGTCGCTCACGCAGGACACGGCCTAACTATAAGCCTTACTTGAAGGCTGAATTGGTGAGGTGTTTTGTCTTTGCGACATTTACTTCTGCTTTTAGAGTGGAAGGGTAATGGTCATGGCATTTTTTGTGGGTCCTGTCGTTTGTGAGAGAAGTGTTTTATTATCCTGGGTTTATCTGGGATTAGGTAGTGGGTTTTATGAATTTTCATGTTAATAGGGATCTGGGCTTTCGATTCTGAATTCTCTTGGGTTGTAGTTACCAAGGGAACTTATCAGCGCTTTCAGGGATTGTCTACCTCTATCGTAGGTAGAATGCTTGGGCGATATTTTTAAACCTTGTTTTAAGAGGTTCTATATTGACGGCAGCGTGCAAGTCTGCAGTGGGGAAACTGGAGTCTACATGTATGGCTCTTTTCTAGGCTCTGTTCTTTATTGCTTGCAATCTTTTGATATGGGATTTTGCAGTGTAGCCCCATACAGGACAGGCGTATTCGAGGATAGGGCGCACTAGTCTGCATTGGCTGCTCTCTCTGTTTAGAATGGGGTATAGTACGTGGAGCCTTTGACTTTCTTTTGCCCTCAGGGCTTCTATGTGTCTATGCTACGTGAGGCGTTGGCCCATAGTCACCCTGAGGTACTTTGTCGGGCCGCCACTCTATGCTGCGCCTGTGGTGACAGAGGGTGGGGTGTGGGAGGCGGCGTGAAGGTCTCTTCCCTTTCTAATGCGTAAGCATAATTGCTTGTGTTTTTCCACTGTTCAGTGTTATGCGGCATTTCTTGGCCCATCTGCCCGTTTTGTCAAGGACGTTTTTTAATCGTATAGTGACTAGGTTCCTGTTTGAGCTCTGTGCAAAAAGGGCTGTGTCATCAGCGTACTGCTCTGTTTCTACCGCCGGTTCGGTGGGGTGTCCGCTGTTTATAGGTTGTATAGGATGGGTCCTATGGCGCGACCTTGTGGTACTCCTGCATGGATGCGTCTTTTTGCTGAGTGTGGGTTGTCAACTTTTACTGCGAAACTTCTGCCTGACAGGTAGCTTTTTGTGAGTTTGACTATGTGCTCTGGGAAGCCCTGCGTGTACAGTTTATATAATAGTCCCTCGTGCCAGACCGTATAAAAAGCTTTGGCTACGTCTACTAGGACCATTCTGCAGAAGTTAATTAGTTGTTGTGGGGCAGCATGGCCTCTCTGAAAGCCAAATTGCGTCCTGGGGAGTATCTGCTCTCCTGCTATGTGCTGCTGTATGGGGAGAAGCAGGAGACGTTCATATAGTTTGCTTAGTGACAGTAGCAAACTTATTGGCCTGTAATGTTGTGGAAAGATTGGATCTTTGCCTGGTTTCGCGATTCCAATCACTTCTGCATGTTTCCATTCGTTAGGGAACTTGTGTCATCTCATTGAAGACGTTCGCGATGTGCGTACTCGCTACTGGGGGAGTCGTCTCAACAGCTCGTTTGTGACTTTGTCGTGGCCTGGCGCCTTGCTAGTTGGTAGCGATTTTATGACTGCTACTACGTCTTCTGCGGTGAAGAGCGGTAGAGCGTCATTTTCATCGTCTTCATCGAGGAAGGCGGCCAACTGCCTCCTGCCGATGGTGTCGTGTTCCCTATCCTGTGACTCTGCCGGTTGGAATTGTTTTTCGATGTCCGCGAGCGTGTTAGCTTTGTCAGCAGTACTGAACGTGAGGCTTCGCTCACCGTGCAGAGGGGGCATTTTTGCGCGTCTTTTGGTAAACTGTTTGGTTGCCTGCCAAAGGCTGTTGTCTTCTACTTTAAGAGTGGAGAGACATGCGGACCATTCCTGGTTCCTGTGTTCTATGAGGGCTGCTTTCAGCTCTCTCTGGAGCCTGTTAAGCAGTCTTCTGGTGCCTGGGTTTCTTGTTAATTTCAATTCCTTCGTGATCGTATTTTTGTTCCTAAGCTGAGTAAGCAGGTGCGGTGGGAGCTGTTTAGAGGGGAGGTCGCTTTCTGGAGGCCTGGGTGTGGCTTCCTGAGCTGCATGTAGGATCGTTCCGATGAGGTGGTGGAGCGCCTGTTCTGTGGTTTCTGCTGTCGGAGGCGGGGTGTCAGCAATGTCCGTGGCCAAGTCATGACGGAATTGCTCCCAGTTGGTGTTTTTGTATGAGTACTGACGCTGCTGACGCAGGTCTCGGACGGTTTCGTGTTGGCGAAGAAAACCTTTCGCCAGCCGAGGCTTCCAGCGGCCCGGGGAGTGGAACCCACCCCGAACAGGTTTCAGGCGGTGGCTGATGAGCCAGAGACAACACAAAACAACACGATAGAAACACAAACACAGAAACAAGTCACCCACCAACTCCCTCCAATTGTAGCAGAGTTTTCTCAGAATTACGAGGAACTCTTCGAGTTGCTAAAAACAGAAATCGGGGGAGGCAGTTTCAAGGCGAAACCTGCCGGTGATAACAAAACAAAAATATCACTACACGCACTAGATGACTACAATACAGTCAAAACACTTTTCACGAATAAAAACATACCTCACTACACGTGCCCCACAAAAAAACACGAAACAAGAATATCGTCATCAGAGACCTCCCAAGACGACTGTGCCCCCAGGCAATCAGAACAGACTTGACTGCCCAGGGGTACGTCGTCGAGGCCATGCAGCAGATGGGCAAAGTGGAGAGCAAGTGGCCACTTTTCCACGTCACACTGCCAGACATCCCACAGAACAAAAGGGAAATTAAGATGGTCCTGGCTGTGCCTGTCAACACCGAACCACTCCGCTGAAAAAACAAGACGGTGCAGTGCTTCAGATGTCAGGGCCTAAATCATATCGCCGCGCACTGCACCATGGCGATAAGGTGCAGAAAGTGCACTGAGGCCCATGACACGAGGTCATGCACACTAAAACCTTCGGAATCACAAATAAGGTGCGCGCTGTGTGGCAGAAACCACACAGCGGGTTATCAAGGTTGTGAGGTCCACAAAAGACACTCACAGCGGGCAAAGGACGCAAAGGACCCCTCCCACACACGAAAACAAGACACCACCACGCCATCCGGACACACACAGAAACAAACACACACAGACAGGGCTTGGGTAAAACCAAGACCAGACACACCAAGGGCAACATACGCTGAAGTGGTTTCTCCCTCGAGAAACAATGAAAACGTAGCCCTATCACCACAACACCAAACACAGTCACAAGAACAACACTGGGAAACACACAACAAGAACGACCAGATCCACCAAAACAGAGGAAGCTCTAGGGAACTCCACACTCAGTTCATCCTCTCGGATTAGTTGTTAGGCATTATGGTGCAGACCATGAACCTCGTCATGGAAATGATGAAGGAATTTAGGGAGGCCCAGAAGGAGAACACTCAGATCCTCGTTGCCCTTCAGGCAGCAGTCCAGCAGTCGCTCCCCTCTGCGACTTCCACAGTGGTTTCAAATCCCATCATGGATATACGACCATACATCCAAGGCCTGACAATGTGCATCTTTAACGCAGATGGCATTGTTAATCAAGAGGTCGAGTTCAGAGAGCTCATGAAGGAGTTCTCCATCGACACATGCATGATGGGAGAAACCCACCTAAAACCGGGAATAAAAGCGAGAGTCCCCAACTACGTTAGCTACCGTAAAGGCAGGCCAACCCAAGGCGGAGGGATGGCCATATACATAAAAAGAGGGATCCTCCACCACCAAGTATTCTTACCAGCTACCAATAAAATCGAAACCGTGGCTGTGGAAGTAACCACTGCCACCGGACCCCTAACAATTGTTGCAATCTACCGACCCCCACAAGACGAGATAGACGAGGGAGATATAGTTGCTTTAGGGCAAATTGAAGGCAAACTCATTATAGGAGGCGACTTCAATGCCAAACACCTCGATTGGAACTCTAGAGTAACCTCCAGAGCAGGCGCCAAATTGCGACGAGTAGTGCGCGACCACCACTTCGAAACATGGGGTCCGGTCGAGCCCACACATTTTCCAAAAAATGGAGGTAAGCCCGACGTGTTAGACATAGCCCTCACTAGGCGGATCGCGGGGTTTGTGGCCGCAAGGACAATCAACAGAATGTCCTTCGACCATAACCCAGTGATTCTAGAGGTCGATGTGGGAGAATGGGTAGCACTTCCACGTTACCAGACGTCTTACAAACGCACAGACTGGGAGAGATACTGAGAAACTGTCGCCCCTGATATAGCTCGCGCTCCGCCACCTACTGCCGAAACAGTAGAACGAGCGCTACAAGACCTAACAGGCAACATTCCACAGGCAGCGGAAGATGCCACTCCCCCACAAACGGATGGCCCGACCCCACAAGTACAACTCCCAGAACACTTACTAGCCCAAATCCGTCACAAGAACAGAGTGGCGAAATAGTGGAAGATCACCAGAAATCATGCTACCAGGAGGCTGCTCAATCGTCTGCAGAGAGAGCTGCAGATAGCGCTCAATGAGCACAGAAACCAGCAATGGCAAAACCGCCTCACAGCTCTCAAAGTAGACGATCACACACTATGGCAAGCAGCCAAACAATTCACAAAAAAGACGCGCTAGGAAGCCGCCACTGCACGGCGAGTGGGGTCTAGCCTACAGCCATGCTGAAATGGCCAACGCCGTCGCCGACTCCTTCGAGAAGCAGTTCCAGACAGCAGTACCCCAGGATGAAGAACATGAAGAGGTAGTCCGTCGTCAACTTGCTGTCTTCCTCAATGCTGAGGAGGACCCAGAGGACATTGCAAAAGTAATTAGGTCCTTCCCCACAAAAAAGGCGCTGGGATGTGATAGTGTTACCAATCAGTTAGTTAAAAACCTCCCACCCTCGGCTATCGAACACCTCGCGAACTTCTTCAACGAGATTACTCGTTCCTGTGAGCTCCCAGCTTGCTGGAAACACGGGGAAGTGGTCGCGATACACAAACCAGGGAAAGACTCTCTATTCCAGCAGCACTACAGGCCGATTACACTCTAGCCAACTCTCAGCAAGATCTATGAGCGCCTCCTGCTAAAAACCCATACAGGAACATATTACCAGAGAGCAACTTCTGCCGGATTTCCAATTCGGATTCCGGCAGAACCACTGTGCCCCACAACAGATCATGAGAGTGGCTGAAGCAGCCACAGAAGGCTTCAACCACAGAGGCTACTGCAGTATAGTGCTAATAGACATAGCCAAAGCTTTCGACTCAGTTTGCCATAGAGCACTACTCTACAAGTTGTACACTCAAGGGTTCCCCTGGAACAAAGTTAAGCAGATCAAAAGCTATCTCACGGATAGAACTTTCTCTTTCAAAGTAGAAACTTCCACCTCCACCAAAAGGCGTATTCGTGCTGGGGTGCCACAGGGATCGGTCCTGGGGCCCGTTTTCTACAATCTGTACACTGCGGACACACCAACGGCCCCCCTAGTGCACACCGCACAGTACGCAGATGACACAGCCTTCTGGACTCGAAATGCGAACAAGGATCTGGTCATCCCTGGGCTACAAAGGGTTTTAGATGACACAGAAACTTGGGCCTGTCACTGGCGCAACTCCATCAACTCTGAAAAGACGCAGATTATGCTGATCACCCGGAGGCTCGAGGAAGGCGCGGACCTTCTCAACGCCCTCCCCTCCACCTTCACCTAAACGGAACCCAACTCCCCTGGCGCAGATCCGCCAAGTATCTTGCCGTAACCTTGGACTCTCGTCTTACGTGGAAACCCCACATAGACGAGGTCCACAGGAAGGTCTGTGCCAAAATGTCCATCCTACACCCAATCCTCAACACTACCAGCTCCCTTCCCTGCTCTGTAGGAGTGAATGTTTATCAGGCCCTTGTACGGCCAGTAACGGAGTATGCATGCCCTGTCTGGGGATATGCGGCGAAACAGCACCTGGACAAGCTCCAGAGGTTGCAGAACTGCGCCCTCAGGAGAGCATTGCATCTACCCCTGGGATTCCCCACAGACGATCTGCACACCGCAGCTGAAATCCCACTCCTGAAAGAGCGTTTCCAATATCTGGCAAGGGCCTTCCATGAAAGCTCTTCCAGATCAGGAAACATCCTCATCCACTCCCTACGTCGGTATGACACGTCCCGCGACAAGCACAAACGCCCATTGACGATCTTCGACGACTAAGTCGAAGAGAAAATCCCTATATCCAATCCCTAATCCTCCTGCCTCCCCCTTAATATCATTCATCTCGCCAACCTCAGGCAAGTACCAGACACACACAGAACATTCATCACATTACATAGACACCCAAAAACTACAGAAATAATCACACACACAAGTAAACATGTGAAGTAAAAGCCGAAAGGCTACAAACTCCACTAAACACGTCCCCAAAGAGGGAAAAGTATCAAATGAGAGTGAGTGAACCCGACACTTCGCCTGAAGATGGCAAGTAAGAAACTTGCTGAAACGTTTCTGGAGAACAACGCATTGAATCGGCTGACAACCCGAGAAGATTTTATCATCATAAGCATGACCATGTTTCTGATTAATTTTGACACGTAACAGTGCACTGAATCCTCACAGCTGTCGTGTTCTTGGCGTAGAATTGTGACGTACAATGGACAATCGACCCCATTGCTGGATCAGATCGTAGTCCAAGATCAGTATAAAATTAACGCTTGGCAGCTAAAGTTGGTAGTAGAAACTCTTGGGTGACAACCATCATGTTTGCCCCAGACACTTTTACGGGTTTTGGTTTCCAAATTCAAGATCAAGTAAATCTAGTTTCAACCGTGATTCCAAGGAAGCTGATACATTCTGTGCGCAATATAAGCAACTGTTTGCATTAGATTTAGCAACAGAGTTTAAAGTCCATGAACCCTTAAAGTAATAAGCAGTACCTTAGATTTCTAAAGCAATTCCAGTGCCTGTTTTCCATGTACTACCAAGTTACAATGCGGAACTAGATAGATTGCAAAGTACGAGAGTAATATCCCGAATCTCGTATAGCCTGTGGGAAACGCCCGTGATTATAATTACGAAGCCAAATGGATCACTTGGAATGTGTGTCGATTTTAGGTCTACGATTAACGCTCAAACTAATGTAAATCCGTACCCATTCATAGACAAGGGGAATTGTTGAAAAAGTTGGATTGGAGCCACTATTCTTTCAAGGCAGACCTCGTTCAGACAAAAATTTTAATAACTAATACGCCAGTCGCCTTGTATCGTCCTGACAGATAGCCGTTTGATGTTGCGAGCGTTCCCACAACTCATTCAAGGTATGAGGAAAAAACCTGCAGAATCTAAAATTTTGTTTTAGCGGCTTCAAGCCCATGGCCTCCATTGCCGCCTTCGTGAATGTAGTTTCTTTGAGCCAATTCTGAAATACCATGAACATATACACTCTCTAAGACAAAAGAAAAAAAAACAATGTACCATGAAGAGATTATCCAAATGGGATGGAAATCGGTAGATGTGATGTAGTTGTACAGACAAACAATAATTTCAGAAAACTTGCATGATTTATTAAAGTGAAAGAGTTCCATAAATTGAGCAAGTCAACAATGCATTGCTCCACGTCTGGCCCTTATGCAAGCTGTTTTTCGATTTGGGATTGCTTGAAAGAGTTGTTGAATGTTCTCTTGAGAGATATCGTGCCAGATTCTGTCCTAATCAATTGCATAAAAAAGGAGTTAAATTCGAGTTATCGGAGGCGTGCCAGAAAGCTTTCTTGCAACTTAAAAAGTGACTTGTGTTGGCCCTTTGATTAGCAAGGTTCAATCAGGGCAAGAACTTAATGCTAGCTACTGATGAGTGAGATTGTAGCACTGGTGCAGAGCTTTCCCACAAATACGTCGATGGCACAAAACAGCTACTTGCATTTTTTGTCTAAGACATTATATGTCCTGCAATGAAATTACTAGCAAATAGAAAAAGAGGCGTTGGCAGTCACATACGGCATCAAGAAGCTTCATCTATATCTCTCGCACTGAGTCTCACCTCTCACTGAACACAAGTCTCCTATTTCTATTCTGTATCCACTTAAAATTTCACGACAAGGTGGCGCAGTGGCTGCAAGATTGGGCGTTATTCCTTAGTAATTACAACTCCGAGATCCATTATCGGCTCACCACTTGCCATACAACCCGGATGCAAAGTATGACAGGGACGAAGCACTACATTTTGCGTTAGATGCTGATGAGCGACACACCCTCGACAAATTCCCAATTATGGCACGCGAATACCAACAAATACAGGCTTTTATCCTCTGCTCCACAAAGTGTTATCTGTGGCACAGCGGGCCTGACCAGAACGCCTACCTAAGGCCGCAGACTCACCATGGGGCACATATTTTTCGCTATGACACTGGCTTAGTATTATGTATGTGGGGTGATAATTCTGGCCATGCTCCACCCCTGCATACTTAAGTTCCTCCACACTGCATGTTGAGCATGTGCAGAATGAAAGCAATAGCGCAGCAATCAAGTGTACTCGCCAAGTCCAGAACTACTAGGCCTCTGTCCACAGTCAGCCAGCCCTGGCCCAGTGATTCAGCCCTGGCCACGCCCTGACCATCCCTGACAAAGTGTACATATTGATCTTGCCAGACCATTCTGAGCACTGCTGTTGCTAATTTCTTACACCCTCTCTAAATTTTCATATGTGGCACAGATAACTACCACAATCATGTCAGCTACCATCTATGCCCTCTCCATCATATTTACGATAGGAAGAGCACATTCCACTGTGATTTCCGAGAACCCACTTTTCAGGATTTTTGTAAATGCAACGGTATTAGAAACTGACCAGGGCCCCTCACCATCCAGAATCCAATTCCAAAGCCGAGTATATGGCTAGGACCTTCAAAATACAAATGCGCCAGATAATGATGGCAGTCGACTCTGGGGAATCACTCACCAGCTTCCTCGCAACCTACTATTTCGTTGCTGTAAACGGACGTAGTCTGGCAAAACTTTTACATGAGTGCAGACTCTGCACTCTCTTCGACCTACAGTGCTCGACTCAGCCGTCATACTGCCCATACACACAGCCTTATCAACACCTGGGCTCCCACGTGTGGGCTCGTACTTTCGGTCGGAACACCGTGTTGATCCAAGGTGTCGTCGTTGGTTATAGGAGGTGGCAAATGTTTGAGCTTGCAGCCTTCCCGGAGCACATAGTGAGACATCACGATCAGCTCCGGTTGCAACGAGACATAGCACACCCCAGTTCCCCCACTCTGCCAACTGGGCACGGTTCATGCAACCAGGCTGGGAAAAGCCTGCCTTACAGGCTACCTGCCACGCTACAACCTCTGTCCCCGTGTTAGGCACCAGCAAGGATCGACAATAACCAGTGAGGGCAACTCCCTAAGATACTTCCAGCTCCTACCAACGCCTGAGACCCTCTCGCTAAGTAATTGCCAAAGGTTGACCATTCTCGGAATGAGGTGCCCATGAAGGCTGAGCTGTTTTGCCCACCTGGACTACAGCCGTCACCCACTCCCCTGCAGGTACGATTAAGAAGTGCCCCAGAAACAGAGGATCTGCCAGCAATTCCACTAACAGCGCCAATATTAAACCCTACCGATCGCGACGAGGAAATACCGCGGTAGCCTTTTGCGAGTATTCTAACATCTTTCTCTCCTCTCCCTCAACGAAGTCGCCACATGCAGAGCCATTTCCGGCTCTGTGTGCCGACAAAAGGGGGAAGGGTTTAGTATTCGACGGTGATTCGGATTCCCTATCCAGTCCGAGGAGGTCAGAAATTCGGGCTTCATACCACGGCCGCCACCGTCGCTGCATAGATGTCACGGCGGCCCCTTCCAGTGACGCGACAGTTCCCGCAAATACAGCGGACGCATATTAGTCCGGTAGCCCTCGCTATTCTCTCTAGCCTTCGATACAACCATTCATAGCAGACTGATTGATCTTTTCTGTGTTTACGTTTTTCGATTCGCGTCGCTTCGTCGACTGATTGCGTACGCTACTCTTTAGTCTTCATTTCTGGCTGGCTGTGCACATTGTGAATTCTGTTGTCATCGACCACAGGAATCGCCTGTTCGTTCGACCGGTCTCCGAGTCACCGCCATTGCGAATGATGATAAACTGTGTTTTAAGTGTGCTGAGTAGGATAGAAAACATAGAGTATTATTTATTTAGATAACCAGACTGAAATGTGCTCCCATCATCGCACAAAAAAGGCGAATATGTCCTGGGCACTGTTAGGGAACAAGCTTTTCGACTTATCTGCCAGCTTCAAAGACATTTAAATCAAAATAACTTGAAATATTGGCCGTTCTTTTACTTATTAGTATTACTACTCATGTCATGGTAGCGTAATGCGTCGTGTCAAGTAAAGTAACATGATGCCATGTTTTGTATCCCGCCTGGAAGGCGGCGCGTGGGTAGGAGCAGGAAACGGTAATACACGTCGGTACTGCAAGAAGGTAAAAGTGGTTTATAAATATATACAGGGCATACATAACTTTGTAATGATGAGCAAGCCTAAATCCGTCGTAAGCAGAGCAAAATATATGAAGTGAATCTGAAGTGAAGTGTCCCGACCGTCTGCTCTTGATCAAATGGGCAGAATCTGGAGCGGAGCTCGTAGATCTGGACAGCACCGACTAGAGGGCGCTGTCGTCGGTGTCTGTCGTAGTGCCAACCTAATAACTTTAATACGCTGTGGATCGTTGCTATCGATACCACACCATGTCGCATAACATGACACATAACATCATGTCATTCAACATGGCATTTGTTACGTCGTGCAATATGACACAATGTGTCATTAAAGTTTAGGATGCATGTGTCCCCATTCTGAGATAATTCCTATTATAGATGTCCCCTACTCTCGGATACTTTCTATTGTAGATTCGTCCTATTCTCTAGAAGCATAGACATTTGTGTCTGTATATTCTTACACCCCTCACCATACATGTAACAGATGGAGAATTTGGGGGAGAAATGGTCCCCTCGGGAAAAAAACTTCAACCTGCCGACATGCACAAATAAAAGAATTGTTTTAGAGTCCCCACAGGAACAAATTCACCCCTAGAAATTTTATTCCATCCCTCCCCCATGAAAACATGTTTAGCTGTTGCATATATGCTCTTCAGCCATATTATATTATACAGTATATCGTTTACTATGGCTAGCGAATCTCCTGGATTTTGGGCACGGGATCAAGGACTTTAGCCTATAAATTGCAAGATAGAGATGTGCTACCACCTTGCAGCTAAGAGAGTTCACTGCGCTGGGAAGTAGGGTTAACTCGGAAAAAAGCGCGAATACGTCAAGATATTTTGATTTAAATGTCTTTGAAACTGTCACGTAATCTTTTACCTCCCTAACTCTGTCCAGGACATATTCGCCATTTTTGTGCTCTGACAGGAACATTTTTCGTTCTGTTTCTCAACTTTTACTCTAACATAATTTTGACATTAGACTGATGTAGAATTTTGTTGACTCAGGAGATGACTGATCCGGTATAGGTTTTCTTACTGTCTTTCGAACCATGTTGCTTATATCTTAAGAAGGGTAAAAGCTTTCATAAAACAACAGGAAAACCATTAGTTAAATGTATTTGTCTACCTTCATACAAAATGTGGACCAATTCCCATAAGTCTGAGACATAGAAGTGGTGCGTGTAAAAAAACTTACAAAAAACTTGTTTTTGTCACGTAAAAACAGAATGGAGCTAGATTTTTGAAAGTGAGCTTTAAATTCTGTCGTAATGATGCATTTTTTATTTATGTGATTCACTTTAAACCGTTTCTGCGCATTCAGTTCACGCAAGAACAAGTTCCAAGTTTTGCGTTTAGCTCTACTTTAAACCATCGTATCTCGCCAACGGATAAAGATTATTGGGTAAAGAAAAAAATCGTTTTGACTTTATCCATATATCTGCCTTCGTGCAGAGTTTTAACCCATTCGTACATGTTTAATGTATGTAAGTGGTGCGCTTGAAAAATCTTCGTGTATTTTGCACGTAAAATCCAAACGAAGCAAGATTTTTCAAACGGTTAAAACTTACATTAAACGCCCGATACGCCGGTGGACCAAAATTGAACCATGAGTCTCGTTCCAGTCCGGAGTTATTTAAGAGTGTTTTTGCGCGTCAAATCCGAACGGTGCACATACAAATGGTGACCTTAGATGAGCGTTAAATTCATCCCAATTAATATCTTTTGCAAAAGGAATTAGGCGATTCGTACAATTTACCTAGGCTCCAGTTCCGGTTCATCGTTCAAACCTTGCTTAATATACTGTAACATAGCTACAGTAAGACAGATTTTCGAATGGCTATCAAATGGCCGCTGGTCCAGGCTAAACCAAACACTTTTTTACCTCATGTTCTTAGCTCAAATAGGAACCGAGCACCAAGACTATTCCCACCCCCACCCCCAAACCGGGATTCTGCGCACGGTATTTTCACGATTACTGAACTTCTTCATTCTTACTATTTCTTTAGAATAGGTTAATGTTGCGACTGGCTGATGTATGAGTATTAATGAAGGCAAAGACCCACAAATGTGAATGACTAAAACTAGGAAATAACACAAAGTTGAGTCACGTAGCTATCATTGCAGGAAAGTTTAAAGTCTAGTATTCGGTGACATTTTCGTCCTTAGTACACCGTGCTTCTACACCGCTTGTGTGCCGAGCGCTGCGTGCACGACTCACCGTTAACTTGAACACTTTGTCCCCGTCGTGGAGTGTCTTGCTGTGAACAGTGGCACCGTCGGCAGACTGCTTCTCGAGCACCCAGCCGTTGGAATTTAGCACGATGAAGCCTTTTATTAAAGCGTCAAAAGCTTCAGTACAGTATTCCATTACTGCAGACGCAGAAAAGAAGACGCCTTAAAAGCAAGAAGCGAGACGCAGGTTTACCACGCGAATGCCTGTTAAACAGAACGCGCGGTGGTTTTAGGGCTCAGTCTAGCTGTATTGTGAATCACATTTCCTTGAATGTCCCTCCCTCTTGCGAAGACCAGCCTTGACTCATGGCTGGAGACGTTGTAGCTTGTCTTGAGCGCGAAGCCACCTGTGAGGTACTATTTCAACATCAAAGCGACTGTGGTCGTGTGCTGTATTATTATGCGAGGTTAACTTAAAAGGTTTGTATGAAACTTTTCTTTCGGTTAATAGATACTTCCAAGCAGACAGAACTAAGTTTGTCGTTCCTAATGGTGCGACACCAAAGGTAGTTAGTTTTCAGTATCTCGAGGTGGTATAATGGTGCCGAGAGTACAGAATATCGCAAATTCCGGAACTCTGTAAGTAATATAATGAGAAATAGCGATTTTGCAAAAACCTTAACATTCACTGTGGAAATATGTGCATCTCGTGTTCTATAATGACAAAAGTGATCTAAATAAGCACAGCGAAAACAGACAAACACGTCGATGAGTTCGAGTGTTCAGTAACCACGTCTTGTCACAAATTCACCGTGCTCTAGAAGAAAATGTTGGTTGGTGTGTAAAACGAGCAACGGAGGGAATAGTGCGTTTTAAATACAAAGTAACACAATAGTTGAGTGAATGCTGAACAAAAACAGAAAATATGGCTGTATACAAAGGAACGTTATGTTTATTTAGGCCAAAAACTCATGAAGAAGATCTCATCACAGTGTGAACAGATGAACTGATCTACTTGAAACGCAACAGTGTTGATTTTTAGAGCATCGGCTTGGATTCATTAAAAGAATGACTTACGAGGAGAACACGACAAGCGCCATAACCTGTTCTCCTAGAAACTTTGCTAAGTGGAGGAGGAGTCAAAATAAGCGAACACATGCCTCGGCTTGTCTGTAGATACTCGTCCGTTTATGAGAAAACGACAGTCAAAGTTTTCGACGTAATTTAGATGTCTTTTAGCCGCGTCAAGTTCAACAGTAGTGGTGGCACACACGCTAGAGTCATGGCTTCAAGCTTTTCCACCCTGTATTCGAAAGCCGATTTTTTTTCATTTATCTACCCATGTCTGCAGAATATTACTAAACGAGTGATTTTTCCTACGTATATTGAAATAGTATTGCCCTTATTCGTCCACAAACTATTTGTCCGTTCAACTAATTACACAAAATAAATGGATGAGAAAATTATTTGAAATTGTTTTCGGTGAAATTCCTTTAGTGTGTCTTGCCAGGAATATTGGTGATGTTGCGTACTTACACTTTTGGAAAAGTGATCTATCATGCATGGTTTGAAGCAAAATTGTTGCCAACACGCGAAATCTTTATCAATGCTAACGCCGTTTCTTTCTCGAATGAGACTCAAACCAGGAACTGTGACTGTGGCAAACCTTCTTCAGGCGATGCTCATGGTGCTCGTAATTTCTATGTTCCACATGTTTCTACGATCGGTGTCATTCAAGGGAATGCATGAAATGTTCCTGAAGAATATTGTTGTTGTTGTGGTCTTCAGTCCTGAGACTGGTTTGATGCAGCTCTCCATGCTACTCTATCCTGTGCAAGCTTCTTCATCTCCCAGTACCTACTGCAACCTACATCCTTCTGAATCTGCTTAGTGTATTCATCTCTTCGTCTCCCCCTATGATTTTTACCCTCCACGCTGCCCTCCAATACCAAATTGGTGATCCCTTGATGCCTCAGAACATGTCCTACCAACCGATCCCTTCTTCTGGTCAGGTTGTGCCACAAACTTCTCTTCTCCCCAATCCTATTCAATAATTCCTCATTAGTTATGTGATCTACCCGTCTAATCTTCAGCATTCTTCTGTAGCACCACATTTCAAAAGCTTCTATTCTCTTCTTGTCCAAACTATTTACCGTCCATGTTTCACTTCCATACATGGCTACACTCCATACAAATACTTTCAGAAATAACTTCCTGACACTTAAATCTATACTCGATGTTAACAAATTTCTCTTCTTCAGAAACGCTTTCCTTTCCATTGCCAGTCTACATTTTATATCCTCTCTACTTCGTCCATCATCAGTTATTTTGCTCCCCAAATATCAAAACTCCTTTACTACTTTAAGTGTCTCATTTCCTAATCTAATACCCTCAGCATCACCCGACTTAACTCGACTACATTCCATTATCCTCGTTTTGCTTTTGTTGATGTTCATTTTATATCCTCCCTTCAAGACACCATCCATTCCGTTCAACTGCTCTTCCAAGTCCTTTGCTGTCTCTGACAGAATTACAATGTCATCGGCGAACCTCAAAGTTTTTGTTTCTTCTCCATGGATTTTAATACCTACTCCAAATTTTTCTTTTGTTTCCTTTACTGCTTGCTCAATATAGAGATTGAATAACATCGGGGAGAGGCTACAACCCTGTCTTACTCCCTTCCCAACGACTGCTTCCCTTTCATGTCCCTCAACTCTTATAACTGCCATCTGGTTTCTGTACAAGTTGTAAATAGCCTTTCGCTCCCTGTATTTTACCCCTGCCACCTTTAGAATTTGAAAGAGAGTATTCCAGTCAACCTGAAGAATAAGCGTAACAATAAAATATAAGAATGAATTTAAGAATTAATATAAAAATTAGTATAAGAATGAATATAATAACTGATATGAGAATGAATTATAAGACTAGGAGAATTTAAAAAGATTTTAAACCCTAAAAAAACAATTCAAACATATATTATATAATAAATACACTCCTGGAAATGGAAAAAAGAACACATTGACACCGGTGTGTCAGACCCACCATACTTGCTCCGGACACTGCGAGAGGGCTGTACAAGCAATGATCACACGCACGGCACAGCGGACACACCAGGAACCGCGGTGTTGGCCGTCGAATGGCGCTAGCTGCGCAGCATTTGTGCACCGCCGCCGTCAGTGTCAGCCAGTTTGCCGTGGCATACGGAGCTCCATCGCAGTCTTTAACACTGGTAGCATGCCGCGACAGCGTGGACGTGAACCGTATGTGCAGTTGACGGACTTTGAGCGAGGGCGTACAGTGGGCATGCGTGAGGCCGGGTGGACGTACCGCCGAATTGCTCAACACGTGGGGCGTGAGGTCTCCACAGTACATCGATGTTGTCGCCAGTGGTCGGCGGAAGGTGCACGTGCCCGTCGACCTGGGACCGGACCGCAGCGACGCACGGATGCACGCCAAGACCGTAGGATCCTACGCAGTGCCGTAGGGGACCGCACCGCCACTTCCCAGCAAATTAGGGACACTGTTGCTCCTGGGGTATCGGCGAGGACCATTCGCACCCGTCTCCATGAAGCTGGGCTACGGTCCCGCACACCGTTAGGCCGTCTTCCGCTCACGCCCCAACATCGTGCAGCCCGCCTCCAGTGGTGTCGCGACAGGCGTGAATGGAGGGACGAATGGAGACGTGTCGTCTTCAGTGATGAGAGTCGCTTCTGCCTTGGTGCCAATGATGGTCGTATGCGTATTTGGCGCCATGCAGGTGAGCGCCACAATCAGGACTGCATACGACCGAGGCACACAGGGCCAACACCCGGCATCATGGTGTGGGGAGCGATCTCCTACACTGGCCGTACACCACTGGTGATCGTCGAGGGGACACTGAATAGTGCACGGTACATCCAAACCGTCATCGAACCCATCGTTCTACCATTCCTCGACCGGCAAGGGAACTTGCTGTTCCAACAGGACAATGCACGTCCGCATGTATCCCGTGCCACCCAACGTGCTCTAGAAGGTGTAAGTCAACTACCCTGGCCAGCAAGATCTCCGGATCTGTCCCCCATTGAGCATGTTTGGGACTGGATGAAGCGTCGTCTCACGCGGTCTGCACGTCCAGCACGAACGCTGGTCCAACTGAGGCGCCAGGTGGAAATGGCATGGCAAGCCGTTCCACAGGACTACATCCAGCATCTCTACGATCGTCTCCATGGGAGAATAGCAGCCTGCATTGCTGCGAAAGGTGGATATACACTGCACTAGTGCCGACATTGTGCATGCTCTGTTGCCTGTGTCTATGTGCCTGTGGTTCTGTCAGTGTGATCATGTGATGTATCTGACCCCAGGAATGTGTCAATAAAGTTTCCCCTTCCTGGGACAATGAATTCACGGTGTTCTTATTTCAATTTCCAGGAGTGTATATGACGCGTATTGCAAAACCCAGTTGAATTTTAGATTTAATATAACGCCCTTACGTTCCCTAACCGGATAAGAAACATTCTTGTAGCAATCTTCTGCGGTCATGTGTAGATCAATGAAAAAACAAACAATAATCATGTTTGGAACACGCGGCTCAAAAGTGAGAAGCCACGACGCTAGTTGCTATGAAACCGTTTCGGTTTCAGTTGTAACGCACTAAACGGCACATTAACTGTGTCGAAAAATATGACCGTCGTTTCTGAAATACGGTCGAGTATCTACGGATCAGCCGTGACAAATGTTCGCTTATTTTGACCCCTCTTCCACTGAGTGAAGTTTCTATGAAATCAGGCTGAGGCGCCTGCCGTGTTCTCTATGTAAGGAATTCTTTTAACGAATCAAGATCGTCACTCTTAAAATCAGCATTATCTTTTTTTTTTAAGTAAATGAGTTCATCTATACTGTAGTGCCAAAAAACTGGTTTAGGCATGCGTGTTCAAATACGGAGATATGCAAACAGACAGAATACGGCGCTGCGGTCGGCAACGCCTATATAAGACAACAAGTATCTGGCGCAGTTGTTAGATCAGTTACCGCTGCTACAATGGCACGTTATTAAGATTTAAGTGAGTATGAACGTGGTGTTACTGCCGGCGCACGAGCGATGGGACACAGCATCCCCGAGGTAGCGATGAAGTGGGGATTTCCCCGTGCTACCATTTCACCAGTATACTGTGAATATCAAGAATCCGGTAAAACATGAAATATACGACATCGTTGCGGACGGAGAAAGCTCCTGCAAGAACGGGACCAGCAACGACTTAAGAGAATCGTTCAACGTGACAGAAGAACAAACCTTCCGCAAATTGCTGCAAATTTCAATGCTGGGCGATCAACAAGTGTCAGCCTGCGAACCATTCAACGAAACATCATCGATATGGGCTTACGGAGCCGAAGGCCGACTCGTGTACCCTAGACGATTGCACGATACAAAGGTTTACGCCTCGCCTGTGCCCGTGAACACCGACATTGGACTGTTGATGATTGTAAACATGTTGCCTGGTCGGACGAGTCTCGTTTCAAATTGTGTCGAGCGGATGGACATTTGTATGGAGACAACCTCATGAAACCATGGACCCGGCACGTTGGCAGGGAACTGTTCAAGCTGGTGGAGGCTTTGTAATGGTGTGGGGCATGTGCAGTTGGAGTGATATGGGACCCCTGATACGTCTAGATACGACTCTGGCAGGTAACACGTAAGTAAGCATCCTGCCTGACCACCAGCATCCATTCTTCTCCACTGTGCATTCCGAAGGACTTGGGCAATTCCAGCAGGACTATGCGACACCCCACACATCTTGAATTGCTACAGAGTGGCTCCAGGAACACTCTTCTGAGTTTAAACACTTCCGCTGGCCATCAAACTCCCCAGACATGAACATCATTGAGCATATCCAGGATGCCTTGCAACGTGCTGTAGCACCCCTTTGTGCCCTTTGGATTTATGGACAGCCCTGCAGGATTCATGGTGTCAGTTCCCTCCAGCAGTACTGCAGACATTACTCGAGTCTATGCCACGTCGTGTTGTGGCACATCTGCATGCTCGCGGGGGCCCTACACGATATTAACCAAGTGTACTAGTTTCTTTGGCTTTTCAGTGTATTAACAATGTAATGAGATCGGTCTTATGAGTATTTACCTGAATGAGCATAACAGCCCTTGATGAAGGGTAACAAATCCGGCAGTGAACTGGAACAATCGTTAATGTGTACAGAGCAAGCTTCTAAGAAAATTCAAATGGCTCTTAGCACTATGGGACTTAACATCTGAGGTCATCAGTCCCCTAGAACTTCGAACTACTTAAACCTAACTAACCTAAGGACATCACACACATCCATGCTCGAGGCAGGATTCGAACCTGCGACCGTAGCAGTCGTGCGGTTCCGGACTGAAGCGCCTAGAACCGCTCGGCCACAGCGGCCGGCAAGCTTCTAAGAATCAAACCGGCGTTTTACGTAAATCTGAGAACACTATGCCAGTGAGAAATAAATTCCATGTCCTGGCCATGTATGAAGATCAAGAAATGGTCACTAACAATGACACCTTGAGAAACAAAGCCGTAATTAAAGAACAAAACAGGAATGCTGTAAATGAAGTGAACTGAATTTAGCCTGAGTTATCTAAACCAAACGTTTCTAGTAACGTAGGAACCGCACAAACGAAAGGCACAGCAGTGCTCAGTACAGAGAATACAGAGAAGGACGGAACAGTGATAACTGTGGGGCCAGTCATGGAAGTGGCACGAACGAAATCATAAGAAAAAATCTCTACCTTCATTAGGACTGGGACCGTGTCACAGTTAGAAATAGCCAACCGTTATTGATAGCACATTCAAATACAGAGAAACGAGTAGCAAATTACTGATAAAGCTCTACAAGACTATAGAAAATCTAACACACAAATGGTTCAAATGGCTCTGAGCACTATGGGACTCAATTTCTGAGGTCATTAGTCCCCTAGAACTTAGAACTAGTTAAACCTAATTAACCTAAGGACATCACACACATCCATGCCCGAGGCAGGATTCGAATCTGCGACCGTAGCGGTCTCGCGGTTCCAGACTGCAGCGCCTAGAACCGCACGGCCACTTCGGCCGGCTCTAACACACACTAATGTAATAATCATAAACACTCCACTACGTTATGACTTACCGTCATAGTCGTGTGTCAACAATGAATCTGAGCATAAATATTTGTTTTGCAGGAATTTTAAGAATACTGGAATTATGTATATAAGTTACTTGAGACTCAGAATTCATGCGAATCATGGACTACACCATAAATAAAAAGGAAAACAGCTTTTGGCAGCGAAAATTCTGTTTTAGGACGCCTGGAAATTACAGGCACTCCTAAAACAACTTCTCAGTAGTTGCTGATTACAAACTGATTAACAAAGAAAAGTGCGACGAAAACATTTACGAAAGCCAATACACTGCGTACTGAAACCATCATTGCAAACTACAACAAGCAACTAATGACAACCCTATCAAGAGGATACTTTCCTTCTGAGATAAACACCAAACGCAGGTCCACCCAAGCACGAATCCAGCAATAAAGTAAGGACAGCGAAAAAGATCTACCAACTAATCACTACGTGATCCATCCAGAATCACCATCGTCACCCACAGAATTGCAAACTAAGGTCAAAAAGATCTAAAACAAATTTAACAGCAGCACCAGCATCAGCAAAAACACGGAGAAAGTGACTGAGACCAAGAACATAAGTAGCGAAATCATAATCAGTAACAACAGCAGCAGACCCTCAGAGAATGGTCTGAGATCAAAAGATGCACAATAGTGAGTCACGATTTTTTGTGATATTTGTATCATGAAACGTATATCGAAAAGATAGAGAGAGGAAGTGTTTACTGTAATCGCTAAAAATATTCTGTCTCTCCAGATCAAATTTTGTCTGCGAAGTTATCTAGACGCAGGTAACCAGCCTAGGTAAACTCAGTCATCGAATTGTTTACCAGCCACCCGATAACCCTGTGACAGTTGTAGAATCATTCAAAGGTCAACTTTCAGCAGCGCGGAAGTAACCTGCTCATTCACTGTTAGTTGGAGTCTACTTTAACCTACCTAGGGTGGGTGTTTATCGAGTCGTTCCCGTTAGCTGGGAGAGGGAATCTAGTGAAGTATTTGATTTGCATAAAACTAATTACATTTTCTTGATCATGTACCAGGCATCTACATATTGAGTAAAAAAATCTGAATTCAAACTATCCCAATAAAATTCTTAAAATTTTACATTTCTTCCTGTTGCTCGTTGCAAATGCAATGAATAGCGTATTACAAAAGTGCAGTAATAAGCAAATAGTCGTTTCAAGCGTGTACCTCCGTTTATCATTCTTTATTTCAAAATGATCAATACGATGACGAACATTTTTTGGAAAACATAATATTTACGTATTGTACTTGACCAAACAGCAAATGGAATGTTTTTATTAGTTGCAATCCACAACGAATCCAAATATTACATTTATGTGATCATATGTATCGCTTTGTATGTAGAAAAACTGTATCCTCCAGTATATCAAAATATATAGATCGTCTTCTTTACTAAAGGAACCTTGCCCACCCCTGATACAGTTCACGCTTCTGTAGGTTGCTGCTTCCTGGCAAGACTTACAGAACTTTCTCTGCCACAGATGATGGAAATATCGTCCATCATAGCGAAAATAGTCTCTCTTAAAATCAGACTAGTCAGCTCTAACCACGACCCACTTAGGAAGCTTAGGAAAAACCGGCCAAACACCTTCAACTGAACAAAATCTCCTTCCTCCTGCAGGTCGAAAGTGGTCGAGATGACTGCAGTAGCAAACTGTGCATTGGCAGCCAGGAAATCATATGTTCAACAGCCCCTATTTTTCGGTGATGGATAAAGTTATTCTCCGAGGATAATCAAAATACTGATGCTGAAAAATTATGTAACATGCTTGAGCAAAAGATGGTTAATGTTTATAGAGGTCACATATAACTCCCGCAATTACTGTTCGTCAATAAACACTTGGAGTTCATGTATTAATCACACATACATATACAGGGTGGTCCATTGATCGTGACCGGGCCAAATATCTCACGAAATAAGCGTCAAACGAAAAAACTACAAAGAACGAAACTTGTCTAGCTTAAAGGGGGAAACCAGATGGCGCTAAGGTTGGCCTGCTAGATGGCGCTGCCATAGGTCAAACGGTTATCGACTGCGTTTTTTTTTAAACAGGAACCCCCATTTTTATTACATATTCGCGTAGTACGTAAAGAAATATGAATGTTTTAGTTGGACCACTTTTTTCGCTTCGTGATTGATGGCGCTGTAATAGTCACAAACATATGGCTCACAATTTTAAACAAATAGTTGGTAACAGGTAGGTTTTTTAAATTAAAATACAGAACACAGGACGTTTGAACATTTAATTTCGGTTTTTCCAATGTGATACATGTACCTTTGTGAACCTATCATTTCTGAGAACGCATGCTGTTACAGCGTGATTGCCTGTAAATACCACATTAATGCAATAAATGCTCAAAATGTTGTCCGTCAACCTCAATGCATTTGGCAATACGTGTAACGACATTCCTCTCCACAACGAGTAGTTCGCCTTCCGTAATGGTCGCCCATGCATTGACAATGAGCTGATGCACGTTGTCAGACGATGTCGGTGGATCACGACAGCAAATATCCTTCAACTTTCTCCACAGAAAGAAATCCGGGGACGTCACATCCGGTGAACGTGCGGGCCATGGTATGGTGCTTCGACGACCAATCCACCTGTCATGAAATACGCTATTCAATACCGCTTCAACCGCACGCGAGCTATGTGCCCGACATCCATCATGTTGGAAGTACATCGCCATTCTGTCATGCAGTGAAACATCTAGTAGTAACATCAGTAGAACATTACGTAGGAAATCAGCATACATTGCGCCATTTAGATTGCCATCGAGAAAATGGGGGCCAATTATCCTTCCTCCCATAATGCCGCACCATACATTAACCTGCCAAGGTCGCTGATGTTCCACTTGTCGAGGCCATCGTGGATTTTCCGTTGCCCAATAGTGCATATTATGTCGATTTACGTTAACGCTGTTGGTGAATGACGCTTCGTCACTAAATAGAACGAGTGCAAAAAATCTGTCATCGTCCCGTAATTTCTCTAGTGTCCAGTGGGAGAACTGTACACGACGTTCAAAGTCGCCGCCATGCAATTCCTGGTGCATAGAAACATGGTACGGGTGCAATCGATGTTGATGTAGCATTGTCAACACCGACGTTTCTGAGATTCCCGATTCTCGCGCAATTAGTCTGCTACTGATGTGCGGATTAGCCGCGACAGCAGCTAAAACACCTACTTGGGCATCATCATTTGTTGCAGGTCGTGGTTGACGTTTCACATGTGGCTGAACACTTCCTGTTTCCTTAAATAACGTAACTATACGGCGAACGGTCCAGACACTTGGATGATTCCGTCCAGGATACCGAGCAACATACATAGCACACGCCCGTTGGGATTTTTGATCACAATAGCCATACATTAACACAATATCGACCTTTTCCGCAATTGGTAAACGGTCCATTTTAACACGGGTAATGTATCACGAAGAAAATACCGTCCGCACTGGCCGAATGTTACGTGATACCACGTACTTATACTTTTGTGACTATTACAGCGCCATCTATCACAAAGCGAAAAAAGTGGTCCAACTAAAACCTTCATATTTCCTTACGTACTACACGAATATGCAATAAAAAATGAGGGTTCCTATTTTAAAAAAACGCAGTCGATATCCGTTTGACCTATGGCAGCGCCATCTAGCGGACCAATCATAGCGCCATATGGTTTCCCCCTTCAAGCTAGACGAGGTTTGTTCTTTGTAGTTTTTTCGTTTGTTGGTTATTTCGTGAGATATTTGGCCCGGTCACTATCAATAGACAATCCTGTATTCAATTTCAATGTCATTGTTAACAATTTATGAGAAACAATCAAAATGAAAAATGATGAGACACATGAAAAATTAGATTCAAAATGACTCATAAAAAGCGTCATCTCTAAAAGTAAAGGAAAACCAGTTGCAAATCATTTCTACTGTACTGTTGCTTCGATGGCCAAATACATTACTAACGAATTAATAAAAATGAGAAAACTCAAAAAATATCTGATATCTAAAGGTAAATGGAATTTAAAATCGTAGAACTGTTCAAGAGTCGAAAAACGCAATAATAAACAAAATTAAATTGACTTACTTATATTATCTCTTGAAATATTTATCACACTACACACAAAGGCACAAATAAAGGCAAATATGAAAATATGTGGAGGGCATATCACCATACATCAAAATCACATAAGATCTGATTCAAACCAAGCTAAATAATTATCCCAGATGTATAGCTAGACAAACAACAAATCGCTAAAGCACAAAACTTTGAATCCTTTTGTGTGACCCAATTACTGAAACCAGTATGTGAAATTTAAATGAAATGCCGTGTCTAATCAATACAAAACTAAGAACCAAACGTACACATTCGCCTAAGTACATACTCCACAAGCAACCGTGTGGTGAATGGCAGAGGATAACTTGTTCCACTACTAGTCATTTCCTTTCCTGTTCCACTCGCAAATAGAGCGAGGGAGAAGCGACTGTCTATATACCTCCTACTCGCCTTAATTTCTCTTATCTTCGTTGTACTTACGCGACATGTACATATGGTGACCAGTAGATTAGTTCTGCAGTCAACTTCAAAGGCCGGGTCTCAAAATTTTCTCGTTGATATTTTATGGGAGTGGAGCTGTAGAGCTTTCATGAATGTTGAGAACTGCGTTATGAATACACAGCTGTAACAGTATATTTTATTAGACATGAAAGATGTCTGTCTAGGATCGGACCATCATGGGGTTCACTGTACCAGAGAAGAACAAAACCACATTTACCAAATTGTGTAACATTAAAGTATGCAGCTGTTACGTGAAACGACATTAAGTACATCATATCTTACATCAATGTAAAAAAATACTTACAAAACCATCTCAGCTTAGCGTTTGCGTAATTGTTATAATAGTTATCAGATATATATTGTTTCATCACTGATAGGAGCTGCATATAATATTGAGATGACAACGGTTATGGGAAAACGGTATGTACATATACGGTATGTACATATACAATGGTGGTAGAATAGCGTACACAAGGGCAGTGCATTGGCCCAGATGTCATAAATTAACGGACTTTCAACGCGGAATGGTAAATGGAGCTAGACGCATGGGACACTCCATTTCGGAAACCGTTAAGGAATTCAATATGCCGAGATCCACAGTGTCAAGAGTGTGGCGAAAACACAAAATTTCAGGCGGGAAGTACGACGATCTTCTGCGTTATGACAGTGCAGCAAAATTTTGTGCAAGCTGGTGGTGGCCCCATATTGGTTCAAATGGCTCTGAGCACTATGGGACTCAACTGCTGAGGTCATTAGTCCCCTAGAACTTAGAACTAGTTAAACCTAACTAACCTAAGGACATCACAAACATCCATGCCCGAGGCAGGATTCGAACCTGCGACTGTAGCGGACTTGCGGTTTCAGACTGCAGCGCCTTTAACCGCACGGCCACTTCGGCCGGCACCCCCATATTGGTGTGGGCTGTGTTCTCATGGAATGGACTGGGTCCTCTGGTCCAACTGAACCGATCATTGACTGATTATTGTTATATTCTGTTACTGGGAGACCATTTACAGCCTACATCCAGCCATCCTGATTAAGGTTTTCCGTGATTTCCATAAATCGCTTCAGGCAGATGTCGGGGTGGTTCCTTTGAAAGAGCATGGCCGACTTCCTTCCCTACCCTTCCCTAATCTGATGGGACCGATGACCTCACTGTTTGGTCCCCTCTCCCAAAACAACCAACCAACCATTTACAGCCATTCATGAACTTCATGTTCCTAAACAGCGAGGGAATCTTTATTAACGACAATACACCGTGCCACCAGGCCGCAGTTGATCGCGACTGGTTTGAAGAACGTTCTGGACAATTCGAGCGAATGATTTGGCCACCCAGATCACCTGACATGAATCCCATCGAACATTTATGGGACATAAGTGAGAGGTCAGTTCGAGCAGAAAATCCAGCGCCGGCAACACTTTCGTAAATATGGATGGCTATAGTGGCAGCACGGCACAGTATTTCTGCAGAGGACTTCCAACGACTTAAAAGGAGCTCTGACACGATATTAGGAGGTATCCCATGATTTTTGTCACCTTAATGTATAATGATTGCAGGTTGTAGTAGAAAATGGCAATGACACGGAAGCAAGCGCCTCTTCGTGATCACATCTGTTGGACTCTAGACAACTGCAAAACCATGGCCTGGTTAGGTGAGTCCCGATCTCAGTTGGTAAGAGCTGATGGCAAGGTTCGGGAGTAGCGAAGACACCTCGAAGCCATAGACCCAAGCGGCCAACAAGCGCTGTGAAAGCTGGTGGTGGCTCCAAAAAGGTGTGGGGTGTGTTTACATGGAATGGACTGGTTTCTCAGGTTGAAATGAATCGCTCATTGACTGGAAAGGCTATGTTCGGCTACTTGAAGACCATTTGCAACCATTCATGGAACTTCATGTTCCCTAACAATGAAGGAATTCTTATGATGACAGCGTGCTATGTCACCAGGCCACAGTTGTTCACGATTGGTCTGAAAAAACTTCTGGGCAATTTGAGCGAATGATTTGGTCACCCAGATGACCCGACATGAATCCCATCGAACATTTGTGGGACATAATCAAGAGGTCAGTTCGTGCACAAAATTCTGCATCGGAAACACTTTCGCAATTATGGACGGATATAGAGACAGCGTGGCTCAATTTTTCTGCAGGGACTTCCAACGACTCCTTCAGTCCATGTGACGTCGAGTTGCTGCACTATGCCTGGAAAAAGGAGGTCCGACACGATATTAGGAGGTATCCCGTGACTTTTGTCAGCTCAGTGTACGTAACATTATGTTTATTTAACCTCATAGACATTTGTGTGTGGTATACTCATGCACTGAAGAGAGTAGGTCGAAGAGTATTCAATGAAGCATTTAAGGTTCAAAATGGTTCAAATGGCTCTGAGCACTATGGGACTTAACATCTGTGGTCATCAGTCCCCTAGAACTTAGAACTACTTAAACCTAACTAACCTAAGGACATCACACACATCCATGCCCGAGGCAGGATTCGAATCTGCGACCGTACCGGTCACGCGGTTCCAGACTGAAGCGCCTAGAACCGCACGGCCACACCGGCCGGGAAGCATTTAAGGCATTGCAAACATACACCAACTACTGATGAGCTAGTTTGTTAATACTACTTACATATTAACATTTCACATAACGACGAACACAAGATGCATCCATTATGCAACATTAATAATTCAATTAGATACAGGTCGCATTTTATGATTACTGTATAACATTAATGGAAACACAGACAGACACACTTCAGTCTAACCAACTCTGAAAGTTATTAGGTAGTGATCTTACAGATAACATAATCATGACATGCAGTGTCAATTAAAATCTAAATTATTTTTTTATTCCCACGTGGATGCGTATCAACATTTGGTACATAGTTCAATATTTATTATAAGTGATTATAATCATTAGTTTTGACAGTTCTGGTACCTTGTCTGTTTAACATAATACTTATTTATAGTTGTATAGTATATTACAGAAAAGGACGTTTATGTGCTACCATACCATTTACTGTTTCCTGATGTTTGTCATGAAAAGTTATGTAACTATGGATGATTCGTAAATAACACTGTCAGTGCGCCCGTTAGAGGTAACCAATATCTACATTACAAAAATTGTGAGAACACGTGGTGCCCTGACCAATTCTTTCTTTTATGCTCATAGTATCAACTATATCTATATTAACATGTCATTATTTATAAATCACAATGATATATAGTACAGAAACAACACGTAGACTATTAAGAAAATGGAAATGGAAATGAACGTATGGCATCGTTGGCCGGGAGGCCCCAATCGGGGAAGTTCGGCCGCCAAACGCAAGTCTTATTTCAGTCGACGCCACATTGGGCGGCTTACACGCCGTTGATGAGGATGAAATGATGATGAGGACAACACAAGACCCAGTCCCCGGGCGGAGAAAATCTCCAACCCGGCCGGGAATCGAACCCGGGTCCGCTTGTATGGGATGCGAGCACGTTACCACCCAGGTAAGCAGGCGGACATTATGTTAATGTCACAAAGACAGCTGTCATACATTGGCAGTCTGGAGGTTTAGTAAAAAATGTGATGATTTGTAAACCTCTGTATGCATTTGGTACAGCTGTGTATTGCATAATGCAGTTCTTAATATTTATCAGTAGTGTTTCCCGAAAAGAACGTCATCTTCCCTCCTAGGATTCCCATTTGAGTTCACTAAGCATCTGCGTAAGACTCGCGTGTTGATCCATCCTACCTGTAACAAATCTAGCAGCCCACCCCTGAATTGCTTCGATGTCTTCCTTCAATCAGAACTGGTGGAAATCCCGAACACTCGAGCAGTTCTTAATTATGGGTCACAGTATAGCTCTATACGCAGTCTCCCTTACAAGTGAACCACATATTTTTAAAATTCTCCCAGTAAACCGAAGTCGACCATTCGCCTTCCCTACTACCGTCATGACGTTCTAGTGCCATTCAATGTCGCTTTGCAACGTTACGCCTAGATATTTAATCGACGCGACTGTGTCAGACAGCACACTACTAACACTGTATTCGGACATTAAGGGATTGTTTTTCCTACTCATCTGCATTAGCTTACAATTTTCTACATTTAGCGCAAAATGCCATTCATAACACCAACTAGAAATTTTGTCTAAATCATCTTTTTCCCTCCTACAGTCACTCAACCTTCCCGCACATCACAGCCTCATCAACAAACAGCCGCAGATTACTACTCACACTGTCCGCCATATCATTTACGTACATAGAGAATAAGAGCGATCCTATCACACTTTAAAAAAAATAAAAATAAAAATAAAAAAATGGCTCTGAGCACTATGGGACTTAACTTCTAAGGTCAACAGCCCCTAGAACTTAGAACTACTTAAACCTAACTAACCTAAGGACATCACAAACACCCATGACCGATGCAGGATTCGAACCTGCAACCGTAGCGGTCGCGCGGTTCCAGACTGTAGCGCCTAGAACCGCTCGGCCACACCGGTCGTATTATCACACTTCCCTGGGAGACTCTTGTTGATACAGTTGTCTCTGATGAACACTCGCCGTCGAGGACAATGTACTAGATTCTGTTAGTTAAGAAGTCTTCGAGCCACCCACGTATCTGGGAACCTATTCTGTAAGCCCGTACCTTCGTCAACCGTCTGCTATGGGGCATCGTGTCAAACGCTTTCCGGAAATCTGGGAATATGGAATCTGCCTGTTGCCCTTCATTCATGCTTCGCAGGGTATCATGAACTGAGTTTCCCACAAGTGATACTTTCTAAATCCGTGCTTGTTTGTGGCCAGAAGCTTTTCCGTCTCAAAAAAATTTATTATATTCGAATTGAGACTATGTTCAATAGTACTGCAGCAGACCGAGGTTAAGGATATTGGTCTGTAACTTTTTTGCAGGTCTGTTCTTTTACCCTCCTTATATACAGGAAGCATCTGTGGTTTCTTCCAGTCGTTTGGGACTTTGCGCTGGGCGACACATTAGCGATAAATGCAAGCTAAGTAAGGGGAAATTGCCGTGGAGTACTCTTTGTAAAATCGAATTGGGGCTCCATCGGACCTGGTGGTTATTGGTTTTCAACACTTCCAGCTGCTTCTCAACGCCAGGGATGCCTATTTCTATACCCCCATATTGGAGTATGTGCGACGGTCAAAAGACGGTATGTTTGTACGAGCTTCCTTCGTGACTGATTTCTTAAACGAGAATTTTAAAACTTGAGCTTTCTTTTTGCTGACTTCTATTGCCCTACGAGACTGCTCAATAAGTGACTGTATGGAAGGATTCGGCCTGCTTCGCGGTTTTTCGTAGGTTCGGAATTTTCTCTGATTCTCAGGAAGATCTTTTGCTAAGGTATAACGGTGGTAGTAGTTGAATGCTTCGCTCGTCGTTTTTTCGTCCAAATTAGATGCTACCAGTGTAAATACATCTAATAAAAAAATATGAATCGAAAGAAGGAAGTGCTATTTTCTTTAGCGAATATCTTTCAGTAAACACATACTCAACTTAGATACTTAGGTATCAGTGGGTCACAAAAGTCACTCAGAAGTTAAGTCCCATAGTGCTCAGAGCCATTTGAACAAAAGTCACGCACGCAATACTTCACACCGAGCGAGGTGGCGCAGTGGTTAACACACTGGATTTGCATTCAGGTGGATGACGGTTCAAGCCTGCGTCCGGCCATCCTGATTCAGATTTTCCGCCCTTTCTTAAATCACTTCAAGTAAATGCCGGGATGGTTCCTTTGGAAGGTCAAGGCCGATTTCCTTCCCCATCTTGCCGTAACACGAGTTCGTGCTCCGTCTTCACAAAGACTTAAAAGCACTTACTTTAGTTCAAAAAGGGGTCCACTACTCAGGAACACTCCTCTTCAATAATTTGCCAGCAAACATAAAAAATTTAGTTACAAATAAAGATCAATTTAAAAAATAGAAACAAATGATGTATTGTGTATATTCATACTATTAGTATTGTTATTTCAGCAAAAAAAAAAAAAAAAAAAAAATTGACATGTTCCACATCCACGAGGATCTCCTCAGCATGGATCTATGAAACGAAAAACTAATCTAATCTAATCTAATCTCTAATGACCTCGCTGTCGACGGGACATCAAACACTAATCTCCTCCTCCTCCGCAATATTTCAGATTTACATGCCATTTCACCTAGAAATAAAAATAATATATGACCCCTCCTTTAGTGTGTTTGTTTTGATGTACTGATCACTGAAAGAATCATAGCTCTCTATAACTGCAGTCGTTCCCTATCCCCGTTGTGTATTCGGTGAACACATCACTTAATGGGATTGCTGAAGTGGATGGGGGGAACTCAGCTGATTGGAACGGCGCAAGAGTGTTGTCAGCAGTGTTATTACTCAACGTTTACCATAGTTGAAAGTGAGCAGTGATGCATGAATGTGGTTTATTTAGAATATTATGAGGCGTAAAAGCATAGTGAATACAGTGAAAAAATGACCAATATTCGTAAGTTTTTGTACCTCATAAACGAATAAAAGCCGAAAATGAGCGTGAGGGAATCGAAAATTATATTACCTGCGACGAAATATCAAAAGACAAGAGCGAGCCAGACTCAGATATATCTATTAAAAATTCCAGTTATTGCACTTATGAAGGAAATACAGACATAGCTAGTACTTCTACTGGCTTCAAGTGCTTTGATGGACGGGATAGTAGTCTCCTGGTCAATATTTCCGACGTTCAGAAATAATGTTGAAAGAAAAGGTTGATGATTCCCTGAAGTATAACGTTATATTGAATCCATTGTCACCTGACGAAATTATAATTTCAGGAATGATGTAGACAGCATAACTAGATTTTTTCGGTACGGCTGCCTGTCATTATACCCATGGTTGGTTTATTCTAGCTCAGTAAATGTTGTGTCCTTCCGGCCACGTATAACGCATGGCAGTTATCAAAAAGTTTCACGCATCTGCAAAAAGTGCATATCAGTTCCAAATGGCATAAACGTGCAGCTGAAAACTCAAAAAAAATTGTTAACGTCATGTCAAACAAAACTAAGGGTGCAGAAGAAATCACGAAAGAGAATGTTACAAAATTAGTACAGACTAATTGTGCTGGCATTAAACCAATTGTTTCTTGCATACTGTTCTGTGCATTACATGATTTGTCTTTAAGAGGGAAAATAAAATTCAAATTCTGTTTCTAAAGATTTATTGCAGTTTACAGTTAAGTCAGGCAGTGGCAGATTAATGAAATTTCGTTGGTGAGAGCGGTTTCCTAGAAAAGAAAGAAAATCCAGGGTTCCTTCCCCTGAGAGCGTATGGAAAAAACTTCAAAAACTGCTATTTTAAGCAGTTTTTATTATTAACAACTTCGAAGAAATTCTAAAATGTGCTTTGTCGTAGACCAACAGGTTTTTAATTCCTTGGAATGTGTAGCATTCACATCCTTCTTCTTACTTCTACACATATATATCATTGTTAACATGAAAACCTATTTTGTCAATTAAGAGTTGCTAAGCCA
The DNA here is from genome assembly GCF_023864345.2 of Schistocerca serialis cubense. Taxonomy (NCBI): domain Eukaryota; kingdom Metazoa; phylum Arthropoda; class Insecta; order Orthoptera; family Acrididae; genus Schistocerca; species Schistocerca serialis. Next base: position 226,981,906 of record NC_064640.1, read on the forward strand.
ATTAAAAGATACGAAATTCAGATTAGAATGAAATACTCTTAAATTTATAGTTTTTGATATGTTCACAATTACATTTTTGCCAGTTTAGTTCAGAAATATATACAGGGTGGTCCATTGATAGTGACCGGGCCAAATATCTCACGAAATAAGCATCAAACGAAAAAACCACAAAGAACGAAACTCGTCTAGCTTGAAGGGGGAAACCAGATGGCGCTATGGTTGGCCCACTAGATGCCGCTGTCATAGGTCAAACGGATATCGACTGCGTTTTATTTTTAATAGGAACCCCCATTTTTATTACATATTCGTGTAGCACGTAAATAAATACGAATGTTTTAGTTGGACCACTTTTTTCGCTTTGTGATAGATGGCGCTGTAATAGTCACAAACGTATAAGTACGTGGTATCACGTAACATTCCGCCTGTGCGGTCGGTATTTGCTTCGGGTTACATTACCCGTGTTAAAATGGACCGTTTACCGATTGCGGAAAAGGTGGATATCGTGTTGATGTATGGCTGGCTATTGTGATCAAAATGCCCAACTGGCGTGTGCTATGTATGCTGCTCGGTATCCTGGACGACATCATCCAAGTGTCCGGACCGTTCGCCGGATAGTTACGTTATTTGAGGAAACAGGAAGTGTTCAGCCACATGTGAAACGTCAACCACGACCTGCAACAAATGATGATGCCAAAGTAGGTGTTTTAGCTGCTGTCGCGGCTAATCCGCGCATCAGTAGCAGACAAATTGCGCGAGAATTGGGAATCTCAAAAACGTCGGTGTTGAGAATGCTACATCAACATCGACTGCACTCGCACCATATTTCTACGCACCAGGAATTCCATGGTTACGACTTTGAACGTCGTGTACAGTTCTCCCACTGGGCACAAGAGAAATTACGGGACGATGACAGATTTTTCGCACGCGTTCTATTTAGCGACGAAGCGTCATTCACCAACAGCGGTAACGTAAACCGACATAATATGCACTATTGGGCAACGGAAAATCCACAATGGCTGCGATAAGTGGAACATCAGCGACCTTGGCGGGTTAATGTATAGTGCGGCATTATGGGGGAAGGATAATTGGCCCCCATTTTCTCGATGGCAATCTAAATGGTGCAATGTATGCTGATTTCCTACATAATGTTCTAAGGATGTTACTACAAGATGTTTCACTGCATGACAGAATGGCGATGTACTTCCAATATGATGGATGTCCGGCACACAGCTCGCGTGCGGTTGAAGCGGTATTGAATAGCATATTTCAAGACAGGTGGATTGGGCGTCGAAGCACCATACCATGGCCTGCACGTTCACCGGATCTGACGTCCCCGGATTTCTTATGTGGAGAAAGTTGCAGGATATTTGCTGTCGTGATCCGCCGACAACGCCTGACAACATGCGTCAGCGCATTGTCAATGCATGTGCGAACATTACGGAAGGCGAACTACTCGCTGTTGAGAGGAATGGTTCAAATGGCTCTGAGCACTATGGGACTTAACATCTATGGTCATCAGTCCGCTAGAACTTAGAACTACTTAAACCTAACTAACCTAAGGACATCACACAACACCCAGTCATCACGAGGCAGAGAAAATCCCTGACCCCGCCGTGTTGAGAGGAATGTCGTTACACGTATTGCAGGTAAATAAGTATCGTAGAAACATAAAAGACAATTATTTTCACAGCATCGAGCAAATCATACAGATGCTGAATTTTTACATTTGCTACTGTACCATTACAATATGAACCCAACAGGACTGATCTGGGGCCAAGTTGCGGGATTTGGTCCGAGAAGTAACAAGACTAAGCTGTCAGACGTACTGGAACTAACGCACGCAGCTTTTTCGCGTCACTGCCGAACGCTTGCGGGATATAGAAGGGCTCGTCATAAAAGTAGAGAAAATTCTGCGCCTGGTTGGCTTCGTGGATTCTGTTGTTGATAGGCTCGTTGTCAACGCAGCAGGTGACACTTCCAGAACTGAAATGCTAAGAGATTACCAGACGACTGACTGTAAGTAATACCTTCAGTGGCTTCAATATTTAACTATACGGTGAAATCCTTCAATACTCTCTGACGTTACACACAACTTATGCAGAAAAATTGCCCTGTGGCTAAGTCAGGAATTTTCATCATTCTTGTTTTTAATTACAACAGTACGTTAGCTGAAAGAGGATAACCTGTTACGGTTTTCGTCTAGTCGTCTAAGGAACGTATAGTGTGAGATTTGCAGTGTATTATTTCATTCTACTTAAAATTAAATGACATTCGAAGCTGTATTTGCTTCTCTGCTCGACCCTTTTTACGTGTGAACTGCACCTGAGCACGTCACTGCAGGTTAACTGTACCACCTGACCGGTAAGTCGATGTGCTCGTAATGCACAGCACAAAAGTACCCTCATTATCGCACTTGACAGTACTCGAGACAGCTTGGCTGCAGTCCCACGTGAAACGGAAGTCCAAAGAGATTCCAGCATACGCGAAAGAAAACATAGTGCTATGTGTTGTGTCTAGACAAGACAGCCTAGACACAATGAGAGGAAGCCGAAAGGCACGCGCTTAAACTCACGCAGGCTGGCGTGAGGTCTGAAACAGGATACAAATGAATGCTATAAAGAAAAGTACGTAGCTTTGGGAATACTTAACTTTAATCCATAATTGTAGAACATCGCTCTTGATGATACATGCTTCATATAATAAATTATCAAAGCTATGGCGCCTTGCTAGGTCGTAGCAAATGTAGCTGAAGGCTATGCTAACTATCGTCTCGGCAAATGAGAGCGTATTTGTCAGTGAACCTTTCCTTGCAAAGTCGGCTGTACAACTGGGACGAGTGCTAAGACGTGTCTCTAGACCTGCCGTGTGGCGGCGCTCGGTCTGCAATCACTGACAGTGGCGACACGCGGGTCCGACGTATACTAGCGGACCGCGGCCGATTTAAATGGCTACCACCTAGCAAGTGTGGTGTCTGGCGGTGACACCACACTATGTTTCATCAGTTTTATTCTTATGATGAACGGATAATACATATATGAGTATCCCAGTTGCAAAAGCGGCTAAGTCAGTTTTAAAAGATTTTTGGGAAAAAAAAAAAAAAAAACGTAGCCCTGCTCTCACAGCAGTACTACAACGGTGGTTAATATCTAAATAAAAAAAAGAGAGAATCATAGCGACCACATCATAAATGTCTCTATATTCCTACATTAACCCCTTATTAGTATTTTTATGTAAAAATTTGTACTTACCCCGTTTTGCAACCGAATGGGCCAGTTAGCTGCTTTTGCAACACCATCGGCGGCCATGATGGAATGCAGTCGGTTGCAAGACCGGCCCGCTTCTGCAACTGCATCGGCGGCCATGATGGAATGCAGTCGGTTGCAAGACCGGCCGAAATATTAATTCCGGTGTTTATCTGGCTATACCGGTAAGAATGGTAGACTACAGTAGTTTACTAAAATAATGCGAAAGGAAGAAAATTAAACGAACAAAGTGCTGAAATACTGTTTTATTTTAGATATTTAAAAAGATTGAAACCTTTACAAAAAAAAAAAAAAAGAACTAAACACTAACTACTACAAGGTACAATATTAACATCACACAGATTTAATCACTGAATTCAGTCTTAACACCTGTCATGAAAATGAGAAATCTTTGGAAACAAATCTTGGAAAAATGAAATACTCCAAAGAAACGATCACAAGGTAAAATGAAGTGTACAGCGCTTGAGCTAAGTTCGGGGAATCGTCATGTAAGAGCTCAAAATTAAGTCATTCGTCCTCGTCGTTTTGACATTCGTCTGTTTCCATGATCTGCTGCTGCTCAAAAACATCAGTGTAGAATTTTAACTTTTCCTCCTCGGGCCATGTCTCTCCCCAGTGTAGTTTTAAGAGCCGCTCGACGTCTGTAATTTTAGCTTTTTTCAATGGGACGCCTTTTGGAATCTCCGGAAGAATTTCTTTCGTGATACGTTTGCCTCTTTTAAGAATTGAAGAATGCTTCTCCTTGCACAAGACATAATTTTCTGTTTGTTGCCTTCGTGATGATAACTATCTTCGACTTTTGAAACTGGAAGTGCCAGGATTCAGGAGCTTTGATGTCGTCAGTGGCGATCTTCCTCCAGTCTCTCACTTTGCACTCGTCCAACCCCAAATGCACCACTGTGCCGAATTTTTCCATTATGCCGACGTATACTGCAAGGTTTTCGATTACGCTCAATTTTGAAAATTTTCTCTCCATGTTTCCAAAAACTCTATCAGGGTGTATAAAATAATAACCGACGATCGTGAACCAAACTTCAACGCTCTCTACGTGTACTGGAGCAGCGTACAGGAACCAGTACATCAACATCCCAATCACTGTTGTATTCTTGTTTTGCCCGCCGCATCCATCCGAAAAGAGGTGTAATTTGGTGACACCATGCAAATTGGAGTTAAGCAATTAATGATGAAGAGGTGAAGCAATCTGATTCGACCCTTTACAAATTAGTTCCCCAGCCAAACATACGAGGTCAGTCTGACTGCTCGTAGAGGAATCTCGGCAAACTGTGAAATTATATAAGTACATCTGTCTGGAATAATAAGCCGCCTGAACTGGGACTTTTGGAAGGACTAAATTTTTCTAGTAGTCGTAACATAAAATTAGTTGACCTTCGATGTCGTCCTTCAGCCTTTCATAAAAAACATCGTTCCGAACTTTGTGAGCTGTAAGCAGATGTTCCAAATTTTTCTTTTCCATTGGCCGATTTTCCAAGTAAATCATGCTTTGTAAGGACGAGCATGTAGAGCATGTGTCAATAGAAAGTGCTCCGAAGCCAATATTTAAATTATTGCAGAATATTGTCCGGTAGTAGTCATACTTTACGTCCAGACCAGGATATTTGTCACAGAACATTTCCAACATTATTTTTACATTTAATTCACTGGACAAACATTGGCGATGTAGCATTTTCCCTCTAGAATAGTGACTTTCGATCGGCTTCAATTGTTCAATGTGTCTGACAACTGCATTTTTCATATCTTCGCACAGCTTCGTTCTTCTGTCAAATCCTTTTCTTTCAGCGGTTGCAGGTGAGGAATTGTTCATTATACTCTGACAAATTTTGTTGAGTCTCATTTTTTTATCTGCAAAATCCCATGAAAGCCGCTCTGCAAACCCTGATGTTTATAGAAACTCCTTCACTTTTTTGGGAGCACAAACTCCGTAATTAGTTGCTTTCTTGATACTTTGTCTGCTGTAGGCTTAGAATCTTAGATGTTCGAGGAGATGACACAGTGACATGCTGTCGAATGTAATTGTTCTGCCATTCTTGGTTATTTTGTTCGTAAAAGTTTTGATAGGTCCATCTTACGTCCTGCATAGTGAGTTCTTTACATTTCAGCTTTCCAGCAGGATGTTTACAGTTTGACATATGTGGAAACCCTTTCGGTTGGTACCTACAGATAAATGAAAAATGAAACTGAAAACCAACTGATAGTAGTTTTATTTCAATGCAATCAGAAGTTCGGTGTTTCTATTTCCAAATACGTTGAATTTACAAGAAATGTGTTCCAGAAAAGGTTAGGTAATGTTGCCAGGGCATTAATTTCAACAATATTAAAATTGTAACGAATATTTGAATATTACTCTAAGCAGTGGTCTTTCTTACCTCTTTCTTTTCTCGACGATTCGTTTCCATTGGTTTACATTCCGTCTTCTCTTTCTAGAAGTAGAGTTTCTCGTGGCATCTCCTCACTCACCTTTAACGCTAATATCAGGTCTATTGTCGTCGGGTTCGTCGAAATGTACTACAATAGTAGAAATTTCCTCTTCATTATCCCTGTCCATTTCGAACTGTGCTACAATGAAACTGCCTACAAAGTCGTTTTAAAATACACAGTGGACCGAGTGTGCTGGTAGGTATTTTTATCGTATAACAATGCCTTTTCGCACTTATAGCAATGGAAGCAAAAACATATGAGAATCTATAATGAGATTTTCACTCTGCAGCGGAGTGTGCGCTGATATGAAACTTCCTGGCAGATTAAAACTGTGTGCCCGACCGAGACTCGAACTCGGGACCTTTGCCTTTCGCTGGCAGAAGTAAGGCTGTGAGTACCGGACGTCAGTCATGCTTCGGTAGCGCAGATGGTAGAGCCCTTGCCCGCGAAAGGCAAAGGTCCCGAGTTCGAGCCTCGGTCGGGCACACAGTTTTAATCTGCCAGGAAGTTTCATATCAGCGCACACTCCGCTGCAGAGTGAAAATCTCATTCTGGAAACATCCCCCAGGCTGTGGCTAAGCCGTGTCTCCGCAATATCCTTTCTTTCAGGAGTGCTAGTTCTGCAGGGTTCGCAGGAGAGCTTCTGTAAAGTTTGGAAGGTAGGAGACGAGGTACTGGCAGAAGTAAGGCTGTGGGTACCGGGCGTGAGTCGTGCTTCGGTAGCTCAGATGGTAGAGCCCTTGCCCGCGAAAGGCAACTAATCTAAGGACATCACACACATCCATGCCTGAGGCAGTATTCGAACCTGCGGCCGTAGCGGTCGCGCGGTGCCTGACTGAAGCGCCTAAAAGCGCTCGACCACTCCGGCCGGCAAACATTTTAGTCACATGTAGCTAAAAATCGGAACTTTTTAAAAGTTTTACGTGTGACAAGATAATATGCCCGGGTCACCAACCGCACCCTTTGTCGGCGGCCATTATCCCATTAAGACTGCCTCTTATGTAACCGAATAGGATTTGGCCGCTTTTGCAACCTAACGTGTAGAAAACATAGCCGCCTTTGCACCCGTACGCGATTTTCGCACATTTTAAAATACTTAGGACCGTTTTTGAAGCCTGATCGATACATTATTACATAGTCCGTGAAAACCTGTACAAGAAAGTGCCTCTAACTCAATTTTCGATGCTTTTGCAACTGGGCTACTCGTATAAAGGGTGATCACCTAAAACCTGTACCGCAAATATTGCGGAAATGGAAAGTGCTACTGATGCGCTGTTCTCACAGAATCGGTTGGTAATAGGAGGTTCGTATTGTTAGCTAATAAACAGGTCTTAATAATAATTCGAAAGAGTATTTTTTGTGCAAGCATAGGTTTTTTTAAGTGGGACAATGCCTGTGGACATTAACATATTAAAAGTAGGGTAAACTAGGATGTCAGTGGTGTTTGTTGCAAGATTCTATTGCGAGTCGCTTAACGAGATATCGTATTTTGAAAAATTCCCACACTGATACTTGGTTGTGCCATTCAGCTTGCATAGTTGCTAGGTATGATGATGTTATGTTTCCTTACAGTGTACTTGTGCGTTCCTTGAATGCACTGCGACTTGCTAGTCAGTCAGTGTGTGTCAATCCAAGTGTGAGTGGACGATGGTATTTACCAATGCAGAAAAAGCCGCCATGCTCATGGTGTATGGGGAGTGTGGGATGAATGCAGTTCGTTCTTGTACAGTGTATGCGGCAAGAATCATCTCTGGAATTATTTATCAACCTCTTCAACCAGTTACGTGGAAGTTGTACACTACTGGCCATTAAAATTGCTACACCACGAAGATGACGTGCCACAGACGCGAAATTTAACCGACAGGAAGAAGATGCTGTGACATGCAAATGATTAGCTTTTCAGAGCATTGACACAAGGTTGGCGCCGGTGGCGACACATACAACGTGTTGACATGAAGAACGTTTTCAACCGATTTCTCATACACAAACAGCAGATGAGTGGCGTTGTCTGGTGAAAAGCTGTTGTGATGCCTTGTGTAAGGAGGAGAAATGCTTACCATCACGTTTCCGACTTTGATAAAAGTCGGATTGTAGCCTGCCGTTTATCGTATCGCGACATTGCTGCTCGCGTTGGTCCAGATCCAATGACTGTTAGCAGAATATGGAATCGGTGGGTTCAAGAGGGTATTACGGAACGCCGTGCTGGATCCTAACGGCCTCATATCACTAGCAGTCGAAATGACAGGCATCTTATACGCATGGCTGTAACAGATCGTGCAGCCACGTCTCGATCCCTGAATCAACAGATGGGGACGTTTGCTAGGCAACAACCATCTGCACGAACAGTTCGACGACGTTTGCAGCAGCATGGACTACCAGATCGGAGGCCATGGCCGCGGTTACCCTTGACGCTGCATCACAGACAGGAGCGCCTGCGATGGTGTACTCAACGACGAACCTGGGTACACGAATGGTAAAACGTCATTTTTTCAGATGAATCCAGGTTCTGTTTACAGCATCATGATGGTCGCATCCGTGTTTGGCGACATCGCGGTGAACGCACATTGGAAGCGTGTATTCGTCATCGCCATACTGGCGTATGACCCGGCGTAACGGTATGGGGTGTCATTGGTTACACGTCTCGGTCACCTGTTGTTCACATTGACGGCACTTTGAACAGTGGACGTTACATTTCAGACGTGTTACGACCCGTGGCTCTACCCGTCATTCGATCCCTGCGAAACCCTACATTTCAGTAGGATAATGCACGACCGCATGTTGCAGGTCCTGTACGGGCCTTTCTGGATACAGAAAATGTTCGACTGCTGCCCTGGCCAGCGCATTTTCCAGATCTCTCACCAATTGAAAACGTCTGGTCAATGGTGGCCGAGCAAATGGCTCATCACAATACGCCAGTCACTACTCTTGATGAACTGTGGTATCGTGTTGAAGCTGCATGGGCAGCTGTACCTGTACACGCCACTCAAGCTCTGTTTCACTCAATGCCCAGGCGTATCACGGCCGTTATTACGGCCAGAGGCGGTTGTTTTGGGTACTGATTTCTCAGGATCTATGCACCCAAATTGAGTGAAAATGTAATCACGTGTTAGTTCTAGTATAATATATTTGCCCAATCAATACCCGTTTATCATCTGCATTTCTTCTTGGTGTAGCAATCTTAATGGCCAGTAGTGTAGTATAACCACTAGACAATGTAACAGAAAGAAACAGGTGATGACAGAAGAGGGGGAAATTAATGTTCTTGCTGCTGTTGCGGTTGATCCGCACGTTAGCTACCACTCAATCGCGCGAGGAAGTGGCAAGAGTCAGGCAAGTGTCCTACGCACTCTCCCTTGATATAGGTTCTCTCTATCAAGAGGTGCGCGGAAACGATGATGAGAATCGTGTCAACTTCTGTACAGGGGTATTAAGACAGGATACTCCAGATGTATCAGTATCTTGTTTAGTGATGAACCCAAAGTTACCAATCATGGAAAGGTAAACTGACGAAACTTGCACTACTGGTCTATTGACAATCCCCACTAGCTTCGTTAGGTGGAACGTAAACGTGTGGTGTGGGATAATGAACCATGAGCACATTGGCTCGATTTTCATAGATGGAACACTGAAAACACATAAGTGTTGCAGCCTCCTAACAGACCATGTCCCACGGATGATAGAAGATATTCCACTGCAGACTAGAAGGAACCTGTGGTACCATGTGATGACAGTCCAGCCCATAGTGCACGAAGTACTACAGCATGTCTTCACAAATTGTTTCCAGGTCACTGGGTTGGACGTAGAGGACTTGTGCCTCGGCCGGCCCATTCCCCGGATTTGATGCCTGTAGACTTTTTTCTGTGGGGAAAGCTGACAGACGCTATCTAAAAGGACATACCAGTTACACACAATGATATGCAACAACATATTACTACAGCCTGCTTGGACATCTCCGACTCACTAGAATCCTGCAAAAGAAACAACACTGACATTCTAATTTACCCTTCTTTTAGATCCTTAATCTCAATAGGCACTGTTCCATTTAAAAAGTGTATGTTTGCACAAAAAATACAATCTCTAAGAATTATTACAATCTGTTCATTGTCTAACAATACGAGCCCCTGATTACCAACCTATTCTGTGAAAACTGCACGTCAATAGCACTTTCCATTTCAACAATATTTGTGGTGCAAGTTTTAGGTATTTCGCCCCGTATAGTATCGTATGTTGTGGGTCAGAGCAAACACGATTTAGTTTCGCCATAAATCAATTTGAAAACTGATGTTGAAGTTTGGGGTAGTGATTCAGAATTGTAAAGTGAGGGAAATTTATCCATATGAAATTCTTAATTGCAGGAAAAAGTTATTAATTGAGAGAATAGGGCCTATGATAGGACCAACTGAACATAACGGGAAAATGCAAAATCTGGAAATGTAAAAACTGGTTTTACTGTGAAGTAATTATATTGTTAGTTTATATGTGTTTATAGCATTGACGAGGTACTAAAACGGCGTTGTGACGACCCGGGCAGATAACAATGTACTCAAAATGTCAAAAATCATGTTTATGTGGAAAATATTTTCCTCCTACTGACAAAAGAACCAGGGGTCACCTTGAGGTACATGGTGCACAACCACGCATGGGCAGCACAAAGTGGCCTACCGGCCTTATTGCTTCACACAGTTACCAATTGACTCATGCGGCCATCGTGGCGGCTGGTCTTGCTTTTAGTCAGAGCTGTTTCCACGAAGAGGTTTTTATGGTAAGAAAGTTCTTTGGTAATATCTTCAAGCTGTACTGTGCAATCACTGATACTCCCAGAGAAATACAGTCTGCTGCTCTTACAATTGCCAATTCTTCACAAGCACAGATTGAGGTTTGATCTTGGAGGGGGGGGGGGGGGGGTAAAAAGTGCAAAGTGCGTGGCTTGCTGTCTCTGCAGACACTCCCCCCCCCAATTCCCTTCCGAAACTCATCTTGCATAAGCCACTTTTAATGTGCCACATATGTCTGTGATTTTAATAACAATAAAATATAGTAATGTCTTTAAAGTAATAATAATAATACACTCTACAATAAAACAAAAAAAGACCCACCCTGAAGAATTATCTGAATGTGACAGAAATTTGTAGACATGATATAACGTACAGACAAATAAATTATTGCAATTTTAGATAAACTGGATGATTTATTCAACGGCAAGAACTTCACAAATTGAGCAAGTCAATAATGCATTGGTCTACCTCTGGAACTTATGCAAGCAGTTATTCAGCTTGGCATTGATTGACAGGGCTGAAGGATGTCCTCCTGAAGAATATCGTGTCAAATTGTGTCCAATTGGTGCATTAGAATGTCACAATCCAAAATGGTTAGAGGGCCCTGCCCGTAATGCTCCAAATGTTCTCAACTGGGGAGAGATTTGACCACCTTGTCGGCCAAGGTAGCCTTTTCCAAGCATGAAGATGAGCAGTAGAAACTCTTGTCATGTGCGGGCAGGTATTATCTTGCTGAAATGTAAGCCCAACATGGCTTAAAGTGACAGTCAAGTTAGTATCAGGTGCCATGATGAACAGACCATTTGGAGGCCGCTGCAGCACTTTGAGGTTTATTCTTATTTTATAAGACCTCTGTTAACATAATTTGGCGAGAACAAACAGTACTGTTCTGCAATACTGAACATACAGCCAGTGTTACACAGATTCAAAAACATTGTGTCATTTGTTGCAGTATACAGAAGTCACAGCTGCACTCCATGGAATATGGAACATGAACAGTTAATTTCAAAACAAAAAGACATCAGGACTTTGACTGTTTCTGCCAGTTGTGGAGCATAATTAATTGACAGGTCATCAACATTCTTAATGTCATCTTCATCTCCTCGTCCAAACCTAGGGCAGGAACCAGTGAATCACAGAATTCTTGAGGATTGGGATTGGTCAAGATTGGTTTTAAATGTAGTAGATTCTTGAATTTTGCAGGTTTAAGGGGCAGTTTGCCATTGTAAAGTTCTCTCAGTATGTTTAGATCACTTTGATTGTTACACTTTCTTGTTTTCTGTGCCTTGATTCTCAGCAAAAACAGCTTTCAAATAGTTTTAAAAGTAGTTTATCTTGTGAAGCACCAATCTTGCCTCCTTTTGGTCAACTTTAAATTTCTAATTGGTGGTGTTGCCACAAGGTACTTTTTAACATAAAACACACATAAAAAGTCTGTCTAAGTTTCAAATTTGATGTCTATGGCACAAATGATGTTGGTGAAAGGTCATGGTTTGATTATTCTGGTATTTCTAATGACATCCCTCCAGTCATCGGATGTCTCAGTGTAAGATTTCGCATTGACAAGACCTTTCATATAACAGTGGCCTCTTATAGCGAAAACTACTTTTACAGATGTACGTTGTTTCTGTGCATGAGCTGTGTAGTGCAGAAAATGCATAACCATGAAATTCTTGTTCTGACTTGCATATGAGTTGGGAAAAAAGAATGTTGTGTTTTACTATTGGGCTGAGATTATTCTCATCATATGTCCTCTTCCAGGTGGCACTTTCATCATACATGTAAAATACTGAAGTTTAGTCTGATGATACGTGTATATTAAAAGATATGAAATTCAGTTGACGATGACTGTATACATCAGGTGTGCTTACATTAAGAGTAGGCAGATTTTATTTTAATCAACAATAATTGCCTCAATTTCTTCATGTTTTCCGGATTCTTTATAGCAGTTTCTTTTGACTGAATAAAACTTCGCACTTCTCACCATATGATCTTGTCTTTCCTTTGCCACAAAGCCTTCTTAGCCTTAAACGGTATTATAAATTGCCATGTAGAGACTTTAAAGAAACACTCTGAAATCTGTGGCTCTCAGATAGATGGTTGAAGTAAATATAAAACCAAATAAAATCAACTGTGTGAATAAACTAAATCCATTTTTTTTCCTTCATGAAATCTATGAGAGGAAGTCATCTTTGTAAGTAAGGTAGGTCCTGGGCTAATGAGGCTTCAGGTCCTTTGTCAGTAGTATCAGTAATGACACTGATACCTATGATTTCAATCAATTACAACTGTATATGTCTTTTTCAGGGTATCCAAAAATAAATATTGAAGTTTCCATCAAAAATTTCTTGGAAAGTTGTTGATCGACCAGTATGCTCTTTGTTAGACTCAGTATATATTACATATAGTTTGGCTTCATCTAGCCCTTCAGGTAAGCACACTCTTGATGTATCCTTTAAAGAATAGTGATATTTCCTTCCTCTCATAGATTTCATGAAGGAAAAAAAATGGATTTAGTTTACTCACACAGTTGATTTTAGTTGGTTTTATATTTACTTCAACCATCTATCTGAGAGTCACAGATTTCAGAGAAGTGTTTCTTTAAAGTCTCTACATGGCAATTTATAATACCGTGTAAGGCTAAGAAGGCTTTGTGGCAAATGGTTACATCTGGCAATAAATCACTACCATAAACATGTGCACGTGCCTGATAACAATAAGACACACAATCACTTGCCACTGCATCATACTTTCTACATCTACATCTACATTGATACTCCGCAAGCCACCCAACGGTGTGTGGCGGAGGGCACTTTACGTGCCACTGTCATTACCTCCCTTTCCTGTTCCAGTCGCGTATGGTTCGCGGGAAGAACGACTGTCTGAAAGCCTCCGTGCGCGCTCTAATCTCTCTAATTTTACATTCGTGATCTCCTCGGGAGGTATAAGTAGGGGGAAGCAATATATTCGATACCTCATCCAGAAACACACCCTCTCGAAACCTGGCGAGCAAGCTACACCGCGATGCAGAGCGCCTCTCTTGCAGAGTCTGCCACTTGAGTTTATTAAACATCTCCGTAACGCTATCACGGTTACCAAATAACTCTGTGACGAAACGCGCCGCTCTTCTTTGGATCTTCTCTATCTCCTCCGTCAGACCGATCTGGTACGGATCCCACACTGATGAGCAATACTCAAGTATAGGTCGAACGAGTGTTTTGTAAGCCACCTCCTTTGTTGATGGACTACATTTTCTAAGCACTCTCCCAATGAATCTCAACCTGGTACCTGCCTTACCAACAATTAATTTTATATGATCATTCCACTTCAAATCGTTCCGCACGCATACTCCCAGATAATTTACAGAAGTAACTGCTACCAGTGTTTGTTCCGCTATCATATAATCATACAATAAAGGATCCTTCTTTCTATGTATTCGCAATACATTACATTTGTCTATGTTAAGGGTCAGTTGCCACTCCCTGCACCAAGTGTCTATCCGCTGCAGATCTTCCTGCATTTCGCTACAATTTTCTAATGCTGCAACTTCTCTGTATACTACAGCATCATCCGCGAAAAGCCGCATGGAACTTCCGACACTATCTACTAGGTCATTTATATATATTGTGAAAAGCAATGGTCCCATAACATTCCCCTGTGGCACGCCAGAGGTTACTTTAACGTCTGTAGACGTCTCTCCATTGATAACAACATGCTGTGTTCTGTTTGCTAAAAACTCTTCAATCCAGCCACACAGCTGGTCTGATATTCTGTAGGCTCTTACTTTGTTTATCAGGCGACAGTGCGGAACTGTATCGAACGCCTTCCGGAAGTCAAGAAAAATAGCATCTACCTGGGAGCCTGTATCTAATATTTTCTGGGTCTAATGAACAAATAAAGCGAGTTGGGTCTCACACGATCGCTGTTTCCGGAATCCATGTTGATTCCTACATAGTAGATTCTGGGTTTCCAGAAATGACATGATACGCGAGCAAAAAACATGTTCTAAAATTCTACAAGAGATCGACGTCAGAGATATAGGTCTATAGTTTTGCGCATCTGCTCGACGACCCTTCTTGAAGACTGGGACTATCTATGCTCTTTTCCAATCATTTGGAACCCTCCGTTCCTCTAGAGACTTGCGGTACACGGCTGTTAGAAGGGGGGCAAGTTCTTTCGCGTACTCTGTGTAGAATCGAATTGGTATCCCGTCAGGTCCAGTGGACTTTCCTCTATTGAGTGATTCCAGTTGCTTTTCTATTCCTTGGACACTTATTTCGATGTCAGCCATTTTTTCGTTTTTGCGAGGATTTAGAGAAGGTACTGCAGTGCGGTCTTCCTCTGTGAAACAGCTTTGGAAAAAGGTGTTTAGTATTTCAGCTTTACGCGTGTCATCCTCTGTTTCAATGCCATCATCATCCCGTAGTGTCTGGATATGCTGTTTCGAGCCACTTACTGATTTAACGTAAGACCAGAACTTCCTAGGATTTTCTGTCAAGTCGGTACATAGAATTTTACTTTCGAATTCAATGAACGCTTCACGCATAGCCCTCCTTACGCTAACGTTGACATCGTTTAGCTTCTGTTTGTCTGAGAGGTTTTGGCTGCGTTTAAACTTGGAGTGGAGCTCTCTTTGCTTTCGCAGTAGTTTCCTAACTTTGTTGTTGTACCACGGTGGGTTTTTCCCGTCCCTCACAGTTTTACTCGGCATGTACCTGTCTAAAACGCATTTTACGATTGCCTTGAACTTTTTCCATAAACACTCAACATTGTCAGTGTCGGAACAGAAATTTTCGTTTTGATCTGTTAGGTAGTCTGAAATCTGCCTTCTATTACTCTTGCTAAACAGATAAACCTTCCTCCCTTTTTTTATATTCCTATTAACTTCCATATTCAGGGATGCTGCAACGGCCTTATGATCACTGATTCCCTGTTCTGTACATACAGAGTCGAAAAGTTCGGGTCTGTTTGTTATCAGTAGGTCCAAGATGTTATCTCCACGAGTCGGTTCTCTGTTTAATTGCTCGAGGTAATTTTCGGATAGTGCACTCAATATAATGTCACTCGATGCTCTGTCCCTACCACCCGTCCTAAACTTCTGAGTGTCCCAGTCTATATCTGGTAAATTGAAATCTCCACCTAAGACTATAACATGCTGAGAAAATTTATGTGAAATGTATTCCAAATTTTCTCTCAGTTGTTCTGCCACTAATGCTGCTGAGTCGGGAGGTCGGTAAAAGGAGCCAATTATTAACCTAGTTCGGTTGTTTAGTGTAACCTCCACCCATAATAATTCACAGGAACTATCCACTTCTACTTCACTACAGGATAAACTACTACTAACAGCGACGAACACTCCAACACCGGTTGCATGCAATCTATCCTTTCTAAACACCGTCTGTACCTTTGTAAAAATTTCGGCAGAATTTATCTCTGGCTTAAGCCAGCTTTCTGTACCTGTAACGATTTCAGCTTCGGTGCTTTCTATCAGCGCTTGAAGTTCCAGTACTTTACCAACGCAGCTTCGACAGTTGACAATTACAATACCGATTGCTGCTTGGTCCCCGCATGTCCTGACTTTGCCCCGCACCCGTTGAGGCTGTTGCCCTTTCTGTACTTGCCCAAGGCCATCTAACCTAAAAAACCGCCCAGCCCACGCCACACAACCCCTGCTACCCGTGTAGCCGCTTGTTGCGTGTAGTGGACTCCTGACCTATCCAGCGTTTTCTATTGCACCACTGCTGAACTGGAACAATTGTGATCAGTTCACTCAAATACTGAGTCTGTTTGTTGCAACACCCAAGTTTATTTACGTTAGATATAATGTGTGGAGTGCCACTATGAGGACATGACCGAGCACTTTAAGATTTTGCATGAACCGAGGACTGGCAGCCACGTAACACAAGAAAATGTGAAAAGTGTTAATATGTAGTAAAAACCTAAGAAAATGTCCCGTTTCTGTCGTTTACTATCGAATCGACCTAACGCCAGATCGTCACATTGGTCGCTTTTCTCTCTGAAACTGTTGCATTTATCGTCTGCAAGCCCTTGTCGCGTGCTGCGGTATGCGGAGACACTACAAGCAGCACAGTAGAACACAGAAGACGCATCTAAGTTGATGCAATCGGCCAGTAAGAAGAGCAACATTTCAAGTTTTAGTTATCGATTATTGATTTCCATTTTCAAGAAGGGACGTCGAACAGATGTGCAGAACTATAGACCTATATCTCTAACGTCGATCAGTTGTAGAATTTTGGAACACGTATTGTGTTCGAGTATAATGACTTTTCTGGAGACTAGAAATCTACTCTGTAGGAATCAGCATGGGTTTCGAAAAAGACGGTCGTGTGAAACCCAGCTCGCACTATTTGTCCATGAGACTCAGAGGGCCATAAACACGGGTTCACAGGTAGATGCCGTGTTTCTTGACTTCCGCAAGGCGTTCGATACAGTTCCCCACAGTCGTTTAATGAACAAAGTAAGAGCATATGGACTATCAGACCAATTGTGTGATTGGATTGAAGAGTTCCTAGATAACAGAACGCAGCATGTCATTCTCAATGGAGAGAAGTCTTCCGAAGTAAGAGTGATTTCAGGTGTGCCGCAGGGGAGTGTCGTAGGACCGTTGCTATTCACAATATACATAAATGACCTTGTGGGTGACATCGGAAGTTCACTGGGGCTGTTTGTGGATGATGCTGTGGTATATCGAGAGGTTGTAACAATGGAAAATTGTACTGAAATGCAGGAGGATCTGCAGCGAATTGACGTATGGTGCAGGGAATGGCAATTGAATATCAATGTAGACAAGTGTAATGTGCTGTGAATACATAGAAAGATAGATCCCTTATCATTTAACTACAAAATAGCAGGTCAGCAACTGGAAGCAGTTAATTCCATAAATTATCTGGGAGTACGCATTAGGAATGATTTAAAATGGAATGATCATATAAAGTTGATCGTTGGTAAAGCAGATGCCAGACTGAGATTCATTGGAAGAATCCTAAGGAAATGCAATCCGAAAAAACAAAGGAAGTAGGTTACAGTACGCTTGTTTGCCCACTGCTTGAATACTGCTCAGCAGTGTGGGATCCGTACCAGATAGGGTTGATAGAAGAGATAGAGAAGATCCAACGGAGAGCAGCGCACTTCGTTACAGGATCATTTAGTAATCGCGAAAGCGTTATGGAGATGATAGATAAACTCCAGTGGAAGACGCTGCAGGAGAGACGCTCAGTAGCTCGGTACGGGCTTTTGTTGAAGTTTCGAGAACATACCTTCAGCAAAGAGTCAAGCAGTATATTGCTCCCTCCTACGTATATCTCGCGAAGAGACCATGAGGATAAAATCAGAGAGATTAGAGCCCACACAGAAGCATACTGACAATCCTTCTTTCCACGAACAATATGAGACTGGAATAGAAGGGAGAACCGATAGGGGTACTCAAGGTACCCTCCGCCACACACCGTCAGGTGGCTTGCGGAGTATGGATGAAAGATGTAGATGTAGAAGGTGACAGAGACTCCGTGAGTTGTAATACAGCTAGGAGAAGCTGGATGTTCTTTCTGCAATATTGCAGAAAGACTTGGCAGGAATGTAGCCACTTTGCATGACTGTTGGTAGTGGTGCTCACAAGAATGTAAGGTCGCATGAAGACCGGGTTCTAGACGGTCACGTCACCCTCCAAGAGGGAACATGTTTCGCACATCATACTGCATCTGCAGCTGCAATTTGAGCAGCAGTTGGCACCACAGTGACACAACGAACTGTTACGTATCGTTTACTTCAAGGACAGCTTCACACGAGATGCCCTGTAGCATGCATTCCACTGACCCCAATCACTGTCATTTTTGACTTCAGTTCCGTTAAGCAAGAGGTCATTGGAGGACATGGTGGAGGTCTGGTTCTGCCTTGGTGCCAGTGATGGCCATGTGTTGGTTAGGAGAAGGTCTGTTGAGGGTCTGCAGCCAACCTGCCTGCGTGCTAGACATACTGGACCTACACCTGAAGTTAGGATCTGGGGTGCAATTTTGTATGACAGCAGGAGCACTCTCATTGTTATATTATGCATCCTGACTGCAAATTTGTTTATCAGTCTGGTGATTTGACCTGTTGTGCTGCCATTCATGAACAGCATTGCAGGGGGTGTTTTCTGAAAGGATAACACTCAACTACATACCTTGTCATTACACAACATGTTCTACAGAGTGTCAAAATGTTGCCTTGGCCTGCTTAATGACCAGGTCTGTCTCCAATTGAGCACACATAGGACATGATCGGATGAGAACTCCAGCAGCATCCACAAACAGCATTAACCATCATTTACAGCATCATCCACAAACAGCATTAACCATCCCTGCATTGACCAAACAAGTGCAACAGGCGTGTAACTCCACCCCACAAACTGACATCCGGTACCTGTACAACACAATGCATGCATGTTTGCATGCAACATTCTGGCTGTTATACTGGTTACCAGCACTTCACATTTGCAATGGCTTATGTCACACTTACGTGAACCTGTGATCTTTCAATGTTAATATAAGTCTCTTAGTATCATAGTCATTTTACCAGAACAGTTTTTCTCTGTGACTGTTTCTCTAGAAAGCAAAACAGGTGTACACTATTATTGCATATAATACTGAGGTAAATGTTTAGAAATCACTCCTTTTCTCCTCTTCATATCTTTCAGGCAACTATTGCAATATTACCATATTGTCAACATGCATGTGTGAGCATTTTGACTGTTACCTCTTACACCAATCACAAAGTAACTACTGGTGTTACCTTTCATTTCTTAATGATGTAATTAACTGTGTGTGTGTCATGTTGATAAATATAAAACAAAACTAGGTCCCAGCTCTCTGGCAGAAACGTGGCATCTTTTTGACAATATTCAGACTTTCATTTCAACAGAGTCATATAATAATATAGAATAAAATTTTTAATATGATGTTTTTGGTATTGCACTTTATTGCGTAAAAATAAAAATTATTTATTAACAAATGCATCATGAAAGCATTTTTAGTTCATACAATACCACAGCAACTTTGGTGTACAGAAAATATCATAATCTGCAGTCTTCAGTATTAGATTCATAGTTACAGACTAGATGTTCATTACTTAAAGCTACAGGACACTCATTATTCCAAAACTTGTGCACAAATGTCTGTGTTGTATCTTCTGATACTATGCTCCATGTGTATTGCATACCTGTACACTGATTTTGAGACAGTATGGATTCTCACTGGAGTTTTTTCCATGTTGGAGGACGATCACAAACTTTCACCATTCATGACACAAATTGGCACTTTTGGTACAACCTAAAATAAAAGAGTATTTATCAAGAGTGTTTCCAAACTGCTTACATTTATATGCAGTACACTGACACTAATAAATTTTGTTCAAAATATTAGATATTTCATTGAGTTTGATCCTCCTAGTTGTGTCTCTAACAGAAATATGACTTTCAAATAATAAACTTTCTTCCAGACAATGTAACTGCCATATAAGAAACAATATTATATTATTAATACTGTGGAGAGGCCAGAAAAATGTGGTTCCAGAAGAGGGGCAGCAGCCTCTTTAGTAGCTGCAGGGAAACAGTCTGCATGATTGACTGATCTGTTACAATAATGTCAGACAATATGGCCTTGCTGTGCTGGTACTGTGAATAGCTGAAAGCAAGGGGGAAACTATATCCATTACTTCTCCCAAGGACATGCAACTCTACCATATAGTTAAATGATGATGGGATCCTCTTGGGTAAAATATTCCGGAGGCAAAACAATTTCCCATTTGGATCTCCAGGTGGGGACTACTCAGGAGAATGTCATCATTAGGAAAACAAAACTGGCATTCTACGGATTGGAGCATGCAGTGTTAGATCCCTCAACTGGGTAGGTAGATTATAAAATTTTAAAAAAAAAAAGGAAATGCTTAGGTTGAAGTTAGATGGGATGGGGATTAGTGAAGTTTGGTAGCAGGATAAAGAGAACTTCTGGTCAGGTGAGTACACTGTCATCAATAAAAAATCAAATAGGGATAATGCAGGTGTAGGTCTAATAATGAATAAGAAAATATGAGGGTTGCCCAGAAAGTAGTGCACCACATTTTTTTCTTCAACAATCCTTTATTGAAGATAACAAGAATTACACACATAAAAGAATGGTGTTTCATCTACATACCCTATTTTTCCACATAATCTCCATCCCAACCTATGGCCTTCCTCAAGCGCGAAACAAGGGCATGTATGCCCTGTCAGTACCAATCCAGGTCCTGGTGGTGGAGCCAATGCTTCACTGTGTGAATCACCTCCTCATCAGCAAAATGTCTTCACGAATGGCATTCTTTAATGGCCCAAACAAGTGGAAGTCCAAGGGGGCTAGGCTAGGTGTGTCAGGTGTGACAGACACTGCTGCAAATAATGGAGCTCCACCAAATCACCTTCTGACGACCTCACCCTCCATGCCCAGCAACTAACTGTACTTCTGTTGACAGCATATGCTCCATAGACTGTGCACAAGCATTTGTGAATATTCACCACAGTTTCTTTCTCTGCAGTGAGAAATTCAATGATGGCATGTTGCTGTAACATGCATCTCCTACAGATGCCATTTTGAAACTGTCCTGCGGCTACACTATCTGTCAGAAGTGACAGAATCTTGACGCGCACTCTCTCTCAGGAGACTTCAAATAATACATATGGAATATTCTGCATTTGTAGCATTGTTTTTGGCTGAGAAAAAAAAATTGGTGCTTTACTTTCTGGGCGACCCTCATAGCAATGTGGGTAAGCCACTATGCGCAGCACAGTGAACACATTATTATACACAGGATAGGCATAAAGCCAACACCCACAACAATAGTACAAGTTTATACGCGAACTAGCTCTGCCGATAATGAGGAGGGTGAAACAATGTATGATCAGACAGAAGAAATTATTCAGACACTTATGGGAGAGAAAAATTTAATTGTGATGGGTGACTGGAATTCAGCAGTAGGAAGAGGAAGAGAAGGGAAAATTGTAGGAAAATATGGACTGGGGGAAAGGAACAAAAAAGTAATCTGCATGGTAAAATTTTGCTCAGAGCATATTTTAATCGTCACCAATACTTGGCTCAAGAATCAACAATCATGGAAGACACCTGAGATAATGGGAAGTTTCAGATGATTACATAACAGCAAGACAGAGATTTTTGGAACCAGATTTTAAACTGTAAGACATTTGCGGAGCAGCTGTGGACTCTGACCATAACTTATCGGTCATGAACTGTGGATAAAACAGAAGAATAGATTGCAAGAACGATGGAAATGAACACGGTAGAAGAAAAATTGATAGCTTGAGAGATGAAATAGTGAAGGCAGCAGAGGATCTAATAGGTAAAAAGACCAGGCCTGCAGAAATCCTTGGACATCACAGGAGATATTAAATTTAACTCATGAAAGAAGAAAATATAAAAATTCAACAAATGAAGTGCCAAAAGAGAATACAAATGTCTAAAACATGCAATTCACAAAAGTGCAAAATGGCTAAGCAGAATGATAGAGGAAAAACGTAAGTCTATAGAAGCATGTATAACTAGAGGGAAGATAGGTACCCCCTACAGAAAAATTAAAGAGGCCTTTGGAGAAAAGAAAACTAGCTGTATGGCTATCAAGAGATCAGATAGCAATCGAGTACCAAGCAAAGAACAGAAAGGTAGAAGGAGTATATAGAGGGTCTGTCCATGAGAGATGTACTTGAGGGCAATGTTATAGATATCAAAGAAGATGTGGACGAAGATGAGATGGAAGATATGACACTGTCAGAAGAATTTGACAGATCACCAAAAGACCTAAGGAGTTGACAACATTCTGTCATAACTACTGATAGCATTGGGAGAACCAGCCATTACAAAGCTCTTCCATCTGGTTTGCAAGATGTATGAGACAGGCAAAATACCCTCAGACTTCAACTAATAAATCTAATTCCACAGAAAGCAGGTGCAGACAGGTGTGAATATTACTGAACTATCAGTTTAATAAGTCATGGTTGTAAAATACTAACATGAATTATTTACATAAGAATGAAAAAAAACTGGTAGAAGCTGACCTTGGAGAAGATAGGTTTGGGTTTTGGAAAACATTGGAACATATGAGGCAATATTGACCCAACAACCTATCTTAGGTCTTGTAAATAGGTTGAGGAAACGGAAACCCATGTTTACAGCTTGTGTAAATTCAGAGAAGGCTTTTGACAATGTTGACTGGAACCCACTCTTTGACATTCTGAAGGTGACAGGAGTAAACTAAAGTGAGTGAAGGATTATATAGAACTTATACAGATATCTCAGTTATAATAGACCAAGGGCATGAAAGGGAAGCAGTGGTTGAGAAAGGAGTGAGACATTGAGAAAGGAGTGAGACAGGGTTGTAGCATATCCACAATGTTACTCAATGACACTTTTATTTTAGCAATTGTTGGGGCGGGAGCTGCAGTCACTGAATATGCTGCACTCTAGGTGACTGTTATTCTGTGGATACTTACCTCTCTTGTGCACAGAAAATAATGGTGTTTCTTCAAACCACAGTAAATACTCACTTGCAGAAAAAACAACTGTTTAAAATTTACCACTGCATATATCTTCAAAGGAAAAGGAACCAATAATGAAACGTTCTCTGAATGTGCACCACACCTTTTCACTGCTAATACAAAGGTATTTCCACAATTAATCAAACTATATGTATACACATTTCAATTACTTGAAAAGTGTATCTCATCTGCCTGCATGACATTTGTTTGATTGGTTGATTGATTTGGGGGAGGGAACAAACAGCGAAGTCATCAGTCCCATGCATGACATTTATGTCCATCTATATT
The DNA here is from genome assembly GCF_023864345.2 of Schistocerca serialis cubense. Classification (NCBI taxonomy): domain Eukaryota; kingdom Metazoa; phylum Arthropoda; class Insecta; order Orthoptera; family Acrididae; genus Schistocerca; species Schistocerca serialis. Next base: position 227,005,242 of record NC_064640.1, read on the forward strand.
ATTTTCCATTTGTTGTGTGTTGGCCTGATGCAGCTAAGTTTATTGCAGGTCACTCTAAACAGTATGTATTGTCAAAGTTTTTCATCATCGTTATCACTGAGAAACATATGGCACCACACCCTCTCAGCTACTGTTCAAAAACAGTATGAACAATAATGGAAATTCATAAACTGTGAGTTACCTTATTACGTTACGGTATGGGAAGATTTCAACTTACTAACTATAGGCTGGAAAACTCTATAATGATTATGGCAAGCAATAACAACAGGGATTTGTGTGATATTGTTATGAATCCTTATCTAAAATTTACCTTGAACAATTAGTAAGGGAAGTGACTTATAAGGGGAAATGTCTTAAATCTAGTTACAAATTGGTCATAAAATTTCAATTTAGTTAACATAAAGCAGAGAATCAAAGCTGATATAGCAGTTATAGCATCACCAGCATGAGTGTTATTAGATATGTTAAGAAAGGCAGATAGATATTTCTCATTAATAAATGTGACAAGAAACAGATTTCAGATTATCTGAGCAGACAACATCAAACATTAATCATTCTGCTGTTAGCTGCCCTAAATGGTTGGTATTCCACAATTTTCACTCTTATAAACGACATAAATTGATGTTACAGTATTCATCTGTGGCATGCTAGTGTAGAATATGTGACAAATTCAGCTAAGTAAAAAGACCCAAACATTGCACATGTTTATTTAAATATGTAAACTAACTTTCAGTTTTTCCATGGTGTGAGACCACGTCATGTGTCAGGTAAAACTGATGCAGAATTCTAGAAATATTTTATTGTTTGTATTAAGGCTTGTGTGTATCATAATATATTGTGTATCTTGAAACATCTGTGAGTGCTGCAAAAGATCTGTACTACAATGTCAATTGCAAACTACATTTTGGCAGCAGAACCCATCATTTAGACAACCACTGCCTCCTGATTTCAGTTGGTACACGTGTGATAAATGATACATTTTTCAGAATTTTTGGAAGCTCTGAGTGCTGTGTGTAACATATTTGACAATAAATCAATGGTTTTGAGCTATAGTTGTGTACTCTGCAAACTTTAGCAGCAATATATTTTTGAAAAATCATTTCCCCACGTGAATCTGTTAATGAAGATGATTTCAACAGAAGTTTGAGACAAAGTAATCTTCAACAATTCACTGATATTTAACAAAAGCCACTTTCTTGGGTGTTGAAACTTCATATCTTAAAAAGGAACTTGGAGGCCTTGTAGGGTAATAAATCACGAAACTAAAAAATCCAAGATTAGTTTAAAGTTACTTGTTTATTGTTCAACAAAAACAATCAGTTTTTGAAAAAATAATTTAAATTTAATTGGATAAATAAAAAAAATCTACTCACCAAGAGGTGGCAGAACACACACATAAAAGAAAATTGTAATTAAGCAAGCTTTTAGAACCAGTGGCTCCTTCTTCAAGCAGAAGGATTGTAGGGGAAGAAAGAGGGGTGAAGGAAAAGGACTGGAGAGGTCTAGGAAAAGGGGTAGATTTTGGGAAAGTCACCCAGAACCGCAGATCAGGGGAGACTTACCGCACAAGATGAGAAGGAAAGACTGATTGTTGGGGACTGCATCAGATGATATTTGAAAACCTGAGAGCTTAAAGGTGGAACACAGGTTAATATGCAAGACAGAGATTACTGCTTACACATCATGCACGAGTTAATAAGAGCAAAAAGATAAGTACATTGTATGTAACAGAGGTGGGAGGGGGTGGTGAAAAATAGATAGGTAAGACAATGAAAGATGTAGAAAACTAAAGTGGAGTGAAAAGAAGAGTAGTTACTGTGAAGAAATGCTGGGATGGAAGAAGTTAACATATATTAAGGCCAGATGGTTCGCGAGAACCAAGGACATGTTGTAGTGCTAGTTCCCACTTGCAGAGTTCTGAGAAACTGGTGTCTGGGGAAAGAGTACAGATGGCATGTGTGGTGAAACAGACTCCGAGGTCATGGTTATCATGTAGAGCATGCTCTGCAACAGGATATTGCATGCTCCCAATATACACCCTCTGCCTATGCCCATTCATCCTAATTGATAATCTGGTGGTTGTCATGCAGATATAAAAGGCCAAACGGTGTTTACATACCAGCTGGTACAAGACATGTCATTTCACAGGTGGCTCTCCCTTTGATAGTATATCTTTTGCCAATTACAGGGCTGCTATAGGTGGTGGTAGGAGGGTGCATATGGCAAGTCTTGCAGTGAGGACGGTCACCGGGCTAGGAGCCATAGGGTAGGGAGATGGGTGCAGACGGAGCACAGGACCCGACAAGAATATTGCAGAGATTGGGAGGGCAACAAAAAGCTGTTCTAGATGTGATGGGTACAATTTCAGACAGAATGAATCTAATTTCATGGTATGTTTTTAGGAAGTCATGGCCCTGTTGAAGTAGCTGACTGCACATTAAAGACCAGGATAATACTGAGTCACCAGTGGTGTGCTTCAAAGCTGTTTTTACAGTGATCAGCAATACCAGGATTGGATGGGATGGCCCGGGAAATATGCTTTTGAACTTGGCTGGTGGGGTAATTAAGTGCAGTGAAGGCTGAGGTGAAATTCTTGGTGTATTGCTCTAAAGAGTTTGCATCTGAACAAATACGTTTGTCTCAAATGCCAAAGCTGTATGGGAGGGAACATTTGACATGTCAAGGCAAACGTATTTGTTCAGATGCAGACTCTTTACAGCAATACACCACCAGTCTCACCTCAGCCTTCACTGCACGTAATTACTTCACCAGCCTAGTTCAAAAGCAGATTTCCCGGGCCATCAAATCCAATCCTGGTACTGCTGATCCCTCCAAAAAAACAGCTTCAGAACACAACACTGGTGACTCAGTTTTGTCCTGGACTGGAATGCATAAATCAGCTACTTCGACAGGTCAATGACTTCCTAAAATCATGCCCTGAAATGAGATGCATTCTGTCTGAAATTTTTCCCACCACATCTAGAACAGCTTTTCGTCACCCCCCTCCCCTCCCTCCCCTCCCCTCCCCGCCCCTCCCCTCCCTCCCCCCCCCCAATCTCCAAAATATTCTTGTCAGACACTATGCTCCTTCTGCACCCATCTCCCTACCCAATGGCTCTTACCCCTGTGACCATCCCTGCTGCAAGACTTGCCCTATGCACCCTCCTACCACCAACTATAGCAGCCTTGTAACTGGCAAACATATACTATCAAAGGGAGAGCCACCTGTGAAACAACACGTCATGTACCAGCTGTCATGTAAACACTGTTCGACCTTTTACATCAGCTTGACGACCACCAAATTATCAATTAGGATGAATGGACAAAGGCAGAGGGTGTATACATGCAACATGCACGCTCTACAACATGACTATCGTGACCTCGGTGTCTGTTTCACCAAACATGCCATCTGGATTCTTCCTCAGACACTAATTTCTCAGAACTCCGCAGGTGGGAACTAGCACTACAATATGTCCTTGGTTCTCACCACCCACCTGGCCTTAATTTATCTTAACTTCTTCCACCTCAGCATCTCTTCACAGTAACTATGCTCTGTGTGCTCTCAGGTTTTCAAATCTCATCCAATGCAGTCCTCAATAATCAGTCTATCCTTCTCGTCCCGTGTGGTGAGTCTCCCCCAACCTGCGGTTCTGGGTGACTTTCCCAAAGTCTACCCCTTTTCGTAGACCTCTCCAGCCCTTTTCACTCACCCCTCTTCCTTCCCCTTCAAACCTTCTGCGTGAAGAAGGAGCCACTGACTCTGAAAGCTTGCCTAATTACAACATTCTTTTATGTGTGTGTTCTGCCACTGCTTGGTGAGTAGATGTTTTATCTAGCCAATTAAATTACTGTTTGTTGTTCAGATAAACATTGCACCACCCACATGCAGCCCCACTGTGAATGCTGCTCTCAGGCACTGGGTGAACTACTTGGTGTTTGCAAGTAATTGGAAATTGTCCAGACTGCTATCAAGCATTTTAAAGCCGGTGTGAATGGATGGTTGGGTAGACTTCTGTCAAAGGAGCGTGAACTACTATCCTCTCCTACAGGTACTGTTCCTTCTCCAGGAAATACAAGATGTCGACAACTAGACTTTGAGTGGTGAGTCAATGGTTGGTCCAGAGGAAGGCCAGGACTGGCAAGAACTTCAAAGTTCTACACTTATCACTTTTACCAACAGGTTTAAGGTGCTGTCTCCCACTGGAATGATAACTGTTGGGGCAGTAGGACTAAAAAAAAGCATTGTTCATTGTTCATTGGTAGCATAGTAGGATAATGCAGTCAATCTACACAGGAAACTGCTTAAAAACACTTCCACATTCCATTTCAAGTGTATGGGGCCCATAACAATTAGTACTGACATGTATATTGAATGTAAACAAGTAAAAGTAGTATGAATGGTCACAGGTTTGTTTGACTCACAGGAATGCTGAAAACCTTAAACTGGCACACACTTGAATATAGATGCCATCTGTTACTGGTAGTGGTGCATACACATCTTGCTGCCAGCCACAAGCACTAGTCATTTTTTTAATAGAATTATTCTTAGTCTCGCAGCCCAACCGAGATGATGCAGCTGTGCCAAATGAGGACACCACATGGCCTCGTCAACAGAGGTTATTAGTCGAGGCCACTGCAGGACAGCAGTTTTTCACACTACATCTCTCCACAGACTTATGGAGGCATGACACCACTGGCCACTCATGTACATCCCCGGCAGCACAGCCAACTCCTGCCCAGGGGGCAGGAGGTTTCTTCCCATGCACACCAGCCACTGCCAGACAGGGGGCCTAGTGTGGTGGGCACCCCTGCTGTGATGTCAGCAGATGGTACTTGGGGCCACAGAAGCCATAGCAGCATAAAATTTGCACAATGATGGTGCAGGGTCCATGCAACCAGCTTATGTAACAAGGTCACTGGCACGATGTAGTGCCGCACCAGCAACAAGTGTTGTGCGGGTAGACAGCCAAGCAGAATTCGGCAGCCAGCTGGACACTGACCCTATGCATCAAGCAGTTCAGATGTGTCAATAAAAGAACTTGTTACATTTGCAGCTGCCGTCCTCTGCCATCTGGGCTCGACCTCAGCTCCACCACCCATTTGCAGCATCCTGGCTTCTAGCCACCGCACCCTGCACCACGAGCACTGTACCTTAATCAGTCCCACAATCAGCAATTATTTTGTCAACACATCAGTGAAAAGATCTGTGCTCAGCTGTGAAAATAAACGTGTATGAACTTCCTTGTGTAGTCAGTCAGAGGAGACATGATTGTTGAACCTGTTAGAGCGCTATCGATGAGTTATCCTGCCACTGTCAAAAGTCCATTATATTCGGTAACTAACTTGGCCAACTAGTGTTATTATCTGGGGAGAAAGTGGACTGATTAGATGAGTATTACTAATGAAATTATTTTTATAAACTGCTGATACTACGAAAAAGTGTGAGAACTGGTCATCAGTTGCGTGCAACTTAATCTGAATAAATAAGGAAGAGTATCAAAATTAAATCAATGGTGTTACATCCGTCCCTGAACTGTGAGAACACCAACTAATACAATTTCAGGATCTGAGACTAAATTATTCATGCACCACTGAGGACTTGCAGCGACACTGCCAGATTGGTACCTTAGTAAGGTGGACTTTATTATTATTATTATTATTATTATTATTACTATTACTACTACTACTACTACTACTACTACTACTACTACTACTATTTTTATACGCAAACTATCTATGAACTGAAGTGACATGTAAAGGAAACGAGTCAATGCTGGCACATCAAGAGTCCCAGAATCACTCCTCATCAATACGTACTTGTCAGAAGTACAAACAATGGCTTTACTGTGTTCAGGTGTGTCTTTATTGTTTCTAGATTGTTTTTGTTGTGAAAAACTGTAGACAATCATTTCATTTCACACTGACTTTATAATCTGCAGAATATACCAGCCACAAACAAGAAATGCATGATAATATTCTTCAAATTACATAGACGTACATGACTGCTGCATTTGTCTCCCTGTCTGGAGTGCGGAGATTCCTGTGCCTACATGGGGCAGCCTGTGTGCACAAATCAGAAGCCCGTGTGACTCTGCGAAGTTGCATTCACCCCATCACCTCTCCGTTCAATGGCTACATGCACCTATAGTGCGCGTCATTTATGTTGGCGGCCATGTTTAGGTTGGTTCTGTGCATCTGACATCACAAAACACAATCAGCCAATGAACAGAGAACGACGTTGCCAGATCTCGACTGCAGTGCAGAGCACGGATGAGTGTTTTCAGTTTTAGAAACGTTCAGTCATAAATAAAGTAAAAGAACAAAATCAATGTCTTGATAGCAGACTTTCTTTTATAGAAAGTTTGGAAAAAACATTCTTTATACCAATTGCCCCCCATGAACCATGGACCTTGCCGTTGGTGGGGAGGCTTGCGTGCCTCAGCGATACAGATAGCCGTACCGTAGGTGCAACCACAACGGAGGGGTATCTGTTGAGAGGCCAGACAAACGTGTGGTTCCTGAAGAGGGGCAGCAGCCTTTTCAGTAGTTGCAAGGGCAACAGTCTGGATGATTGACTGATCTGGCCTTGTAACAATAACCAAAACGGCCTTGCTGTGCTGGTACTGCGAACGGCTGAAAGCAAGGGGAAACTACAGCCGTAATTTTTCCCGAGGGTATGCAGCTTTACTGTATGATTACATGATGATGGCGTCCTCTTGGGTAAAATATTCCGGAGGTAAAATAGTCCCCCATTCGGATCTCTGGGCGGGGACTACTCAAGAGGATGTCGTTATCAGGAGAAAGAAAACTGGCGTTCTACGGATCGGAGCGTGGAATGTCAGATCCCTTAATCGGGCAGGTAGGTTAGAAAATTTAAAAAGGGAAATGGATAGGTTGAAGTTAGATATAGTGGGAATTAGTGAAGTTCGGTGGCAGGAGGAACAAGACTTCTGGTCAGGTGACTACAGGGTTATAAACACAAAATCAAATAGGGGTAATGCAGGAGTAGGTTTAATAATGAATAGGAAAATAGGAATGCGGGTAAGCTACTACAAACAGCATTGTGAACGCATTATTGTGGCCAAGATAGATACGAAGCCCACACCTACTACAGTAGTACAAGTTTATATGCCAACTAGCTCTGCAGATGACGAAGAAATTGAAGAAATGTATGATGAAATAAAATAAATTATTCAGATTGTGAAGGGAGACGAAAATTTAATAGTCATGGGTGACTGGAATTCGAGTGTAGGAAAAGGGAGAGAAGGAAACATAGTAGGTGAATATGGATTGGGGGACAGAAATGAAAGAGGAAGCCGCCTGGTAGAATTTTGCACAGAGCACAACATAATCATAACTAACACTTGGTTTAAGAATCATGAAAGAAGGCTGTATACATGGAAGAACCCTGGAGATACTAAAAGGTATCAGATAGATTACATAATGGTAAGACAGAGATTTAGGAACCAGGTTTTAAATTGTAAGACATTTCCAGGGGCAGATGTGGACTCTGACCACAATCTATTGGTTATGACCTGTAGATTAAAACTGAAGAAACTGCAAAAAGGTGGGAATTTAAGGAGATGGGACCTGGATAAACTAAAAGACCCAGAGGTTGTACAGAGATTCAGGGAGAGCATAAGGGAGCAATTGACAGGAATGGGGGAAATAAATACAGTAGAAGAAGAATGGGTAGCTTTGAGGGATGAAGTAGTGAAGGCAGCAGAGGATCAAGTAGGTAAAAAGACGAGGGCTAGTAGAAACCCTTGGGTAACAGAAGAAATATTGAATTTAATTGATGAAAGGAGAAAATATAAAAATGCAGTAAGTGAAACAGGCAAAAAGGAATACAAACGTCTCAAAAATGAGATCGACAGGAAGTGCAAAATGGCTAAGCAGGGATGGCTAGAGGACAAATGTAAGGATGTAGAGGCCTATCTCACTAGGGGTAAGATAGATACCGCCTACAGGAAAATTAAAGAGACCTTTGGAGATAAGAGAACGACTTGTATGAATATCAAGAGCTCAGATGGAAACCCAGTTCTAAGCAAAGAAGGGAAAGCAGAAAGGTGGAAGGAGTATATAGAGGGTCTATACAAGGGCGATGTACTTGAGGACAATATTATGGAAATGGAAGAGGATGTAGATGAAGATGAAATGGGAGATATGATACTGCGTGAAGAGTTTGACAGAGCACTGAAAGACCTGAGTCGAAACAAGGCCCCCGGAGTAGACAATATTCCATTGGAACTACTGACGGCCGTGGGAGAGCCAGTCCTGACAAAACTCTACCATCTGGTGAGCAAGATGTATGAAACAGGCGAAATACCCTCAGACTTCAAGAAGAATATAATAATTCCAATCCCAAAGAAAGCAGGTGTTGACAGATGTGAAAATTACCGAACTATCAGCTTAATAAGTCACAGCTGCAAAGTACTAACACGAATTCTTTACAGACGAATGGAAAAACTAGTAGAAGCCAACCTCGGGGAAGATCAGTTTGGATTCCGTAGAAACACTGGAACACGTGAGGCAATACTGACCTTACGACTTATCTTAGAAGAAAGATTAAGGAAAGGCAAACCTACGTTTCTAGCATTTGTAGACTTAGAGAAAGCTTTTGACAATGTTGACTGGAATACTCTCTTTCAAATTCTAAAGGTGGCAGGGGTAAAATACAGGGAGCGAAAGGCTATTTACAATTTGTACAGAAACCAGATGACAGTTATAAGAGTCGAGGGACATGAAAGGGAAGCAGTGGTTGGGAAGGGAGTGAGACAGGGTTGTAGCCTCTCCCCGATGTTGTTCAATCTGTATAAAAACTTTGAGGTTCGCCGATGACATTGTAATTCTGTCAGAGACAGCAAAGGACGTGGAAGAGCATTTGAATGGAATGGACAGTGTCTTGAAAGGAGGATATAAGATGAACATCAACAAAAGCAAAACAAGGATAATGGAATGTAGTCTAATTAAGTCAGGTGATGCTGAGGGAATTAGATTAGGAAATGAGGCACTTAAAGTAGTAAAGGAGTTTTGCTATTTGGGGAGCAAAATAACTGATGATGGTCGAAGTAGAGAGGATATAAAATGTAGGCTGGCAATGGCAAGGAAAGCGTTTCTGAAGAAGAGAAATTTGTTAACATCCAGTATTGATTTAAGTGTCAGGAAGTCGTTTCTGAAAGTATTCGTATGGAGTGTAGCCATGTATGGAAGTGAAACATGGACAATAAATAGTTTGGACAAGAAGAGAATAGGAGCTTTCGAAATGTGGTGCTACAGAAGAATGCTGAAGATTAGATGGGTAGATCACATAACTAATGAGGAGGTATTGAATAGGATTGGGGAGAAGAGAAGTTTGTGGCACAACTTGACCAGAAGAAGGGATCGGTTGGTAGGACATGTTCTGAGGCATCAAGGGATCACCAATTTAGTATTGGAGGGCAGTGTGGAGGGTAAAAATCGTAGAGGGAGACCAAGAGATGAATACACTAAGCAGATTCAGAAGGATGTAGGTTGCAGTAGGTACTGGGAGATGAAAAAGCTTGCACAGGATAGAGTAGCATGGAGAGCTGCATCAAACCAGTCTCAGGACTGAAGACCACAACAACAACAACCAATTGCTTCATATTCTATTAATTAATTAAACCTAACAAGTAATAAGACTCCTAATTCAGGCGATAGCAAGGAAAGGTGTTTGTATCAATCTCACTAACCGCTTTTTCGCAATAAAGAACAGCGGTAAGTGTTTATTTCCTATTTTAATTCGACGAAGCGTCAGTAATTCATAGTCATACCAACAGTGTTTGTCAGTATTTTGCATGACGTGTTAGACTCCTGATGTAGTTACATTGTAAGATGAGCTACGTTAGCGTAATGGTTAAGGTGTTGGGCTACTAAGCAGAAGGTTGTAATGGTTAAGGTGTTGGGCTACTAAGCAAAAGGTTATGAGTTGAAACCTTGTGCGGTGCTTAATATTTTCTTTATTTAAAAACAATATCGCAGTGTCTTACTTCATGAATTTTATTCGTTTGAATGCAATTTTTTGAAATTTCTAGTGCTTTGTCTCTTCATTAACCCTTTCGCTCCTGCAGACACGTGCTCCCCACATTCCACGCTGTGCATGATTTTGTCATCACTGGACTGCTAGCCTGTGTAGACACATGGTGTTCCCACTGCTTTGACACACTTATCATTCGATTTCACAAAAACTATTTGGCCCAAAAATTAGATTTTTACACATCTTCTTGACTGATATCTTCCCCCCATAAATGACTTAATTTTGTTTCGATGTTCAACACAGTTATTGTGCAGCATTAAATGTAGTAAACCATTGCATGAAATTTTGAAGAGTTTGCAGAGGTAAAAGTCCATAGAGTATACTTTCTGGATGGTCGATTTTAGTTGCCACAATGTTGAGATTGAAATGTGGACAAAATACCTATATTTCATATAAAATTTACTGTATAACAATATCTCATTTAATTTAAGTACCACATAGGTGTCATATGTAATATTGAGAAATATTCCATCTTTCGCGACTGTAACAAAAGTTTTATTTACACTGGGCAAGTTTGGCTTTATTTTAAAGCACTTCAATCAACGAAAGGTATGGCACACACACAATGGTACTCATGTTCTCTTTCTTGTTTTTGTTCCACAGTTGCAGTTTTACCAATGGTACTGAAATATATTCCTCTTCTGCAACTGTAATAAGCGACTTATTTAGACCAGACGCATTTCTCTCTTTTGAAGCATCTTCAGAGGACAGTATTTTGTCTCCTGCATTGCCAAGTCACCTTTCATAGTTTTGTGCTGCGGTAACACAATATTCAACGTTTGTGTCGGCTGATCAGTGTTTTAGCAAATAAATGCTGTTTGTGTGTGCCACACACAAAAATTATATTTGACATTGCTCAGAACACTTCACTGATAGATGGAGTCCTAATGTTTTTGTAAGTCCACAGTTTTGTATAATGTATTTTGTCTACTTCCTTTTGATCGCTTGAAGTACTTTTAAATAAAACCAAACGTGCCCAGTGTAAATAAAACTTTTGTTACAGTCACGAAAGATGGAATATTTCTCAATATTACATATGACACCTATGTGGTACTTAAATTAAATGAGATATTGTTATACAGTAAATTTTACATGAAATTTAGGTATCTTGTCCACATTTCATTCTCAACGTTGTGGCAACTAAAATCGACCATACGGAAAGTATACCCTATGGACTTTTACCTCTGCAAACTCTTCAAAAATTTCGTGCAATGGTTTACTATATTTAATGCTGCATAATAACTGCGTTGAACATCAAAACAAAATTAATTCATTTATGGGGGGAAGGTATCAGTCAAGAAGATGTGTAAAAATCTAAGTTTTGGGCCAAATAGTTTTTGTGAAATCGAATGATAAGTGTGTCAAAGCAGTCAGAACACCATGTGTCTGCACAGGCGAGCAGTGCAGTGACGAATGCGCACAGCGCGGAATGCAGGGAGCACGTCTTTGTAGCAGCGAAAGGGTTAATGCGGCCGTGGTAGCTTTACTTCATGAACTGCGCGCTCCCCCCTAAATGTAAGCTTGCGAACTATTCTATACTATGGCACTGCTTCTCTTGGTGCGTGCGTCGTGTGCAACTGGCAATTCAGCAATCTCCCGCATCTGGGCGGGCATGCGCGAGCCGCCAAGATAAAAGAATTGAACTATAGTGCACACATAAAGTTACACAGATGTAATCACACCTTTACAAGCAGGTTAGTTTACATGCATCTAGCAGTAGTTTTGTCAGAGAAAGTTGTTGTTGCATCAAAAGAAAACTTCACCTGATAAAACAATAAATTATGAGACAGAATTTCTTCCCAGTGCCTATTTTCTGGGGGCAAAACTGTTAGTACGGCCAAAACATATAAAATTATACAAAAATAACCTAGCTTTCAAAACTATCTGCTGCTACTGCTGCTGGTGTGTGTGTGTGTGTGTGTGTGTGTGTGTGTGTGTGTGTTTTGTATGTTCCACATCTTCTCCTAAACCAGTGGACCAATTTCAACCAAACATGATATACATATCCATTACTGTCAAGCAACAATTGCTGAGGGGTAAGAACCACCTACCCACCACAGTTCAGGACATATGACTTCATTAACACTGAGATGCATGAAAAACTGCTACATTGTGCATGACATTTATATTTTTTACTCCTTTGCTACTAACTCTATTCACAACACATTTTGCAGACACTATCCACAAAAGCTGCTGAATGTAACTATAAAATTATATCATTGTATGATATACAGATCAGAAGAAACATTTGCATCATGCATGACATTTAAATAAACTTATTCTTAAGTACTAAAACACTCCTAGTCAAGTCAACTTAAGGTAATCCCTTACACCTGCTTGTGCTTTTGGCATGTTTGAACTGTGAAGCACAAACAGCATTAGACGAAAACTATAGCTGCCTACAGAGATATGGAGAGGCATTGCCATAGTGATGTTCACAAAACTGCACATCTCACACCAAGTATACTACTCAAATACATACAAGGTTTCATTTCTAATAGAAAATTGGCAAAATTAATATCCACGCAATGCTGGGTTTGTCAGCTAGTAAGTCTATAAAAATCAGCAGCAGGGTGCAGTGCTGTTTATGAAAGAAGACAGTATATTGAACATTTCAGAAACAGAAGTCAGTGTTTCCAGTAAATGTTCAGTATTTATGAGAAATAACATGTTCTTACATAGTACTTGAAAGTCAGTAATAAAAGTTAGTGTGATCTTATAATCTTTTAAATGAACAGATGCATCACCCATGGGGTAAGTGAACAGCAGATCTATTTCCTAATTCTTGTCAGTAAACTTTTACTTGTGTTTTCTCTTTGTATCAAACTGATGTTAGACATATGATTTATCTGTGGATAAACAATAAAAAAACAATTGTGGCTTCATACTTCTACAAACATTATTCATTGTATAGGAATCATAGCCAGAGTTAGGAAATTGTATGTCCTGTTTTCCTCATTATATTTTCCACACACAGTCAAACATCAGTTCAGTGTCAGTTATTATTAATAAATTTTATGGACAGAAAACTAGAACTTACAGTGTTGACATAACATTTACACTTCATATTGCAGGTAAGTGTGGCTTGGTGGTAAAGTGCAATCTTTGGATTGGTGACTGATTTACTTTTTCTATTCCAGGTAAACTTTGAGTAAAACACACTGGATATTCTCATTCAGAATACAGCAATAAATAAATAAATATGTACAGTATTATTTACATATTTTAGAATCACAGTGAATAAGTATTGTCACACATACCTCAGAAAATACAGCAATGCATAAATATTCAGTAGCAACACAATATTTAGTCCAGTTTTTAGCTAAATGCTTGTATTCCAGATATAGCTCTCCCAAGGATGAGAGCATGGATATCGTGAGTACCTATAACAGATTGATCAAGTGCAGTTGTCCATTATTTGCATTCAGGAAACAAAGAGGAAAAAGACAGAAAAGTATATGACCTTACCTTCATATGTATTGAGTGATTCCAGATTCAGAACATGTCTAATAATATGATATTCATCAGAAATGCCATTCCCACCCAACATGTCACGGGCAGTGCGTGCAATGTCCAAAGCTTTTCCACAGGAATTACGTTTCAGTATTGATATCATTTCTGGAGTACACCTTAAAAGAATATGTACAAAATGAAACTTTACTTATATGGAGAAAATGAAGATGGTTTAATATGTAAGTGAGAAAGTGAGGAATTTGTGTAAAATCTTGAGAACAGCTATTTTTATTATATTATTATGAAACATGCAATAACAAATGGCTTTTCATGTAAGACAACTTTTGTTGGTGAAACTCAAGCATACAATTAGGAGACCACTCTTGCATCACAACATCCAGTTTCATACTACACCTAGTCACCTAATAGATAGCTGCCTCATCTTGACATACAAGACAGCTGCACATTATCAGAACATGGAGTCTCCATGTCCCCAATGCATGGTTAATGACACCCCAGACCAATTCAACTGGGATTATGTGCAATCAGGACATCAAATATCCCTCAAACCACTGTAGCGTGATTTTGACCTGTTGGTATGGATTGTGTTTTCCTGGGAACGCCACACCTGGTAGGGAGACCATAAACTATGAAGGAGCATATGTGACTAATAAAAATACTGGCATATTCCACAGCTTTCATAACGCCTTCTATAACAACCACAGGTCCCAACAAGCTCCATGTCACCTTTTCCGAACCTTCATCTGAGTTGCCACTCTGCTACTAGAAAATTCATATTTCAAACTCTAATCTCTAATAGGTTACAATATAATTAGTTTGCTTTTGATAAATATTAGTGATATCAGAGTATGAACATCCAATAACCTATGCTGCTTTTGCAGTAATCATTTCTAGCTTCTAAATTATCAAAATGTGACCTCTGTTGAAGTTAATCAGCAGTTTTCTGTAATCTCAGAATACAGAGTACACTGAATGACTTAATTGCACTCTTGGCACCTGTCATGCCATGAGTACATTAATTTGAGATAGTTGCTGTGTAGGAAAGAGAGTGGTCCTGTTTTCAAAGTGAACACTTCGGCATGCCACATGACTGGCAGTCATCAAATTTATTACTGGTCATTGGCATAACAGTTGAGAGCAGGATGTTAAAGATATGCAATATTAGCATATTTCATCAAGATCAGATCATGTGTATATGGCACGTGAGACACTCCATTTGAGGCTATGCAATTGATGGGCTTTTCATATGCCACTCTTTCAAGGGTGTTCCTGAGGACTTGCTTATAGGGAAAATAACTACCACCAATGTCATAAGTCATGAGAAATAACACAGTGATGAAAGAGATTGCCACTAGCTCCATTAGTTAGTGCAGGTTGTAAGATTTAAGTGGTGGGCCACAGCCAGTTCAATGCAGAACAACAACAATGTCATTTTTTCCTCTGTCATTCCTTAGTTGCTTCAAATTTCATGGAGGTACGTTTCAAAACTGTAAGTCAATGAAAGTTAGATTGTTTATGCCATATACGTTTCACTTCTTTTATTCATGAAGCAACTTCAGTGGCCTGTAATACATTTTTCTTTTTATACATAAAATAAATGTATTATGTAATAGTTACAATATGTTACTATGTTACATTTCGCCATGTTTTTCTCTTGTTTTTTAGATTACAAACAACTTTTATTACACAGATCTTGTGAGGTTCAATTATCATTTGATGTTACTTCCGATTTTCAGTATTGTTAGTCCATATGTGTGGTCCTGTAGCTGTGTTCGTTCGGTCCCCATGCTCCAGCTCGCCGATTTCTGGCAGTTTTTTCACCCACATTTATTACAACACATTACTTGCACTTTTCATTTTGTGATCAATATGTGCTTGTTTACAGTATGTGGTATTGCCAACTATCACCATGTGGTTTATCTTTTGTCTTTTATGTGTGGTTTCATATTTTTCATCTGTTTTGTGTGTGTGTATTTTGTTATGTGTAAATGTTACATTATTTGTGAGAGCAGTCTTCTTTTTCCTTAAGTGAATAAGTGTGTGTGTGTGTGTGTGTGTGTGTGTGTGTGTGTGTGTGTGTGTGTGTGTGTGTGTGTGTGTGAGTGAGAGAGAAAGAGAGAGAGAGAGAGAGATGGGGAGGGGGGGGAGAAAGAGTCATCAATTATTTACTCTGGTTAATGTTTCCGATTTCTGTTTATTATTGTTTTAGTGGCTAACATGATCAGAGAGTTATTGATTACATTAATTAGGTCATTAATTACTTTCTTTTTCATTGCATGGGCTCTTTGTATGTGAAAGTTTTCTTGTAATGTCAGGAGTTTTTTGTTGTGACTGTTCACTCTTCTCACATAAAATTATTAGAGTGAACGATCACAACAAAACTCCTCATATTAGAAGAAAACTTCCACATGCAAAGAGCCCTTGCAATGAAAAGGAAAGTAATTAATGACCAAATCAACACAAGCAATAACTCTCTGATCATGTTAGCCACTAAAACAATAACAAACAGAAATCTGAAACATGACAAGAGTAAATAATTGACGGATCTCTCTCTCTCTCTCTCGCTCTCTCTCTCTCTCTCTCTCTCTCTCTCTCTCTCTCTCTCTCTACACACACACACACACACACACACACACACACACACACAACACACACACACACACACACACACACACACACACACACACACACACAATATTCACAAAACACACACTCTCACAATGAACAACAAATTTACATATAACACAACACACACACACACACACACACACACACACACACACAATAAATGAAAAATGATAAATGTGGGTGAACAAACACCAGAAATCGGCCAGCTGGAGTATGGGGACTGAATGAATACATCTCCAGAACCACATATGGACTAACAACACTGGAAATCATAACACCAAATGATAATTTAACATCACAAAATTTGTGATACAAACGTTGCTTCTAATCTATAAAACAAGAGAAAAACATGACAAAATGTTACATACTAACATTCTGCAACTACTAAATAACACATTTATAAAAACTAAAACATTGTGTTCTGCCTTATGGCAGGTCTTGTCATGGAGGAAGCCTCATCAGAGAGGTCCACCCCATGAGCGTCTAGGGAAGTGATTCCAGTGGTGGTTTCCTTTTGCCTTCCACAGATGATGATGAAATGATAATGAGGACAACAAAACACCCAGTCCCTGGGCGGAGAAAATCTCCAACCCAGCCAGGAATTGAAACCGGGCCCCCTGACATGACAGACCGCCACGCCGACTTCTCAGCCATCAGGGCGAACACACATTTATTATATGTATAAAAAAGAAATATGTATAACATGCCACTGAAGATGCTTCACAGACAAAAGAAGCAAAAGGCATATGGAGATAAACACACTGCCTTTCATTTAGTTGCATAGATGGAACATACCTCCATGAACAACAATGATGATTGGTCAGCACCCACAATCATCCTCTCACTATAATGTGTAGAAGTCACCATTCTCACATGCTTATTGAACATCAAAGAGCATGGATATTCATATCATCACTGGACACTGACAGTAAAGAAAGTTACCTGAACTGACGAGCTGCAGAACACACTGGTACACTCTTATGGCGGGGTACAATTACACCAAAAACCAGGTGAGCTGTTTTTCCAAAAGAACACCATTCAGGCCAGTAGCAGTGGTATAACCATATGGTGGACATGTACGTGGAATGAAATGTGGTTCCTGGTATGACTAACATTGTTCCTCACTGGTGAATGGTACAACCACCTTCAGCCCAATCAGGTGCACACTAAATCTCTCACCTCCCTCTCCAGGTGACTTGTACCTTTAGAAAGACATTCCCTTATCTAGTTGCTCCCAAATTGGAACACTGCATGAAATGAGAAAGTTTTCTGGTCCTCCAGGTCACCTGACCTTAATCATATTGAGCACATATAGGACACCATATGTATGTTACTTGGATCCATTTCTGGCCAATTTCTGTGTGTTGTGGTCAACAGTTGAGTAGTTACAGATCAGGGTGGCTATCTACGCACACTGTTTCACACAGCCTGAGCAATGACATGTCACTGCTGTCATAATGCCAAAACGTTTGGCTAGATGCTATTAGGTTATATTCCTCATTACTCCATAATACCTCTGGTATTATGACATCCCCCCTGGGTTACTAGGTGAGCTCAATCTTGACAGAAGGATGTTCATAATATTAATATTATAGGCAATCGGTGTGTGAGGAATTTTCTTAAGCTTGGTCTTCAGTTTTTCCCAATACCCACCCGTCATCCGTTTAAATTTGTTGAAATACTCCGAGACAGTCACTGTGTGAAATGTACTAACTTATCTCATGTTTAAAACAATTTTATTTTAATAGTAAAAATTGCACAATTTAAATTGAGTTTGTTGTATATAAATCAATATCTTGTAGGAATGAGTCATTTTACATTCCATCACAAATTATTTTGTGAATATTGTTATGGCATCAAAATTTATAAGGGTTTTTTTTTTTTTTTTTTTTTTTTAAAAATATGCGGATCTGATTTGGTAATTCTTACCCATCACCTTTAACACATTAGAATTACATAAATTCTTCTATAGAATAGAAGGAGGTGTCAAGGAGAAACTTTCTCAGTTTGTCCTCAAATTCTGCTTTGCTGGCTGCCAGACATTTTATATGTCTCATTAAGTGATCAACAATTTTTGTTGCAGCATTACACCACCCTTTCTTTTGCTAAAGACAACCTTTATGGGGAGTAATGGATGTCATTTTTCTTTGTGGTATTGTAATTATGTACATCATAATGTACTGTAATGAACTGTAATGGATTATTTACAACAAACTTCATGAGGTAATAAATATACTGTGAAGCAGAAGTGAGGACGCCCAACTCCTTAAACAAATGTCTACAAGGTGATAATGGGTAAGCTACCACACATTATTCTTGTTGATAAATAATTAAACTTTAAGTGTTTCATGATACAACACTGGAAAATTCTTACTCTTATCAGTAAGTATGACAAGCACACTATTAGGATCCATTTTAGAAGTTCTGGGCATGTTATTCATCTGCAAATGTGTCACATGACACACGAAAGTCATGTTTTTTTATCAACAATCACATTAAAGGACATTTTGAAGTTTTCAACCTCAGATGATTTTCACGAGTATTCATTTTACAGGGTGATTATAATTACAGTTAAACTTTCAAAACACTGTAGAAATAACACCACTAGTCAGAATGTCATCAAATTGCAATGGAAAATTGTTGGAGAAGGGGAAAAAACGTATGGCAGATGAAAAATATAGTATGAAAATTGATCAACAGATGGTGCTGCATGTGACAGAATAGGTAAATGAAAACACCTGTCATGCGCACGACACATTGAAGTTGGTATAAACGCTCCAGGTACACGGCTTTTCCTCCTTTCGCATCTGCGATGTTCGCAATGACTGTCTCAATGCAGAATCACGCTCTGCTGGTAAAGCTGTATTACAAGAACGATGACTGTGCACACATCATTCTGTGGAAGTACTGGACACTGTAGGGTTTTAAAAAAGGTGTTGGTCGAATGACTGCCGTGGGTCTGGAGAAAATTATTCATAAATACGAAAAGATGTGTTCTTTTGGTGAGCAACCTGATAGACAGAGGAAACAAATTGATTCGACGTCAGTGGAAGCAGTGGCCACAGCAGTGCAGGAGGAGACAAGTGGTGGTGTGCAAACGTGTAGTGCATGGAGAATTGCCTGAACATTGGACATACCCATGAGCATTGTGCGTAAAATCCTACAAAACACTCTTCTTTGCGACACATTCAAAATTACCCATGTGCATGAGTTGCTTCCTGTTGACCTGCCAGCAAGAGAGACCTTTGCTTGCATGGAAGTGGACAATGATTGGCCAGGGAAGATTTTGTGGAAAGATGAAGCCCACTTCCATCTGACAGGGTATGTCAATACACAGAGTTTTCGAATGTGGGCAAGAGAAAATCCACACGCAAATCAACCAGTTCCACTTCATCCTGAAAAGGTCACTGAGTGGTGTGGGTTTACGGCATCATTTATCATAGGGCCATATTTTTTCGAAGAGACAGGTGCTTCTGGTAAGTGCTATGAGTGTCTCTTGCGCAATCTAGTTATTCTAGCTCTCCAAAAGCCTGGATGTGTGGATGGGATCATTTTTATGCAAGATGGCACACCTCTGAACATTGCAAATCCAGTTAAGCAGCTGCTGAAATGCCATTTCAGAATTGCTAGAATTATCAGCCGCCATTTTCTTACAGCCTGGCCATCCTGATCACCTGATCATAACCGTATGACTTCTGGCTGTCCGGCAGCCTGAAAGATGATGAGTTCAGTGTTCCGACTGCAAACTTCTCTGCATTGAAGGCACGCACTGTACAACACATTCTGAACGTGACTCTGGAAACACTTCCATCAGTTGTGTAACATTCTGTTCCTCAATTTCAACTTGTTGCAGAAAATGGTGGACAGCATACTGAACATTTTTTGGACCAGTCACACAGAAATTAATAATGTGATCTGATTTTGACTGATGCTTTTTGTACGGTTTTTGGTCTCAGGACAATTAAAAACTGATGTAAGTGATGCTTTTTATGTGATATTTGGCCTCAAGACAATTAAAAACCAATTTTTCCCATCCAATGTGATATGAACTTGCCGTGGTGGATGGGCTTACATAACTAACAGTATCACACCTGTACACGCATGCAAACTGAGTAGTTAAGTTTGTTTAACGTCAAACGTACACCTTAGGCATTGTTGTATGATTCATTTGTCATTTGTAGTCGACCACTATTAAATTATAATGCTTACAGTGCCATCTATTGCTACATTTTGTAACTATTTATTTTCCGTCTGCCATATGTTTTCCCCCTTCTCCAATAACATTCCGTTACAATTTGACGTTATTCTGACTAGTGGTGTTACTTCTACAGTGGTTTGAAAGTTTAATTTTAATTATAATCATCCTATATTATATCTTGCATGATTGCCCAATTTTGGCCTTGCAGGCCATTTTCAAGCATTGTAGGTGTTGATGTGTTGTGCAGTTACCCTGTTATTAAACAGTGCATACAGCCTATCTGAAAGCCAGCACATGACGTGCAAGTATGGCTGTGGTACCCCATGTGAACCAAATACGCAGTTACATCAATTAAATATCTAGGTGTAAAGTTGCAAAGCAATATCAAATGTAACAAGCACATGACATCAGTTGCAGGGAAGGCAAGTGGTCAAATTTGTTTTATTGCAAGAAGTCTTTTTAGTATGGCTCATCTCTAAAGGAGACCACATGCAGAATACTTCTTGAATACCACTAGAGTCTTTGAGACTCTACCAGGTAGGATTAGAGTACATCGAAGCAATTCAGAGGCACGTTGTTAGATTTGTTATTGATAGGTTCAATCATTATATGAGTATTATGGAAATCCTCTGAGAACTTGAATAGGAGTCCCTGGAGGAAAGACGACATATTTTTAGTGAAACACTATTGAGAAAGTTTAGAAAACCAGCATTTGCAATTGTCTGCTGAAGAATTTTACGGCACCCAATGTACATCTTGTGTAAGGAATATGAAGTAAACATAAGGTAAATTTGGGTTCATACACAAGCAATTAGACAGTCTTTTCCCCCTCACTTCATTTGCGAGTGGAACCAGGAAGAGAATGACTCGCTGCTGTGTAAGGTAACCTCTGCCAAGCACCATAAAGTGGCTTGTGGAGCATGTATGTAGATGTAGATGTCTACATCAATTTATGGAAGTAAGGGAAAACATAAATAACTTTGAGAGGATCTGAACTCTCCTCCATCAAATTTGTGTCCAGTTCCTGTAATTAGTACTCTTCCTTGGGAACTTTGCAGTGTAATAATGAACCTCAGAATATACTGTAACTAAGTACATGATTTCACAGTACTCTAATCAAATGAGTCATTTAGTTTACAAAGGACTTACTCAGTGAAAAATATAGTAACATGCTAGCCATTTATATGATCGTCCTTTAATTAATATTAAGCTATCTTTAATCTCCATTTTTCAACATACATTGATTTATACTTAACTATATGTGCAATGTCACATACAATTTACAGTCTTGTACATTCAGAAATTTTTCAATTGTATACAAGCAAAATGGCACAGTGTAAGACACTCAACTCATTCGGTTCAAATCCCCACCTTGACATCCTGATTTAGGTTTTCCTTGATTTGTTTAAACAGTTTAAGGCAAATGCTGGGAAAGTACCTTGGAAAGGTACTTTTAAAAGGGCACAGCTGAT